>NW_022195151.1:0-336695 GCF_008641045.1 Pistacia vera | reverse complement strand
TGATGACATCAAAGGATTCCAGCATCAAAGGTAGGCAGATCGTGCCAACGGATGAGGACTTCTGTGGAACCATGAAGAAGGGTGTGTACATCCAGGACTTCCGCAGGTTGAACCTGAAGTTCCAGGTCGTTCATAAGAAAGGAGGGCAGAGGTTGAATGGGTACTGAGCTATGCAGGCTGTGCTTCAGTTGGGAAACATGAAAACTGGGATGAATACGGGCTGTAGGGGGAAGTTCCAGCTTATAGGCAACCTGACCGATTTTCTCTAGTACTCGGAAAGGTCCATAAAACTTGGAGCTAAGTTTTTCATTCAACTGTGTGGCGAGGGACTTAAATTTGTAGGGCTGGAGCTTAAGGTAAACATGATCACCTGGAGAAAATTGGATATCCCGTCGATGGCAGTCTGCCTGTTCTTTCATGTGGACTTGTGCCACTTCCAGGTGTGTTTGAGTTCCTGGAGGATGGCATTGCGCTCAAGAATCTGTTGGTTCACGTCGTCCACCTGAGAGGGATAATCGGTGAACTTAAGAAGAGTCGGAGGGTCACAACCGTATAAGGCTTTGAAGTTGACCGATGATATGTCGTGTTATACCAAAACTCAGCCTAAGACAACCAATTTGGCCATTGACGGGGCTGTGAACTACAGAAACAACGGAGGTATGCCTCTAAGTACCTATTCACCACTTCGGATTGGCCATCCGTTTGGGGATGGTGAGCGGAGCTAAATTTCAAAGCTGTCCCCGAAACTTTGAAGATTTCTTGCCAGAATTGGCTCATGAAAAGTCTATCCCTGTCAGAAATGATGGACTTGGGAAAGCCGTGAAGTTTCACAGTCTTCTTCATGAAAACTAAGGCCACCTGACCATATTTAGTAAATCTATCAACTACCACCAGGGTGCTATCGAACCCCTTAGCCCTAGGAAGGCCACGAATGAAGTCCATTGTCAATTCATCGAATGCTTGAGACGGAATAGGAAGTGTTTGAAGTAGCCCTGCAGGTTTCAGAGCTGAATGCTTGTTAACTTGACATATGGAGCAATGTTCAACAAAATTCTGGACATCCTTCTTAATGCGTACCCAATAAACCACATTTGCAACCCTTTTGTATGTTCAAAAGAATCCAGAATGACCCCCTGTTGGACTTGAATGAAATTCAGTTATTAATTTATGAATAAACCGTGAGCCCTTAGGCAAAACCAACCTGTCTTTGTACAATAAACAACCATGGCGGAGTTGTAGTTGGGTCAGTTGTTGGGATCCATAATCAGGTCCTGAATCAAGTGCTTAAGCTTGGGGTCCTGTTGGGCTTCATTTGCCAAGTCCTCATACTTCGCAAACTGGATCACCAATAGAGAGTTCAATTTTGGTTCCTCATCTCTTCTAGATTACGCATTAGCCACCCTATTAGTGGTTCCTGGCCAATAATGGTTGTCAAACGAAAACCCCATTAACTTGGACAACCATTTCTGCTGCTCCGGAGTCTTAATCCACTGATCCTTGAGAAATTGGAGACTTCTCTGATCTGTTCTAATGATAAACTTCCTACCCAACAAGTAAGGACTCCATTTGTGCACGGCAAAGACGATGGCCATTAACTTTCTTTCATAGACTGATTTTTGTTTAGCTTGAGGTGAAAAAGCCTTACTTAAGTAAGCTATGGGTCTTGCTTGTTGAACTAATACGGCCCTCATGCCTTGGCCCGAGGCATCTGTGTGTACCTCAAAAGGAGTGTTGAAATTAGGGGCTACCAAAATCGGAACAGAAGTCATAGCCTCCTTCAATGATTCAAAGGCCTGTTGTGCCTCCATACCCCAACTAAAAGAGTTTTTCTTAAGCAACATCATGAGTGGTTGGGCTATGCTTCCATACCCCTTAACAAACCTGCGGTATTACCCCGTTAGCTCCAAAAATCCGTGTAGGCTTTTCAAATTAGTTGGCGTTGGCCACAAAACCATAGCTGCAACTTTTTGGGGGTCGGCTTTTACCCCGTTAGCCGAAATTAAGTGACCCAAATATTCAAGTTTTTGTTGCCCAAACAAACACTTTTTAAAATTCACTACCAATTCATTATCGTCCAATATCCGAAGAGCTTGCCGAAGATGTATTATGTAGGACTCCAAGTCAGGGCTGTAGATAATAATATCGTAAAAAAAAACCAACACAAACTTCCGCAAGACCGGCTTAAAGATGGTGTTCATTAGTGACTGAAACGTGGAGGGAGCATTGGTCAAGCCGAACGGCATGACAAGGAACTCGTAGTGCCCCTCATGTGTTCGAATAGTTGTTTTGGGAATATCGTCCTCTTTGATCCTGATTTGGTGGTACCCGGACCTAAGGTCCAACTTAGAGAATATGGTTGCCCTCGCCAACTCATCCAACAACTCCTCAATGGTAGGAATGGGAAATTTGTCGGGAATGGTTATTTCGTTGAGGGCCCTGTAGTCTACACAACCTCCAACTTTCGTCTTTTTTCTTGACTAACACCGGACTGGCGTATGGGCTAGTACTAGGCTGGATAATTCGGGCAGCTAACATCTCTTCCACCAACTTTTCAATTTCATTTTCTTGGAAATAAGGGTACTTATAGGGTCTAATGTTTGGGGGTGGGGCATCTTCTTTAAGGGTTATGGCGTGGTCGTGAGTACGGTGTGGAGGAAGTTTGGATGGCTGGTCGAAAAGGTGTATATACTGATCCAAAACTGCTTGAACTCTAGGATTGACATCCTCTCCCTTTGACACTAAACTTCCCTCAATTGAACAACATTCCACCAAAAACCCTCCCCCTGTGTTGTTAATGGATCGTAACATGGATTTTAGGGAAACCATTGACTTCATTAGAGATAGGTCTCCTTGTAAACTAACTCTGACCCTATCCACCTCAAATTTCATTGTCAACTTCTTCCAGTTGGCACACACATCTCCTAAAGAACTCAGCCATGTAACACCGAACACAACATTAGCACCTCTTAACTCAAAAGGAAAAAAATTATGCATAATTCGGATCCCTTGTACCTCCAGAGGAACCCTTTGACACACCCCTTCCCCCGTCACCGTGACTCCATTGCCCACCATCACCCCCAAACAACTTTCCCTTTTCAACCGAAATGCCAAGCCTGCACACCAACTCCTGTGAAATAAAATTATGGGATGCCCCACTGTCGACCAACACCACCACATTTGTGTTCCCAATTTGCCTCTTAACCTTCAAGGTTTTGTTCGAAGTTATACCCACAATGGAATTCATAGACAGGGCTAAAGCATTACCTTCTGGGTTGGAAATTTCTTCACTTTCCAGAGTGGATTCATCCTTCTCAGAGTCATCGTCTTCCCATGCCAACAGAATCTGTAATGATTTACTCTTACAGCGGTGATTGGGGCTAAACTTTTCATCACAACGAAACAAAGTCCCCTTTCCCTCTTATATTGGATATCGGCCTCTGAAAGTCGTAGGAAATTTCCGTCAGTTCCGCCTCTGAAGCTCGAAGCTCCAATCTCCGGTGCTCTCTCTTTCCTTTTTGGTGCGCGAGATGACGCAACGTGAATGGGATCTAGAGGTTTTGTTGAATTGGGCCACCAAGCGGGTCGGGTTGGGTCAGGTTTGGGCTGTTGGACACTCTTGTATAATGTTCTTTTATTCCTTGGGTTTTAAAAAATTTAGGCCGACATTTTTCAAGGACCCAGTTCTTTTCCTCCACCTGATGGGCCTGTTCAATCACATCTTGAAGAGAGTTGGGCCTCAGCAATCTTAGCTTAGCTCTAATCTCCTCTTTAAGCCTATTGATAAAGACTCCTATCAACAATTCTTCCCCCA
This sequence comes from Pistacia vera, assembly GCF_008641045.1. Classification (NCBI taxonomy): domain Eukaryota; kingdom Viridiplantae; phylum Streptophyta; class Magnoliopsida; order Sapindales; family Anacardiaceae; genus Pistacia; species Pistacia vera. Next base: position 332,884 of record NW_022195151.1, on the reverse strand, counting down.
AATCCTTCAACGGTGCCGTATGAGACTCAAACTCTTCCCTGTATTCAGTCACCGTGGAAGTTTGCTTCAGTGCCACCAGAGCTTCGTGTGCAGAACCTTGGAACGAAGGACGAAAGCTAGCAATTAAAGTTGCCTTAAACTCTTCCCATGACTTGAAAGGTTCTCACACTTCAACCCATTGGTACCAGTTCAATGCCCTTCCCTCCATACACACAGTGGCGACTTCAACCATCTCCAATGATCCATATCTATTAATGGAAAAGTAGCGATCTGCTCGGAATGTCCACCCAAATGGATCCTCTCCATTGAAGATTGGAAGCTCAAGTTTCTTGCCTTTCTTCTCCTTTTTCCCACTATCTCCGCTGTCCTCCGAGAATCATGATTCCCTCATCCTCATTGACTCTCGCATCTCGGTCAGGTATTCTTTAAGGCTACCCACATCAATCTTCACTGAGCTCATGTCCTCCTTCACTGATTTCATTTCTTTTTCCATTTTTCCATTCTGTTCTCCATCTTCGATTTGACCATTCCTCAGCCAAGCTCTGATACCAAACTAATGGAACTCCCCTGAAAAAAAAATCAAACAACAACCGCAACACACACACAATAGCAAATATTTGCACAATCTGAAAAGAACTGAAATAGTATTAATTAGGATTGAACTATCCCTTGACAGAGCAATTCATTCAACAACAGGTTCCTAGTAGTTCGAGGAGCTGGGGGCCTCCCAATCTGTCCTATGAAGATATTCCTTGATAAAAATGACCTGCCTCACACTCTTCTCTCTATATACTAATTATTCTATTTTGTAACCACTGATATCAGCCACGTGTACTTTCCTATAACAAACTCTCCACACTCATAACAAACTCACCACACTCTCCACATTCATTGTCACGTCACCCTCATTGCACCTTAATGCTTATTCCTACTCTTGCCTTTCAATTTATAAACCTTGTGTATGGGTGGTCTAACACTCTCCAATTGTTTTTTTCCCCTTTCCTAGGAAACTAAGATACTCTATTAAAATAAAAAAGTATACAACAATGGATAGTTGTCCACACAAAAAAGGACAAGTTGTCCCTAGAACCCAAACGTTCATAAACTATACAAAATGAAAAACGCATCTCGTATTCCAAAATCATCAATGCTGAAAATCAAAATCCCTAAAATTTGCAAAAAAATCTTGCCAAGCTAGGTAGTTGAAGCTTACCAATTATGTTGAATAAAGTCAAATGAAACATCTTGGAACTCTAAAGGAATAGANTTCGTTAAAAGCATTTCCGTTACCCATGGGTTGGAAACGGAACAACTGCCCGTTGATCTTCTATATGCAGGAATGAATAACGGGCTCCCTCCTCCAACATTCAGTGTGACCAACTATGGCTCTTCTTTGTTTTAATTAAAATATAAACGAAGTTACATATTCTGCTTTCCGTCGGGGTAAGAAAGGAGAAAATAAGGTGATGGATATATATATAGCAAAACTTCTTTATAGTTATAATGGTAGGACTAACTAATTTTATTAGAGAAGGTTATAACTTAATACATGTGTAATTACAAAAAAATTTTATTTCATAATTTTCGTTTTAGTAGTACAATATTAGAATTTTAATTTATGTTTTAATAATATTATGGTTTTAATTTAGCGTTTCAATTGTCTACTTTTAAAACAGATAGAAGATCGTGTTTTGAAACCAATAATGATAATTGTCTTTGATGGAATTGTAAATGCAGTTGTTGCATAGTTAATTGATATAAAGCCACAGACAATTGTCAATTGTTTTAAGTATTATAAAATTAAAACTTCCAATGTTGATGAATTGCAAATTACAATTGAAATGGATGAAGAGAATCAAAGAGTCATTGTAGAATTGAATGATCAGATTAGATAACTTCACTATATTAATCAAATGGATATTAATGTCTTTCTTAATCATCCAAATAAGCAACAAGTCATGTATGCTTTAACAAGAGAATAAATTATTGCTACAATTAAACAAGAAGAGAAAAAAAATAATTATGAGGATGATAGTACGAAAATACAAAAAGTTTCGTACTAAGAAGCTCTACACAGACTTGAGAAGTTAGAAATGTTTTGGTTTCAACAAGAATATGTCCATGCTAACGAAAAATGTACCCACAAGTTAAAAGACGTGGTAACAACTCTAAAGCATAATTTATTGTCCCAAACAACTTTAGATATATTTTATTTCATCTTAAACATTTAATGTGATATTTTTTTACAATATACATATAATTATTACTATGTGAATGCAACTTTCCTTGAGACGGAAATTAGAAAAATTATCACTTATTACAATGTAGAGTTTATTCTTATTTATAACTATCCTAAATTGAGAATAGAATTTTTTATGACTATGTGTAGTTTATTCTTATATCGAATATCACTATAAAGAGATTTTACTTATATATATACAGTAAAACCTCTCTATAGTCATAATGGTGGGATGAACTAATTTTATTACTATGAAGAAGCTTTAACTTAATGAAGATGTAGTTACAAAAATTATTGTTTTGATTTCTTATTTTATAATTTATGTTTTAGTATTACAATAATAGGATTTCAATTCATGTTTTAGTAGTACTAGGATTTCAATTCAACACTTCAATTTTCTACTTTTGAACCGGATAGAAGATCATGTCTTGGAACTAGCAAAAATAATTGTCATTGACGGAACTGTAAATGCAATTGATGCATGCTCAATTGATGTGAAGCCACAGACAATTGTCAATGGTTTTAAACACTACAAAATTAAGACCTCCGATGTTGACGAATTACAAGTTACAAATGAAGTGAATGAGGAGAATAAAAGAGTGATCGCAGAATTGAGTGATCAGATTCGACAACTTCATTGTATTAATCGAATGAATATTAATGTCTTCCCCGATCATTCAAATGAGTAACAAATCATATATATTTTAACTAAAGAATAAATCATTGCCGCAATTTAATAAGAAAAGCAATGAAATAATCTTGAGGATGATAGTATAAAAATACAAAAAGTTTCGTACTATGAAGCTCTAAACATGCTTGAGAAACTAAAAATATTTTGGCTTCAACAAGAAGGTATCCATGCTATCGAGTTATTACGTACTCACAGATTAAAAGATGTTGTAACAACTCTAAAGCATAAATCATTATCTCAAACAACTTTAGATAAATATTTTATTTCATCTTAAACCTTTAATGTAACATAAAATATATATTTTTGTAATATACAGATAATTATTACTATGTGGAGGCGACTTTCCTTAAGGTGAAAATTAAAAAAATTATAACTTATTACAATGAAGAGTTTATTCTTATTTATAACTATCACAAGTCGGGACTAGAATTTTTTATAACTATGTAGAGTTTATTCCTATATAAAGTATCACTATAGAGAGGTTTTACTCTATATATATATATATATATATAAGCATGAGTGTACTGTATAGCATCAATAACTCTATTACTTTTGAGCAAAAATTAATCCTAGTATTGCAAAAACAAATAAATAAAGAACGATACACTGCACGAACAAGAATACAATTGAAGACCGAAATACTTAAGATTGTATATGGTATGCGAAAAATCACCCTAGTGTTGCAAAAACAAAATTAAGAATGATTTCACTAAACGAACAATAATACAATTGAAGAGCAAAATACTGAAGATTGCATATGGTATACAAAAATTCATCCCAGTGTTGCAAAAACAAATAAATAAAGAATAATTTTACTAAACAATCAATAATACAATTATAGAGCAACATACTGAAGATTGCATATGGTATCGATTAACAATTTGCCCCCGATGCTATACTATGTAGCTCGACAATCACTAGAAATTGACTTTACATAAATGAGCAAGCTTGAAATACTAGAGAGTTGATTAAAACCTAGAGTTAGTCTGGATCCTCCCTGCCCCCACTCCTGGCATGACAGCAGTCCGCTTTCTTCTGAAGTAGACAACTGACCCGCTAATGAGCAACAAACACAATACTACACTCTGTCCAAAGCAGTTTAAAAAGATATGAATCAACATAGCCTTGCAATCACTGAATTCAATTCTAACAAATCCAAAGAGTTAACATATACAAGTTAAATGAATTTCAGGAATGCTAGCGTCTCACCTAAATAATTTGAACCACCTAATACAGAGATGGAGAATAGAGTATGGTGAAGCAAGATCTACAAAGAATGAAACTAACAAAAGCCAGATAATAAAGGCCACCATGCTCAAAGCAACAAAAAAATGGAGAACTTCCATCTCCCTAATAAAGACTCTTACAGGTTCAACATACGTTCATCACTCCCATTATTATCTTATTAGAGAAATTGGCACAAGTCCAGATGATTGCCTCATTAGCAACATAGTCAAGGCTTCCCACTAAGTATTTCCTAAAATTGCAGACAAAAGTTATTCATAGATAACGCCCATGACTCAAAAACACTGAAAGAATCATGCAGCACAAAATACAGAGCTTAAAGTTCACTGCACTACTGCAGTGAGCAGAAAACTAGGTGGTTAGGACCAGATCTTGCAACAGCACTGATCTATTAACACTGTTACAAGAAGCAAAACTAAAATCAATAAATTGGAATCTTCACCAATAGAAATGAAATATTACTCTCTTTCCAATAAAATAATTAAAATCCAACCTCCCCCCGCCTTAAGGAGATATAACGTAATCAAACCCTAATGAAAAAAATTGTGAATTGAAAGTCTCTACAACTAAATATTTTAAAACTCGCAAGCATTTATAATCTCAAAAGAGAGAAAACAAGGAAAAAACAAATATAAGACAGAAATGGAGGTAGAATGAATAGGTCTACTTTTATTCTATCCCAATTAGATGTAGTGGAAGAGAAAAATAACAAATATAAGCAATGAGTATAAGAGCAAAAATTCATTTTGCATAGGAAAAATTGACCACAAAAATTCAACATCATTAAAATTTGCTTGCAATGAGAAGATATAGAATGAAAAGTTGCCCAGAAAATCTCAGAGTTCCAGAATGAACACTATAGTCATGTGCAATCTTCGTCAAAGTAATCAAGCCCAAAAAGAGTACTCATTATCTCAATCAAAGAGAGGAAAGAAAAAGATACATACCTCAAAACCAATTACTGACAACTTCTCTTCATTTACTGCTGGTATACAGCTTCTGTAAGTAATAAATGCCTGTGACTTGTCCTCTGATGTGGATGAATCATCCAGTACACTTCTATGTTTTACTGAAGTGACATTTCCGCCTGCATCATGTAACATTACATGTTGTTTCATGCTGTCAGCAGAAGTTTCAAGAGTAGAGCGGCTCTCTTTAGTTTTTTGCTCATTTTCATTCTTGGCACCTTCTTCAATTTCTACACATTTCAAAGGAATACGATAGCCAGTCTCACTGCATCGATATTTGTCATCACTCTACAGGAAACAAATAAAGCTATAACCAAGTTGACATACAAAAAAAAAGTAATCACATGATGGAAGACATTGATAGATCACAGACTAAAATCACATGATCCCGCTTGGTTATGTAATATAAAGCTACTAAATAAAACAAGTTAAACAACAACTACGTTGCCAACATATACATTCAAGAAAATATCTCCAAAATTGAAACACAAAGGGTTTGCAATTTCCCAATATGTCATTTATTTACTGCAAGGAATCTGTGAATTGTAATATAACTAAATAAGCCTAAACTTCAAAAGAGACTAGCATCCACATAAAAACGAATACAATAGACCTTGAATTGCAGATTCCATAGCTCAATTAAATTAGGTAATCATAATCAGAGCATAGATGTAAATTAATGCGAAAAAAAATTAGTTCATTGAAAAAAAAAGAACCTAATAATTGATGTTTAAATAAAACTGAAGGAAAAAAAAAAAAAAAAAGAAACCTTTTCAGAGTAGAGACAGGGAACGCAGGGACCAGAAGGAGAGCAATCGAAAGTGCGATTGCTTCCACTAGGCGTTTCTTTGAAACCCAAAAGAAGTCTCTGCCCAACGCTTCTCTCTGTGCTTCCGCTTTCACTGCGAAATTAAACTCGATATTCATCACCTGACATTGCTATACTGTACAGATCCATAAAATTATAAATAAGAGAGATTCTTACGGTTGGTAAGCTGAGGCTGGAAGAGACGCTGAAGAGAGCCAAATTACGTGGAAAAGGAGAACAATTAGTTGCGAAGCCATTTGATTTCTCTGATCTCCGATTCCGATTTATTTTTCTTTCAATTTGTACAATTGATTTCAATATTATTTTATTCATACGAAATAATTAATTAATTATGCAAAGCAAACTCAACAGTTGGGTTAGTTTTAGGGGAATTTGAGGGAATACCCTTTTTTAACTTATTTGACTTCTATGATAATTTATTTTAACTAAACTAACCACAAAATTGCGGACCAATCCCCAATAGAGTATATTGAGTATTGACCATAACATGACAGTTTCCGTTTTTACCCTCATATAAAATACCAAAGTTTCTTCGAGCCATTTGAGTTGTTTTGATTCTTCAAACTTCAAAGTGTTCTGGGAGTGTGATTTGTGTTCAAAACTTATTATTATGCTTGAGCTTTTGCAGTTTATGTTTGCTTGAGTTATGTTGTTTATAGGGGGCTATTAAAAAATAACATAGTACAATTACAATGAACTATTATTCTGACAAATCCAGGGAAATTTTTAGAATTTTGAAAATGTTAAAAGTTTAAAGTTGGAAAGAGGATTAACATCTAGTCCGATCCCATCCATACGGAACAACTTTTGATCGGCGGGGATGATGAAATCGCTTCAACACCTTCAGTCAGATACCGTTGGCCGTTGGGACGTGTTTTAAGATTTAGAGGCGAAGACACTCGCCACAATTTCACGGAAACTCTGTACAGAGAACTTACAAAAAATGGTATACGTACATTTCGCGACGACGAGGAGCTGGAGAGAGGAGAGGAGATCGCTCCGAGCCTTGTGGATGCCATCCAGGATTCTGCAGCTGCTATAGCTGTAATTTCAAATGAGTATACTTCTTCAAGATGGTGTCTTGAGGAGCTTGCCAAAATAGTAGAGTACAAGAAGCTAATGCTTCCGGTGTTTTTCAGGATTGATCCTTCGGATGTCAGTGGGCAGAAAGGCCCATTTGAAGAGGATTTTGTGAAGTTGGAGCAGAGGTTTGGTGAAGATCAGGTTGGTCGATGGAGGAGAGCTATGGAAAAGGCCGATTAAATCTCTGGCTAGGATTCTAGAATTTGGTTTTTTTTTTTTTTTTTCTTTTAATTTCTCCATTGAATTCTCAATTTCTTTGTTTGTTTATTTAATTTCTCAAGTGTTTTTTTTTTTTTTCTTTTAATTTCTCCATTGAATTCTCAATTTCTTTGTTTGTTTATTTAATTTCTCAAGTGTTAGTTGTATAGGAAGACTAAAGGAGACTTTTGAGTTTCTAGTAAATTAGAAATACAGTTTTTATTTATTTTGGGTTTTGGTATAGAGCATTGCACCGATCAGGAAGTTACTTGCGCAGAATTCACTAATTTCTCATTTATGTTTACTAAATTAATCCACTTGATGAGAATTTTTAATCTAAAGTGGGATCCTGAGCATTTCTTTAATGCCTTCTAAATTATGTTTAATCCACTATCACCATCTTTTATTGCTTATCATATGCACATTTGCTCGCTTAATAAAAAGATTAATGTTAGACACCGTTCATCAGAAAATAGAAATGTTGTAAAGGTTCAAATGAATACCTTTAAAGTAATCCCAAAAGGGTGTCCTTGGGACTGAACAAATTACTTCCACATTGTTTGAACCATCTCCTTTAGTATCTCATTTGTCATTACAATTATGTCCTCTGTAATTTTCTTCTTCTGATTATGAATATTATTGTCATATCCTCTCTAATTTTCTTTTGATCATGATGAATATTATTGTCAAGGTTGAGCGACAGTTAATTCAATCTTTAGTCAAGAAGGTTTTGTCTAAATTGAGTAATGCTCCATTAGGTGTGGCTAAATATCCTGTTGGACTCGATTCTCGTCTACAAGAATTGATGAAGATTATAGATGTTAAAGCCAATGGTGTTTGGATTTTAGGATTATGGTATGGGTGGAATTGGAAAAACCACCATTGCCAAAGCTCTATATAATAAACTTGTCATCCACTTTAAACATTGCAGCTTTATTTCAAATGTCATGGGGACTGTCTATCGGTTGGTATGGATGCTATCGGTCATGGAGCAGTCCCAAGATTGGAGATGATGAGAAATGACGGATACCCACCAATAAGGGGGGTATCATCATTATTGGTGACCTAACGTAATTTTATCTAGAAGAAAATTTAATGCCCCTATAGGTCCTACCTGTGACGGATACCCCCCTATTAGTCACCAATAGGAAAACTAGATACCCCCTATGGGTCCTATTAGTGATCGATACCCCCTTATCGGTCACTGATATAAAAATTATAAATAATGTAAGTATTATAAGATATCTCCTTATCGATCACTTCTAAACCCTAAACCTTGGTTTTTTTTCCTACAATAGTTTTTATTTTTACAGTACCCCCTGCAATGGGTTTTTTTTTTTTTTTTCAAAGATCTCAATAAAACCAACATATCTTTTGTAAATCTTTTAACCACCCAAGAGTCAATAAAATCATACAATATCTCCTCTAGGAAATCGAAAAATGTAGTGATTTGGTAGGTATTATAGTTAATGGAGAATGGGTTAGACGGGTTTTGAAGAAGGTAGATAAATGCGGATAGGGGCAATTTCATCCGTCAAAACTAGGAAAATTGAATTTGACTATTTTTTAAGATATTTTCCACTTTGAGGTTAGTTTTCATTTCCCACCCTAAAATATGGCTAAATAATATATAATTTCTCTTGTTTTTAAGTAAGATATGAAAATAAAGGTATGATGGATATTTTAGTGTTTGTTAACGGTAGACGAACATATTCAGTCAATAAATGTGGTCTTTGAGTAATTTCCCAAATTTAAAGGGTGGTTTTTGTACCTTACAACCAAAGTTATCATCTAGCTTTCAGTTTTTGAAACTTCAGGGGTGGTTATTGTAATTAACCCATTTATTATCTATTACTCAATGGATGCTATTAAACGAAATTGATTAATTCTAATGTAACTTTGAAAGGTACTTCAAAGACTAATGCATGTTCACAAAGCTGAAAAGAACAAGAAAAAGAAAATCCTCTTGTTAAAATATTTACTGTGTATAACTGGTAGAAAGCAAAAAAGCATAGTTAGTATCTAATACATACCATTAATTAGTTTATAATTACATTTATTTTAAGGTTATTAAATAGAGTCCTTGATTTAAGGTGAGGCTGTTCAGCTACCTTACTCGGCCTCAGTTGAGATAAAAAGCCCAAATGATGAAAAGGGTATTATATATTGAGTAAATAACATATTCCCACCCAAGGTTTGACGACCCCCAGTTGATACCCCAAGTTCTATTTATTCCAGATTCTCACCCTTAAAGTAACGAAAAATAGTTAGATATAACGGTTTAAGGGTAAATTGATAATTTTGCAAAGGAGGCGCACATTAGCAAATCGTCGCCCCTAACAAAGCTCCACGCATGTTAGCCAACATCACCGCCGATTTTTTTTTTTTTTCCCTTTTCCAACGATTCTTCCACCCAAAATCACCCTTGTCACCACCATTCAAACCCTCATCGTTCCCTCTACAAAACCTTACCCTTCACAACCCCTCATCACTCGCTGATCGCCAGCCACGACAACCGCCACATGCGACTGGTTTTCGTCAGTCTCCACCGGTAAATGGCCACTAAACGGTTGCTAGGGACATAGGGGTTTTGTAGATTTGGAGACGCTGGTCACAGTGGTGATGTCCAATTGGGTTTTCCTCACCAGAATCGACCGGAATCCAGCGAAGAACAACGAAAACCTAAGCCTAACGGCGTCAGCGATTGGAGGGGCCAATGATTCAAGAACCAGAGGGGTTTTGTACGACGGACAATGGGGAAGGTGATGGAGGTGACCAGGGGGTTCAACGCCATCGGAAATAGCCCAAATCCAGTAAAAACCGAGAGAGTGCGTTGTCACTGAGGGTATAATTGAAGTAATTTGAAAATAAGATGGTTAATTTTATAATTTTAGTAATTTAGGGGTTAAAACATAATTTATTAATTTAGGGTTAAGGGCATTATGATAATTGCACCCTCACTACCCTAAAAATTGTTAACATTGTTATTTTAAGGGTGGGAATATGGAATAAATGAAACTTGGGGTACCAACTGGGATTTCGTCAAACCTTAGGTGGGAATATTTCATTTACTGTTATATATTTGGCTTCCCACTTTACCTTAATTATCTTCTAATTAATATATTAAATTACACTTATTAATTTATTAATGATATAAATAATGTAGATCAAATAAATTAATGTGTTAAAAATAATTAAATAACTTAGAATTAAAATAAATAAATCGAATCCAGGTGGATGATATGATAAATATGCGGTGCAATAATTGTCAATTTATTAAACTAAAGAATAATGATAATCATAAGTTGCATGTAATCGTAATAGATCCATTTAACAAGTGACAAAGGAAGGAGAGGGCGAGGGACTAGTGTAATCTGTAAAACACAAAACATGTGAAATGGATCTACATGTGAAACAGCACACGAGTTACAACACTTGAGATATGTAGGGTTGAAAAAAACGTTTTTCATGTATTTGAATAATATGAAATATGTTTTACTCCTGCATCTACACCCCTAAACTCAAACAACTTGTTATGTCTAAAAGAAAAATTAGGACTAACGTAAGCTTACATCGGCGAGTACCAATCAAAATTCAGGAAGGTTTTGCGCCACCTAGAATCTGCCACGTCGCCCCAAGATAAAAAGAATATAGTTGTAACCAACCAAGCCGACTCAAGTTTTGTCTGTGAATGAATTTGATTCACACACCTGTCCAAGCCTCATATAATTTAAAGATATTTTCTAAGTTATCAACTAATGGAACGCAAGGAAAGACTTGCACGGCACCTATCACTTACAGACTTGTAATCATTACCTTAAACTCAGCAACTATAAATAGAGGCCTCCCCTTCATAAAATCGAGATCAGACTCTCTAAATTCAACAAAACAAATAGCAAAGAGAACCTACGGAAAAGAAATTGGCTTAATATTCTCTCTGAATACGAAGCTATTGTAATTTTGTTCGCTGTTTGCGACCTCCTGTAACTTAGCTAATCACCAAGAACATTCATATAAAAGAAAACAATGGATATAAGAATAGTTTTAAGCATTCAAACCACTATAAAAATTCTCATCGTCTCTTTTATTTTAAGTCTTTGCATGCAATTGTGAAAACAACAACTCATAACCAAATCCCCTAATTAATCACGTGTAATTTCTAAGACCTTCTTAGCACTTTACACGTGCGAGGTCGTTGGTGTTAAAATCCAGCATCAACACAACTAACGAGTAAAATGTCTAAAAATAACGGGAAGGAGTGTGACCCATGATAGTTTCTATACTTAGTGGGGGTAAAATGTCAATTTTTTGAGTTTCAGGGGTGCAATTTTGTAAAATATTACAAAATTAAATGAGTTAGCAAAGCTATAATATTAAATAATAAATGGTTAAGAGTGTAAGATTTTCTAGTCTTGTACATTCTAAAATCTAAACCCTGTACTGTATGTGTATTCCATGAAAGTGGTATTCTGAAATGGATAGAAAGAGATTTTGGTTGGTTAGAATTTAGAAAGATTCTTAGAGGAATTCATTTGAACTGCGTCCACACAATTTGCTTGTGGTTGGTGTTAGCTTTGTTTATAAAGCAAAAAATAAATTCGATAAGAAGAGCCCGGTGAATCCTCTTCCATCAAATGAGGAGAAAAAGCTACAAATTAAATAATCCATAAGTCTGGAATTATTCGACCGATTAAAAATATACAAGTATTGGTGTTGTGATTGCAAATCTTTCATTTCCTTTTCAGTGTGGATATCAGAATGTTACATTATTCGCCATTCGCTGCATCCTCACGCAATACATACTTTAATTAGATGCAGAAACTGAATCAACTTCAGCTTCATATACACTGCTTTCCAGACCACGTCCAAGTTAGGTCCAGGTCCCCAGACCAAATATATATTCAGAGCAAACCACATATTCCCACCCAAGGTTTAGCGAAATGGCAAGTTCCCTCCCCTGGTTTCATAAATTCCAAATTCTCACCCTCAAATTAACAAAAAATTTGTTAATGTAACGGTTAAATGGTAAAATGGTCATTCCAAATCTCGGATCTCATTCACCCTCACGCAGTCCAGCCTAATTTTGGTATCGTTGGACCGCCCCAACACCACCATCATCTTCCCATTAACCTCCTCTTCAAACTCCCATCCACCCCCTCTCGCCAACACTCACCAATCGCTGACCACCACCCTTCATCGGTTTGCATGCTTCAAGCAAAATTCTAATTGCTCTCGACGCTGGAAATCTACCCTATCACCATCAATAGCTTCACTGACATCCCACCTCAAAAACCCCCATCCTTCTCGAACCTAGTTGCTCGCCAAACGCCACCTATCGAAGCCTCCTCTCCCTAGGGTTTTTTCATTTTAATTGTTGATTTGGATTTGATTTGTTGATTTGCTGGAAGTTTGTTTGTTGGAAGACGATTGGGGAAGGTTTTTTGTAGTGTTGTTGCTTGTTTTGTTGATTTTCTCGTCGTCGGCACTCCCCAACGCTCTCACCTTCCACCTCTTCCAATGTGCACACGTTGTTTGACAAAAGCCCACACCCAGTGCTAGCCCCTCAAGCGCGCAAGCTCGCGCGACCCTACACGCGTGCTTGTCTGTGCACCCACTTGCAGTTGCCACCCTCCAGCAACCACTTCCACCCCCTCCCAAACCCTTGAGTTTGTGGTTGTTTCAGCGTAAATCGGCTCAAATTCTGGCCAATTTTGGAAAAACTGGCTAGGAGATGATTGAGAAGATGAAAGAGAGGGCATGGCAAGGCATGAAGACGGGAGGAAGAGGGGGAGATGAAAAAGAAGAAAATGGGAGGTTAGTTTGGTAATAGCACCCTGTGCATCTGTGTCAAAACCCAACAGTCACTAATGATGTTAATTTAAGGATGTGAATCTTGCATATATCAAACCAAGGGTGGGAACTTATCATTTCGCTAAACCTTGGGTGGGAACATGTCGTTTACTCACATATTAATTTGGGTATTTTATCAAGGACCTACATGTTATCTTCGGGAATTTTGAAACCCCTTGTATTTCATAAATTCATACCTACCTCCCCTTAACTAAAATAACTAACATTCTAACTAACTCATTAGCTATAATTATTGAATTTGAATTGCTTTTCAATGAAAAAAAAAAATGGAATGCACTATTATATAACTAACATTCTAACTAACTCATTAGCTACAATTTTAAATGGTTGTATTATTACATATTACACATCAAATGAGGGGAAAAAAAAATACAAATCACAACACTATATGTGCAAAGTGCTTACATGGCCCTAAGTTTACTTGAGCTCAAACTTATTTATTCAAATTCCGAAGGGCATTGAAATGCAAAATTGGTGACAAAGACTAAAATTATACTTGAAAATAGATTGAGATAAGAGAGTGTGATGGTATTCAGGGACTCATGATTAACTTTAGTGATGGATTTAGGGAGCCATGATAACTTTAGAGGGGATAAATTCAAAATATATATAATATGAAATAGGGAAAAATAAAATGAGTGGAGTCAAATCTAGAAACATTAATACAAATACAGTTTGATTGAAAAATAAAAAAAAAACCAAATTAAAAGGAAAAAAAATTGAGTCCACTAGCCCACGAGGAGTAGGATGGTGGTGAGAATAAATCATTACTTGTCATTTTTATTTTGAAGTCCAATGAATTCATTTACTTTAAGTAACACGACACCGATTATAAGATAGGACACATAATCTTCTTCAAATACATCTATCAGTTCGAGTAGTGATGCCATGCGTGGCAGAGACAATGTCAAAATGTCAAAAATGACCCTGCTTCTTGCCTTTTTCTAACTCTTTTTCAAAAAGAAAAACAAAAATAGCTAGCAAACGACCCCTTTTTCCCATCATTAGTTAGCGTTTGGTCAATGGGAGAGACGTGATTAATTTTCTAATGTGAGGGAAGGTCTTTAATATCTAGAACCTCCCCTATCTCAGATCAGGAGAGGTCTATCTATATTCAATACATTTACCATGCATCTTGAATGTATCATTGAATGCATTCACACACTATCAGGAGCTCCAAATACCACACCCCAATTGAATTCAAAATCAAGAGTCTTGAGTGAGGCAGGTAAGGGGGGGCAGTGGGTCAGAAGCACGTGGTTATGCATTCAAAGGACAAAAGCATTGCTCCTTAAGCAGGCACATAAAAGCCATTCATGAAAGATCTGCATTTCATTTCGTTCAATTCCACATGACCGGTTTGCCCAAAGAAACCACCATTTCATGCTCCCAACCACCCCTCTGAATATCAATCTGCTATTTATTAGCATCACGGGAATCCGTATGCCTTCAGCTACTCATACAATTCTTTAGAGCCCAGTTCAGATATAGAAAAAGTTTGCAACCTGAAACAGATTAACTGCCATAGCAAATGGCTTTACGCTTTACAAGTAATCATGTCAACTCTTTTGTCTGTAATAAATTTAAAAAGAAGTGAAATGTCCCAATATCTTTATAAAAGCATACCAGGGCGCGCAAATGCATCTAGGTTGACTATTTTGCTTCTTTTTCCACTCATCAAATATTTAATGAAGTATCATTCAATTTGATTATTTAAATGATGGAGATAAACTAAAAATAGTGCCTTTGTTCCATAATGTTCTTTGACGATAGTTTTTTCAAGCTCCATTTGCACAGCTTAAAGCAAATTAAAATCAACCATGGCATTGTTTACAACATTATGTTAATGAAATAAATGATGACAAGGTTGATTAACGCATATAAACACCACTTGCGTTGAGATGTCCTCAGAAAAGTTGAAAGAAAGTAATTTATCACCTTCCCCAACAAAAATGAAGGCATACTTCCTCCGATTGACTTCAAATAGACTACCCTTTTAACTATTTGATACAACAATCCGAACCAAACCAACCGCAACTCACTCTCATTTGAATTACATCAAGAAACAGATATTCATGCTGATTAAAAAATATCCAAAACTCTGCGGTATTGAACAACAATACCCGAAAAAAACACAGTGCATTATCAACCAAAAATTCACTCAACTCAGTAGGATTTCAAGACAGGCATTAGCCATTAGGGAAACTTGGATTCAATCATGAGGCATCAAGGAACAATGCTTGAATTATAGATCAACAGTAGTCACTAAAGCTTGCGAAACAAACATCGAAGAAGTAAATTCACGACAATAAAATCACATAATTGATTCCCTTCAGTGAAATTGATATCATAATCATCAAGAAAATCAATGGAGAGCTCTCTATAAGAAACAGCACACTGAAAATAAAAGAGGAGAAGCAGCATTTTCCATAATGATAAATTGATAACAGGAATCTCCTGAAATACAGAGCATAATACTCATTTAATATACAGAATTATCAAAAAATAAGCACTAAAACAAGGTCCTCTTCAAGTGGAAAACCATACCAATTGCTGAGAAAGCATTCCATAACATAGCATACAAATTAGAAATGCCCTAGTATGCTGCCAGGCTCAAAGTGATTACAATTTTTTGTGCTTCTCGTCCTTTACCCACCAAAGCTACTCCTTAAAGTCAGCATCTTGTTTACCAAAGATCAATGGGAATTCTTCATACTGTTCAGAGAAACATGCCTTTCAGCCATGCTCTTCAATGACTCGTAGATTGATACATAGAGAAGGCCTATCCTTAGGCCTAGGAACCACACAAGTACATGCAACCTTCAGAAACTGTGTAATCTCATCATCACTACCTTTCCCACATAAAGCCTTATCAATGGCATCTTTACTTCGACCGCGATCACTAAATGATTAACCCAGTCAACCAATTTCCCTTAAATCCTTCATCTGCCTACCACTTCAATAGGCTTGACCAGAACCAACTCTAACAGCACAACTCCAAAACCATAAACATCCCTTTCAGTGAAGCAACCATAGTGCTAGAGTACTCAGAGCAACATAACCAAACTCTCCCAAATCACCATTCACAAAAGAAATCATTAGAATCACGAGAACCACGAGCCTTGCCAGACCAAATCCGTGATCCTAGCATCAAAATCATCATCAATAAGAATCACATTTGAACTAAAATATTGGTGCTATAGGGTGGTTGGCACCCATGATGAAGCCAAGCCAATCCTCTCGCCACACCCACGCCAATCCGAAGCCTAGTAGACCAATCCAAAACACCATGCTGACTCTCAACAAAACCATTTCCATGTAACAGCGAATACAACGTCCCATTAGGCATGTGCTTGTACACCAAAAGCCTTTCTTCCTCCACAAAACAAAATCCCAACAACGGCACCAAATTGGGATGTCTAAGCTCCCCTAACCTATTCATCTCCGACGAAAACTGCTTCTCACTAGCTTACAAGCACTCAGCCTCTTAATTGCCAAGGCAGAGCCATCTGGCAACACGGCCTTATAGGAAACCCCAGTTCTTGTAGAAATAATAATATTTCAGCATTAAAACTATTAGTAGCAGCCAACAAATCAGCCAGTTTAACTTAACAATAGGTTTCTGAAACAAAGAAACCTGAGCAAGCTTATGTGACCGCAGTACTGAATCCAACTACTCTCATCTTTGCATCATCAGACACATACCCTCTCTTCTTCCTACTAACTCTAACGAAAAACCACCACCAAATCACAAACCTAAAATCACAGAACCAGAGCACCAATAACACCAGCAACAAGAATAATACCAAGACCTTACCACTCAACCCTCCACATTTTCCCAAAGGCTTACACAAAGTCCGCTGTTCCATCAAAACTCTTCGTTAAATTTCGCCAGATCAGACGGTATTGATCCGGACAGAGCATTCCCCGCAACAGAAAATTCTTTTAAACGATCCAACCGGCTCACTTCGTACGGGATCGAACCCGACAATTTATTGTAACTTAAAACAAGTTTGTTAAGAAACTTGCACTCAACGATCTGCGAGGGGATGGGACCGGAGAGTTTATTGTTTGAGAGATCAAGTGAGACTATGTAAGGAAGCCATGTGCAGAGTTCCGGCGGGATCGGACCGGAGAGATCGTTATTTGAGAGATCTAGAGTTTGCAAGCTGTGACAGAGGTTCAGCGACTCGGGTAGTTGTCCCGAGAGTTGCATTGAACTCAAAGCCAACTGATGATTCGGTTCTCCTTCTCGTTCCAACAAGACACGCCGTTTAGCTTGCAGATTGAGGTAACAGTGGTGTTGGGGAAGGACCAGGAGAGCTTTCCTTCGGGATCTTTGAGAGAGTTCTTGATGCCTTCAAGACACTTCACGTCATCTTCAATGGAAAAAATAACAGAAAAGGAGGTTAAGACCAAGAGTAAAGCTAAGATTAAGTGGATCTTCATGGTGTGTGTGAGCGGTTTTGCAGATAGGATTAGATTTGGGTGGTTTAAGGTTATGAAAACAGAAGAAAAAATGGTAGATGAGAAGATTGGGCGGCCATTGACTGCGTTTAGGGACAGGAAGAGATAGTAGCTTTTTTGACTGCCTGAACCAGTAGATATTCTATGTTCGCTTGTCTTCATTTGTTTAAGACAATACGATGTCGTTGTAGCTTCTGGAGAACAAATTACGTAATTATAGTAGCTTTTTTGACTGCCTGAACCAGTAGATATTCTATGTTCGCTTGTCTTCATTTGTTTAATACAATACGATGTCGTTGTAGCTTCTGGAGAACAAATTACGTAATTAGTAATTCTGTTAGTCTAAAGACCAGTACCGAATTCATTGTAAAGAAATTTAATTAATTAGAATTATGAGTTATTCAACCATCATTTATGGAATCTTTGTTGTTTATTATGAAAACTCATTTACCCAATTTATTTTCTTTAATTTTGTTGTCAAATTTTATCCTCCGGGTCAAACACCATCGCTTTCTAAGTTTCAATCGCGGGGTAGTCAATCATTCTCCTTTCATTTGGGATTGGGCTACGATGGTCTAACCAAATGTGAGGCCCAGGTTCAGATGGTCCCAAGGGCTTAATAAATTTGTGATTCACACGATTAGTTTAAATAAGGGAATTTTAATTGTTAAATACATTCTCTTTTATATATTTAATATCGAAAATAATCCTCGGAATATAATTAGGTATTTTATTTACACCCCTCGCTCCCAGTTTCAAATTTGAAACTTATTTTTTATTCAACAAATTCATCTATAATTAGAATACGGTTTATTGAGTGGTTATTCATGAATTGCATGGACACAAGAAATATTCATTTATCACAATTCACAGCAGCTCTCGTTTATCGTTTGGATAAGAAAACGTCCAAATTAGGAAACTCCACTCCAGTGGCAAAGTGTCCAATATTATGTTTTTCCCTCAATTTAAAGGCACATGCATCCAACAAAATAACCAAGATGGCTGGTCGTGTAAATTAAATTGATGGAACAAATTTGTTGGTGGGGCAATGCGTAGAATTTCTCAACAGTGACCATCAGTACTATTGACCTTCAACACTGCATAATTGCATTTCACCACTGGTGTATTCCTTTTGTGGCTTCTGCGTTTTCCTGTAAACTGTAGTACTGTACAGAGATTTAGCAATTAAGAGTGTGCTTAGCTTAATTAAATTATGGCGATAAAGCATGGCCGACACGACAACAGTGGAAGATAGTGGCTGAATTGTGAATGTCGCATCACAGAAATAGATGATTATCAGATGAAGCAAGATTGGGACCATGACACTGTGGAAGATTCTGATAAGAAAAATGGGCTCATAAAGACTTGACTTTACATGGGACCAAACCAAAACTTGTTCCTAAGCAGTGGAGAGCAAGAGAGAAGTCTAGAAAAAAAGGGAAAAGGGCATTACACGAATACAAGAATCCTGCAAAGTCTCCTTTGAATAACTTGCCTATTATGTAGTAAAGCAACACGCAAGTTCAAACTCCATGATACGCAATTTATTTGGCCAAAAGAGACAGCTCAAGACATCAACGAGTAAGAATCATTTTAGTGAGTGTTCTTTGCTTTGTTTTTTGCCGGATATTCAAACATGAATATGGCAGAAAGTTGACATTGAACTCCATTTCTCTTCTCTTCTCATCATATATATAATAGTGTTCTATTTCAAGATGTGTTGTATTTCCACACTCAAAATTTGGAATATAAAAGTCAAAAAGTTTATGCAATTTTTTTGAGTGAGTACTAGTCCAAGCATATATCCAATGCACAGAGGCAATCAGCTTTTGCCTATCGATCGGATTATTAACGTTAACCAAATTAATTTAATGTGTGAAGGAGAGCTCTCAGGAAGCAATTAAAGCTTCAAGAGGCAGGCTGCATGTGGTGTTGATGAGGCATATGTTTGCACATTCCATTGGCAATGGTACTGATTGTGGTTCTCATCATATGTTGCACAAAACAAAGTTGTTGGACCACAAGTGATAAAATGAAATTCTACAAAGTGATCAGTTAGATGATGATGGTAGATTTCTCTTATCATTTCATTAATTTATTTTTTGTTCCTCGTTCTTTCTAGTGGAAAAAGACCTCAACTTGAGGCATTATTATGGACCCATGGAATGGAATAGCTAGCTTCTGCATTGTTTTGTTCTAGTTAAGCCTTTAGTCTATAACAACTTTTATGAAACCCCGCGGAATAATTTGCCCCCTTTTCATCACTACTTTCCAAAAGCAATGTTACGTACTTCAACAATACTCCACTCATTAGTTTAATTCATGGTTTTTTTTTTTTTTTTTCTATATATATTATATTTATCATCTACACTCTTCCTGCTATAATTTGTTATGACTAAAATGGCTAGAAGAAACAAGAAGAAATCTCTGTGTGAGGAATCCATGAAGTTGGTTGTAAGCATTGTTAAATTATCATCTCTCTCTCTCGCAACTTGGAGTTTAAGAACACCAGTCATATTGCCGGCAGCAGCTGAGAGAAGCCAAGTTCCTGCAGCTGCGAGTGGTAAAATTGCTGCAATAATGGATGTTAGACCCATGGCTCAACTTCCCGCCGGAACCCGAAGCCAAAATTCACAAGAGCAGGATATAAATAGAAAAGCTACCGATTTTATTAGAAGGATTCGTGAGAAGAACAAGAATGTTCCGACCAAAGAATCAAAAGACTTTCCATATGTAATGCCTCCACCCCCTCCTCTAACTATATAACCTGCCTTTGTTTTTATGCACTATTTTGTTTCAAGGAGAGACAAGTTGGAGAATGAAGAACATTGAATCCAACAATATTAGACATTAAAATGCAGTAATCTCTCTGTTGTATTTTTTACTTAAACTATCTGTTGTATTAGCAAGGAAATTTCTAAAAATCAGGTAAAAATTTACTCTTTTATATGTAATTTTGGAAAAAGTTTAACAAGCAAGTTAGAATTTATTAATAGAACTCCTATGTTTTTTGTGACTTGCCATGTCACAATATCAACTCCTTATCCTGGGACCTGGGCTGGTTTTCTTCAGTTGGGCTCACCTTGATTTTTGAGCTTTTTATATTGTTAACTCCCCAGTCAATCTTTTATTCTGAAGGCTCTGAACCCATTTCTTTGTCCCAGTTCATTATCATTAATGGATGTTAACGCACAAGTGGATACACCTATACCATAAGGGGGAGGGATTAGCTAAAGAGAATCTCGGCAGATATACCCAATACGATTAAAGATTAACTTACAACTTAATTTTATAAACTCTCTCTCATAACTTTTACGTGATAACTCCTAATTTTATATTCATAAATTTTAAATTGAGAAATTCATCGGTAAAAAACTGGAAGGTTCATCAATAAAAAACTAAGAACTGTCACTTTTGTGAAAGAGAGTTTATGAGATTGAGTTGTAAACATAATATTGGGGGTGTTTGTCTAAGCTTATAAGCTGGTCAAACTAGCTTATAAGCTCTAAAATTAAGTTGACCTGTTTGTTTATAACTTTTTTGAGCTTATAAGTTGAGCTTATAAGCAAAAAAAAAAAATAAGTTGGGGGGGAGGTACTTTTTTTTTTGGCTTATAAGCACTCTGCTTATAAGTTAGTTTGACCAAGTATATTACCATATTATCCTTGTTTAATTTTAAAATTCCATAGTACACCCTTATTTAATGTAATACCCTTTTTAGTTATTTTATAATAAAATGTACTTATAAGCCACATTTTACCAAACACGTCAACTACTTATCAGTCACTTATAAGTATTTTAACCAAACACGTAATTGCTTAAAATTTCAAATGCTTATAAGCTAAAATTAGCTTATAAGCACCTATTGCTTATAAGCTAATTTTCATAAGCTCAGACAAACACCCCCATTGTCCCACCCAATAATCGGTTACTTTTATACATTTTGCTTCCAAGTGAAACGGCATAGCAATATATTACAAAGAGTTGTTTTTTATCTTCAAGGTAATACATTAAGAAGAAAATATGAAAGTGATAACAATGAAAACAAGGCAAAAAAGGATTATTCGCGTAAAATAAATTATTTTCAAGCATGATCCCAATTCAAGTTTGTAGTCATGTGTCATATATAGAGATTAACCTACTTTTATAATAAAACTCACCAACTTTACAATCCTTACAGTAACTAAAGTGTATCATTATTACAATGAATATGAAAATAATGGGAGATTGTACAGAATATAATTTTTTAATAAAGTAATAGAAATTGTGGGAGATGATGAAAACGTTGTATATTAAATATTACAAAACAATAACATGAAAATAAAAATAAAAATATGTATACAAATATCTTTGAATCGTCACGTTTGTTTCTCCATAGTCGATACTGTTCGAAACTTCTAGGCCAACCTGAATAAAGGTCGTGGTCAATATAGTTCTAATTACTTTCTCAAATATTTGATTTAGTCATACTCTCTTATTGACATATTTTCTCTTTTTTAAACTCCTACACCGTAGAGATTTTTTTTAATATAACCGTGGTATCCCCTGTCCACTTGCAAGTCAAACAAGCCTATTCACCGGGGAGCACTGCAGGAACCTACCACCAGAACCCCCATGTACTACGCGGGTGCATGAATGGGGACTGGAACCCAAGATATCCAGTACAACCCGGAAATCTCCAATGCACCTGACCTGAGAGATTTTAATTTTGCATTTCAAGTACATACCTAAAAAGTTTTCGCCGTCTACTTATATTTTATAAGAAGTGAATGACATTTCAGTCATGATGTAGTGTTATATGGCAACCATATCTTTTTAGTATCTTCAATGTGTCCTAAGATAACTTCATATATATAAATAAGCTCTATATCATCCTTTTTTTTTCACTTATTTATAGTAAAAACATAATTGCATAATTAAGGTAGGGCATCAGATGTTGTTTCAGTAGACAGTCAACTATTTGATGGTCTAAGACAAGTATGGCATATATTTCAGATAGGTGAGTTAGTTTGATTGTTCTCCAGAAGCTTCCACCACGATGCCTAGCATTCAAAAGATTTGGATTTGATTTTCATAGATAGCTTTAAAGTATTATCTCTTCACCATTTAAGCTTCATAAGTTAGCCTTCACATAACCATCATTAGGGCCAATGGTAAAAGATTAAAGGGAATCTAACATGGTTTTTTAAGTTTTTAATTTTGAATTCTCATGGTTGCTAATAGAGGTGACAATTATAATTCTTATCTGATCGATAGTTTCAAAATCTCGAACGATTAATTGAGGTGTGTACAAACTAACCGAACACCCTCCATCATAAAAAAAAAAAAATATAAATAAATAAATAAAACGGATAGGCTTCAAAGTAAACACACAAAAACTTGCAGACCGCATTATTCAATTGGAGAATGGAGATATCCGCCACTAAAAAGTAGAGTGGTTTTACAAGTTATTCAGGTTTATTTTAAAGAGATTTGAAATTGAAACCCTATAAAAAGTCAAATAGAGGATACCCAAGGCTCCGTTTGGTTCAAAATTTGGGGGTTTTGGGAAAAGGTTTTTTAAAAAAGTTAAAAAAAAGTTGAATCGGGCGGGTATTACGATGTAGGATTTATAAATTAATAAAATACCCTATATTTTTTTTTTTTTACAAAATACCCCCTATAATAAAACATTAAAAGTTAACAAAAATACCCCTAACCCACCCTCAAACACCCCCAGTCGGCCACCACCACCGGAGGTGGCCGGAGTCGCCTTATGGGCGCATGACCGGCTGGATCTTGCCGGTCATGCGCCATATGGCCTTTTTCGGCTAGATCCGCCGGCAAAGGCCAGATCTGGCCGTCAACCGCCAGATCTGGCCATATTTGCTCTTAACGACGGCCAACAAATGATCGTCGTTGATGGTCAACGACGACCGTTTGTTGGCCGTTGTGACCGACTATTAAGGCCAAAGATCTGGCCGTCAACGGCCAGATCTTTGGCCTTAGATCTGGCCTTTTCCAGCCAGATCCACCGTGGATCTGGCCAGAAAAGGCTAGATCGGCGCACTACTGGCCAGATTCAGCCGGTAGTGCGCCATCCTACCAGATTCCGGCCATTTTCCAGAGGTGGTGGCCGAAATCTGGTAAATGTGGATTATTGGGGTGTTTTTGTAATTTTAAAAAAATATTTAAGGATATTTAATTAAATTAACAAATTTAGAGGGTTTAAAAAAATTGAATAATATTGAAAATCGTATTCCCAAAAATGAGAGTTTTTGGGGATTTTACTGTTTAACTTTTTTGGGAATACTAAGAGTAGTATTCCCAATCTTGAACCAAACGATTCCCAATCTTGAACCAAACGAAGCCCAAGATTTTAAAAACAAATGGATTATGATGCCACTGATGGTGATATCCAAGGGAGAATTTTCCCACCCAAGGTTTGGTGAAACGGCACTTTTCTACCCGTCAAGTTTCAAAATGACACTTTTTCACCATTTGTTAGGTTTCGTTAATATTTTATGTTAATATTTGATTAAAAATATGAAATTACCTTTAAATAGTTT
The DNA here is from genome assembly GCF_008641045.1 of Pistacia vera. NCBI lineage: Eukaryota > Viridiplantae > Streptophyta > Magnoliopsida > Sapindales > Anacardiaceae > Pistacia > Pistacia vera. Next base: position 308,745 of record NW_022195151.1, on the reverse strand, counting down.
ATTTCTTAATTGATTTATTATAAATTAAAATTTAGTTAAGTTAAAGTTTTTACTTAATTATTTATTAATTGAAGTTTAAAAATATATTTTTTCCTTTGTTTATTTAATTAATTAAGAATATTGATATTCTATGTTAATTAGTAAAAATAAAAAATATTATATTATGAAAACATTATAAATTTAGTAGATTATTGAATAATAGTGATGGGATATTGATGACATTATAAATAAATAAATAAATATTAAGGTCCTTTAATTTTAAACAATTGCGTATCATTACTCCTAACCTTTTAGATGGGGTTAACTAATTTTTTTTTTTTTTGACTTTTTAAATTTGATTTTTTGGCTAATTAAAAAATAATAAAAATTTTATAAAGTCAAATATTTAAGGATATTTTTGTCTTTTCTGTAAAATATTAACGGAAAACATAACAAAACCTAACGAAGAGTGGGAAAATGTCATTTTGAAACTTGAATGGTAGGAAAGTGTCGTTTCGTCAAATCTTGGGTGGGAAATGTTGTTTCACCAAACCTTGGGTGGGAAAATGTGTTCTCCCGATATCGAAATCGAATATCGAATCAATCAATTTGGTACCGTAGTTTGTACGGATATGACTAATTTATAAAATTATTTATTTTTATCACATTAATTTGTATTTTGTAGTCTTAAGTTCCTAACTCCTACCAGTGACCAGACCCAACAAGGTGCACGATCAGGAGAACCGAAGGGTTGCCCTGCTTGCCTGTACCAAAGCCCCAAAATGTAATATTATGCATATGATAAAGTTTTATATATCTCCTAATTTAATTAATTTTTTAAAAAAGTTTGAATTACTTTTGTTTTCCTATAGTCAATTAGAAAATTGAAACTTCATGCATTAAATCACAAGCACAAATTAAAGATATTGGATTTATCTCACTTTAATTTTGTTGTGCTAAAAATACACACTAATGTCGGCACCACCGATCAGAGTTCAACAAACACTTAAAGATAAGGTGGTATTAGTTATCAACAACTCAAACAACCTCTAAAAGATATTTTATATCAATCCTATCTCATTTTAAGATAAGGATTAAGAAGTGGTTCCCACGTGTCAAGACAACTTGCAAAAGCGCTCAATACATTAACCTCAAATGTGTATAAATTGACATCTCTCTTCGTAAAAAAAGGGTTGGCTGGGCATATGAGAGATAGACAAACATTTGAGCGTTATTATTTTTCTCTCTGTAAACAAAGCATCTCTCCATTTTTGTACGTCTTACAGGCAATATCAGAAAAATAGCCAGAGAATAATTAAATAACAGTGGATGTAAGATTTGCTTTAAACATCCAAACCGCTATAAAAATCTCTCTTGTCCATCTTTTATTTATGTTTCTGCAAACATATATAATCTTAGCACCATAAACACTTCTCATCAATTGTTCAGATGTAATTTCTAAGAACAACCTAGCACTTTGCACGTGCAAGTCGTTGATGTCAAAATCAAGCATCAACAGTTTGGCACTAGAATTAGGGCATGATTCACATCAGCTCTCCAAGTTTTTCCAGCAAGCCTTAAAATCTTCATGCTATCAGATGTGAAAATATGAGCAGGATAAAATATGAATCTGACGATGTGATAAACATAAGCGCTATTGCCCTTCGAGTTAACTTTCCGATGGTCCAAGAATCATCCAAATCCGAGGTCTATAGCTCAAGTTATCGTCAAAACTCAAAATACTAAAGCTTGTTCCATATCAGAGCTCTCAGATCTTGTGGTCAGGTCGTAGATCACACGCTCATATCATCCATATCGCACGTTCAAAATCATTGAGATCACAGGTTCAAATCATTCAAAGCTTCAAATCGCATGGACAGATCGCAGATCGCACACATCAGAGCTCTCAAATCATGTGGCCAGATCTCAGATCGCACGCATCAGAGCTCTCAGATCGCATGCTTAGATCATCCAGATCGTGCATTTAAGATCATTGAGATCACGCGTTCAGATCACTTAGATCGTGAGGCCAGATCATAGATCGCACATATCAAAGCTCTTAGATCGCGTGGTCAGATCGCAAATTGCATGCTTAGATCATCCAGATCGCGTGTTCAAGATCGTTGAGATCACGCGTTCAAATCATTCAGAGCTCTCAAATCATGTGGTCAGATCGCAGATCGCAAGCATCCGAGCTCTCAGATTGAGTGGCCAGATTGTAGATCACACACATCAGAGCTCTCAGATCGCGTGGTCAAACTGTAGATAGCATGCTCAGATCATCCAGATCGCGCATTCAAGATCGTTGAGATCATGCATTCAAATCATTCAAAGCTCTCAGATCGTGTGGTCAAATCGCATATTGCATGCATCAGACCTTTCAAATCGCGTGGCCAGATCGTAGATCACACCCTCAGATCATCCAGATCACGCGTTCAAGATTGTTGAAATCACGCATTCAGATCATTCAGATCACGCTTTCGAGCAGCCAGATCGTGCTTCCGAGCACCTAGATCTCGCTTCCGAGTGCCTAGATCGTTGATCTTGAGTTCTCAAATCAAGTTTCACGCTTTCTGATCGAACTCCTTCTGCTCTTAGATCAAGCTTCGTGCTTTCTGATCGAACTCCTTCTGTTCTCAGATGAAGCTTCGTGCTTTCTGATCTAACTCTTTGCGCTATGTGCTTTCTGATCAAACTTCTTGTGCTCTCAGATCGCAAAGAGCTCTTAAGCTTTCAGATCACAAAAGTTATCGAGTTCTCAGATCAAAGCCCTTTATGCTATCTAATCAAACTCTTTATGCTCTCTGATCGAGCTCATAAGCTCGCTCATTTGCTTGAGATCGCACGTTGCGGATCGATCAGATCGCATGTTGCGGATCGTTCAAATCGCACGCCTCAAGCCCTTAAGCCGAGACCCTAGCAGATCGCAATCAGCTCTTAGCTCTGAGATTGTGAACAACCTCAGGTCGTGCTCTCAGCTCTCAGATCGCGACCAACTACTAGCGTTAGAAAAACGTGTAGAAAACTCAAAACAGCCCCGAAACATGTCAAAATGGTGGATTTTGGCCCCAAAAATGGCCCCGACTAGGTTTCCACATTGCCACGACGTAGAGCTCAGAACGAGCTTTTCGTGGATATCTTACGGGCTCCAAAACTCCTCCCGAATCAAAATTTATGGTTGTTTTAAGTTGGCTTGTCCATTTAAGGTCTCTAAGCCTTAAGTTTGAGCTTCTAGCGTCAGCTCTCTTCAGGAATTCATCTATTGGACATTTTATGTCAGTTCTCAGATCGCGCTCAGATCGCAGTCCTAGCTCTCAGCACTCGATCATGTCAGGCATAGTTCGAGCTCTTCAGTTCGAGACTGCAGTCTATAGTGCGATAGCCATTTAGATCTAAGACATGAGTTTTTGAAGTGCAATTACGCGCTCCAAAAATTGGGGGGTTCTGTTGTGCCAAAAATACACACTGATGTCAAGGCCACCAATCAGAGTTCAACAAGCACTTAAAGATAAAGTGGTATTAGCTGTCAAAAACCCAAACCGCCTCTAGAGTTATTTTATATCAATCCTATCCCATTTTAAGATAAGGATTAAGAAGTGGTTCCCACGTGTCAAGACAACTTGCAAAAACATTCATTACATTGACCTCAAGGGTGTATAAATGGGCACTTCTCTTCGTGAAAAAGGAGTTGGCTTGGCATATAAGAGCTAGACAAACATTTGAGCTTTATTATTTTCTCTCTGTAAACAAAACATTTCTCCATTTTTGTACATCTTACAAACAATATCAGAAAAAAAGTCAAAGAATAATAAAATAACAGTGAATGTAGAATTCGCTTTAAGCATCCGAACCACTATAAAAATCTCTCTTGTCCATCTTTTATTTACGTTTCTGCAAACATATATTCTCTCAGCACCATAAACGCTTCTCATGAATCATTCACATGTAATTTCTAATAACAGTTTAACACTTTGTACGTGCGAGTCGTTGGTATCAAAATCAAGCATCAACAAATTTCAACCTACTACAAATTTTATTGTTGTATTTATTTCTTTATCTGTAAATTATTTTGAATTAATAACATATATTTATGTGTTTATTTATCTTTTATATTTGTTTGTAATAAGCATCATTGACATTGGCATTAGGCATTCATCTTACAAGGAAAAGGGCTTTCATAACTTAATAGAAAACACAAACACTTATTTTATAACATGTGGTAGGGACAGGCACAGGCCTTGCCCATCCGATGAACTGAGACAATGTCATTCTCAAATTCCCATGATGGAGCTACAACTACTAAACTAAACAAAATCATAAAAAAAAAAAGTATCACACTTTGATTTGGCTTCCTCATTTTTTTAAACAAAGATTCACCCCACCATACTGGCTTTTTTAAATCTAGCACAATCACAAGATCTCCAAGAACCAAGGGCCATTCATCTAATTTCTTCACATGCTTTCAATTATAACAAAATTTCAACACCACCCAAATATAATATTCCAAGTTGAGACGAATAATAATCTTGTAATTAAAATTAACACAAAAATAGGCATCACATAAATAGAATAAGGAATTAGAGATATTTTTCTAAGTTGTTGAAGTTTTCATAGACCAACAAAACCAAATACAGCGACGCAGAGTACCTGGTTCTCTATCATTTCACAACAAAAGAAACTAGACAAACCAAGCAAGAATCCCCCACAACGAAAATGACAGCCCATCTCTGTCTCTCTCTAACCTGTACAAACAAGGAATCACCTAATCACCTAATTAATAATTTAATTACCTAGTCTTTTAATTTCCCCTTTACATCACCTAAAAGTAATTTAATTAATCATATATTCTTCAAGCAACACTGATAATGCTATCACCACTTGACATGGCCTGAAAAGCGGACGAGTGTGATGTCTTTGTTGTCGTCGGAGCCGACTTCTCATCGGAAGAAGATGATGATGGTGCTGAGAGTTTCAGTGACAGAGGCAAAGGCTCTATTTGGGTTTGCGTAGCTTTCTGGTTCAAGTTCAGATTAGCCATTTTTGAAGATGGAGGCACCGGAAGTATCGGTATTGGACGGGTGGGCTTTGTTAATGTTCTCTGTTGGCTGCTGCTTGGACCTAAAGTTAGATTCTCCATGGAGTTTTCTCCGCTTACCGGCAACACTACTGGATATGTTGACACAGGAAATCCTCCCAGTTGTTGTGCAGGCTGTGGAACTGTTACCGTTTCTTGATGAGCTTGATCTTCTTCCATTGATGTACACATGAACTGCAGATTAATAATAATAATAATAATAATAATAATGATAAAGATTTAATAACAAAAAACAACAACAACGAAAGCTAAAAGATTTACTATAAATTAAAAAGTTGATTATTTAAGACTAAATTTACCGAGTCAGTTGTGATGTCAAAAAGACTAGATCTACGGCGCCTCCTATTCTGATTAAAACGGCGGAGGAAATACTTCTGCGCATGGCTAGCAACTTGAGTAGGTGTACGTGTCTTCACAAAGTTCCTGGAAATTCCTCTCCAATCTCCTTTTCCAACTTTCTGTAGACCTAACAAGAATAGTCGGTGCTCTTCCTCCGTCCAAGGAACACCTATAAAATCCCACATAAAAATCAATACCAGAAACAATATATAAAAATATTTTAATTTAATTTATAGTTTATCAGATCTTAAGGTGTTGAAAAGTACCTCTCTTGCGCTCACGGCTCCTGCCGGAGGCGTGAACGACGTCGTCGGAGACATAACCAGCATCCGCGTTTGAATCTTGAGGCTGATCAAATTGAGAAAGATTGTTCATGCTAACACTTTTCCTGAAGGAGGCGCCCTCAGCGACCCGTACACCAAACAACATGATTCCATTCTGATTATTCTCCCCGCTGCCAGCACCACTGCTTCCACCACCACCAACCGCCTCCGAGCAGGTGCGTGAGTTGTGGCCGTTGTTACCGCACTGTGAACAACTCCGAGACATCTTTGCTATATAGATATTCAAACCAGTGTTATTGATGCTTTCAGGAAAGAGAAATATGAGAGAAAAAAGCACGATCTAATCTCTCTCAGTCCATGCAATAAGAGAAAGTAATAGAAACAAATGGCTTCTAGTGAGAATGCGAAACGATATATAAGTAATAGATAACCAGAGCCCTTTTATTTTTCGTTGATATATAGTATTTAGGGTTTTGTTTCAGCTTAAGTAAGCTCTACTTAACTTAGATAAAAAAAATGTTCCAATACTTTGCAGCAGCATTGACCTTTCCGGATCATAAATCAGAACCGTTCAATTTGTTGTACTTCACATTCACAACGATACGACCAAGGAAAAGTATACTCTCCTAATATCCCATCCCGCGGCATAATCGTGTGTACAAAGTAAAGATAAATAAATATTGGACAATGTCCAATAATCATGCAGTCCTTCTTGTTAATTAATCAAATATTCAATCCAAATAGAAAGGTATATTCGATGTTTGAAGCAATGTGATTGGCTGGCCAAGATCAAACTCAAGTGCAATGACTAATTGACAAAATAATAAAGAAATAAGAAATGGTTATGTGTAAAATAAGTAAAAAAAGTTGAAAGGAAATGTGGTAGAAAATGTGTGGGGGGAAAGGGGATGAGTGGAAAGTAACGTAGAGAATTGGGGAAAATAGTTGAATAATAAAAAGAAATGAAAATGAAAATAAAAAAAATAGATGGTGGAGAGAAGAAGTGTTTTCTCTACCGTCAAGTTGGCATATTCGGGTGATTTCGTCGTCTATACTTCATGTCGTCTGGACTGTGGGTTTATATTAAATTAAAATTTGCGTATTGGATTGTGGTGGCCTGGTGGTGGGTGTGAAGGATAAGAGAAAATGGAGCCCACTAATCAACCACATCATCTTCTTTCTCTATCTTCACCAATCCCTTCCCTGAACCTCGACCTTTCTATGTGGTTGTGGTGGTGGTGGTGTTGGTGATGGATGCCTTTTCTTTTTTTCTTTTTTTTTTTTCCTTCTTTTAAATTTATTAATTTACTTCCAATTTTTTATAGTTCCATCTTGGTGGTGGGCTTCTTTTTCTTACTTTTTCTATGAGTTAGACCCGTAACGCAACACCGCTCTTTGATATTTGATTCCTCAAAGTCCACCCTTCTTTCGCCATTTAACAAATAACTATTTTTAAGTTTTCTCTTTAATATAAAAAGCAATTGATTTTTAGTCCAACTATTTTCTTCTTTAAGCCCCGTCTTCTATTTTAAGTGAAGATATAACTATAATAAAATATTTTTTGTATTTTTCTTTCATACTTTTTACCTAAGAGCATTGTGTTTACACGAAATATGAGACAAATCAATCAATATGTTATCATATAATTATGGATTAATTTGTTTATATAATAACAACCTCAAACCTCTTATAATCAAATAATCATTTTAAATCACACCTTAAAAAAAAAAACAATTTCATACCAGTTAAACAAAAAAAAATTCCAAATATCACAATTTTTTTTTTTTGTGCTTTATAGTTATTTCTAATTGATTTAAATTTTTATGATTACAAATATAAAACTTTAAGTTATTTCTAGTTGATTTAAATTTAGTTTTAATTTTTTATAATTACAAATATAAAACTTTAAAGTAAAATTGTCGAAAAAAAAAAAAAGAAATATTACATGTTATTCTATTAAAAATTGAGTGGGACTAAAAAAAGGACATAGTGGGGGCTAAATAAAAATTGTTTTCTCAAAGTAATTTCAAAAGCCCATCATTAGTAAACTGAGAATTAATTAAAAATAAGCATTTAAGAAACTTTTTTAAGCCGAAGAATTCAAAGAAAGCTTTGATATGTATATAAATGTTTTCTTTAATAAAAATGCTTTAATTGATAAAAGTAATCACTTAAAATAATAAACTAGAAAGAGTGTTTGTCATTCTGTGTGCCATTGGACTGTTTTGTTAAAGCGAAACAAGGTGGTGATTTTAAGAAAAATAATAATTTAAAAAAAAAAAAAAAAAGGAGGGGAAGCACGTGTTCCTTCTTGCACAAATGCTTTTCAAACTTTATTTGTGTCCAACTAACATTGAATATTCTAAGGGAGGGTGAGTTGGGTCCCACTTGTTTTGTTTTGTCATTGTGAGGGGCTTATGCGTTGTCTTGTCACGTAGACTACTCTCTTTATTTCTGCACGATGCATACATCGTAAGACCACTTTGATTCACACGTGTTTTGTGGCGGCTATTATTCCATCGTTATTACGCTATCTACTTTTTTTTTTTCTCCATTTTAACCATTCACTTCACCACTTTTTATTTATTCTTTTTCCTCTTCTTCGTGCCCAACAGTCAACCATTTTCACCCTTCTCTTCTCAAATTATATAACTTATCTTCTTCATTATAACAAATCTTCAATACGGAATCAAAGAGCGGTTCATAAGTGATCATATTATTTCATTACATGTGGAAGTGAACCGAGTCAATATTACGTAGATCAGATAAGACTTAGAGACACGATGATAATAAAACCACAAAATTTGGAAATGATATCTTTTCAGACTTTAATGTTGAATATGTCAATGTCTTTTCTACGTAATAAATTTTAAACGTGAATATTAACAATAATTGAATATATCATTTTCTTGTCAACCTATCTAAAGACTATTATACATAGAGTAATGATGACATTCCTCTTCCACAAATTTCAAGATACTATTTTTTTCATCCAAAGTTATATTTTGCATTATCTAAAGCTGATTCTACGGTAAAAATTATATCCATCACTACTTTGAACCTTCAGTTTTCTTTCTATAAAACCCCCTCTTACTTAACACTTTATTTCTAGTCTCGTAAAGCTATGGTTTCTTATTCTTAGATGATATCTGACTCATTCGATTACTAATGTTCAATCGGTCATCATCATTTGATACATCAGCCTTCACTCTATAAAAACCATCTTACCATAAATATTGATAACTCATTGAACGTTAATTAAGAAAATTAATATTTTAAGTATTAACGGAATATAAATGTTGGGTGAGAAAGTGTCATTAAGACAAACCTGGGTAGGAAAAAGGCGTTACGCTTATAAATTATATAAATATGATATTATTAATCGATCCTATCAATTACTTCATTAATCAAATTTTGCTTAATTTGTGGACTATTGGTCATTGAAAATAAAAGGTCACCTTTGAATACGTATATCACATGATAATATTCTTCTTCTTTTTTAATGCATCGTGTTCAATGCTTCTCGGCTACGGTTCCCCCTCAGTAGTCAGTACATAATTATTGATATCTATAGTGATTTTACATGTGAAATATTTTCAAACTTTTAAATTTAGATAAAGACTTTTTATAATTTGTATTCAAAAAAAAAAAAAAAAGAATAACTACAGAAATCACATGAATGTACGTAATATTACATCAAAATAACACTAAGTTTAAGATTAACTTCTAAAAATAAATTTTTCTCATGAATGTACAGATTGTTATGAAATTATACTAACTTGTTTCTTCTTTGAAGAAAATAATAAATATATGTTAGAGAAGACTATTGCGACTTTAAAAAAAAAAAAAAATAGATAAGTAGAGAGAGGAAGAGTACATCTTAACTTGTTATATAATACATATCTTAAAAACTAAAATTATTTTAAATATTGTTAATAACCTATCATTGATATATATAACAGTTTTTTTTTTTTTTTAATCATTGGAAGTGTTAATCCAGTTTACCTTACCTAACTAATCTTCTAGGGTTTTGGATCTATTAACTAGGTAAGAGCCCAAAACCCCTTTTATCAGTGTCTGAGACTGGGAGAACTCAAATCAAAGTTATAAAATCTCATTTATTTTTTTTACATTAGATCATCAATAATGGTGATAATAACTTTTTGTGATATATTCCAAGATAACATGTTGAGAATATCGAAATATTGTTGATTCATTAATAATGCATGTTTATAACAGGATTTGAAACTCTATTAATTTGGGATTAAGATATTACGATTAAATGGATATAGGGGGTTTATTAGGGAGTCAAAGAGAATTTTATAAAAAGGACAAATAGAAGACTGAATGGGAGAATCGGATAGCCGTTCAATTAGACTAGCGTGAAAGTCAATTTGTAACGAGAGTGTCTGGGAATGGCAAACATGATTGGAGAAAGATAGAATCCCATCACATTTAAAACTAAAAAGGTCTCCAAGTGGACGGGAGTTATGAACTTAGCATTCAATTGGTTAAACACCGGATTCCTTGTCTTTTACTTCCATGGAGTGGTGGGCTTGAGAAAGAAGGCCAACAGCCCATTCCACTTAATTAAGTTTTGATAACCCCCATTGAAGCCCACCCTGTGTTGTACCTCAATGAAATGATGTGACTCTTCAATCTGGTGCAGTACTCCGTTACAAGAAGAGAGAAACTTTAATGATGAAGCCTTATCTGAACTTGAATTGCATTGGCTCGAATTTAACACAATCCCAAAGCTTACATGATACTATTCACTAGTTTATTACAGAATGAGAAAGAATGCTGTACAGTTTTCAAAACAACATAAAACTTCGTGCAAGCAGGTCTGTGTTCTTGTTCGATAGAGGGGTGGTTCTGTTGTAAAGGCTTTATATTTATCGACGATAAGAGTGAGCTATTCATATTGTTTTTGAATTTTATTTCCAGAATTGATTCATAAAACAATATATATATACTCTTAATCAATTAACTAATTACATGGGTACTTTAGATGTATTATAATCTAAAATATATAAATAAATTGCATGTATCACTACCAAGGTAATACATTGTAATCGTCATGCTTGGCTAACTATCCCAAGTCTTTTATTGGTGTGAGCCAAAAACACGAGATTTGAGTGATCTGATATTTTTCTATGCCAGATTGCCAATTTACTACATATGGATTAATACTGCATGCCTTGATCAAGGTATTAATTTAATTAATATGCATTATACTTTTCATTTCTTTTTAAACTACATATAATCTGATTATCCACACCAATAATATTACAAGAATTTTTTGTAGAAACTAATTTGATTTAGGATAAAGGACATTTACCCACCCCTGGATTCATAAATTGCAAATTCTCACCCATTTTAAACTCTTTTAAGGTAAATTTTGTTTTGACTAGGTTTGATAGTTAAATACCTTTTTATTTTATAATATGAGTAATAAATAAATATTTTCTAACCCTCAAATTATAGAATTAGCAAAATAATCATTTTTCTTCAAATTATTTCAATAACACTATTTTCTTCAACCTTCCTCTCCTCCGCGCGCTAATATGGCCGTCGGGATCTTCTCCCACTCTTCTCTCTCCCTCTCTTTCTCCTTATCTCTTCTCCACCTATTTCTCTCTTCTCTTTTTTCTCTCTCTTTTCTTCTTCTCTTCTCCGCAAGACCATATCTCGCAACATATGGCCATCAATGCCTCTTTTCTCTTCTCTTTTCTCTTTCTCTTTCTTCTTTCCTCTTCTCCTAGTAGCCAAATCTGGCCGTCGATGGTGTTGGTGTGCGGTGGTATGGTGGTGGAGGAGTTTGGAGTTGGAGTTTTGGAGGTAGAGAAGAGGGCTGGGTTGTACAAATTTTGAGATGTGGATGGGATTTTGTTTGAACTTGTATTGATTTGGGGAGTGAGAGAGATTAGAGTTTACTATTTTTTTTAAAAAACAAACCTAAATATCGTTTAACTGTTAAATTTAACATTTCAAATTTTAAACTGGGTAGAATTTGCAATTTATGGGATTTAGATTCTCAAACTTAGTGGGGTAAAGGTATTTTACTTAGAGGTGAAACAGCCTGCCCGACCGCACCTCTGTGGTTGCACAACGTGGCAGGTCGGTCCTGACCCCCCGCCACCATTGCAGGCCGGTTAGGCCGCCATGTTGGGGAATTGGTGGCCCAACCGGACCCACCAACCCTAACCTGTCGGGTTAGGCCCGCGGTTGGGCCAAGTTCACCCTTTTTTTATATTTTTATTTTGTTTTGTTTAAGTTTAAATGTTTAATTAACTTTTCAATGAATAATTAACAATTTATAATGAATAAATGTAATTGTTTTTAGTTAAGTGTTAACTTCTTTTCAAATATCAATAATTAAATTAAATTAATTTTTTTTTGTTAACATTCCAAATATAAATTCAATTTTTAATACATTAAAATTGTAATATAAGAAAATTAAATTTATTCATTTATTAAAAAATAAAATAAGAAATTACAATAATTATTGTCTCGTTAAAAACCTCACAAAAAAAAACCCAATGAGACAAAAACTTGGTAAGGAAAAAAAAGTGTATAATTGACAATTATTTACAGTTACAATTTACAAACAACACTAATTTTGGGATTCACTAAGACCTCCCTCATCCGTATCATCTATATTACAAATTGAAATTATTCTTTAAAGTATCGTCGACAACCTCGTATTGACCTTGATGGCGCGACCGTTCCCAATCTCGAAAACATGTGAAGACTTCAATCATTTTTGTGAAAGTTTATCCTCCTTTCATTTAAAATTCTTCCATTGCACTAAATGTTTGTTCGGATGAGACGGTTGAGACAGGAACAGCGAAAACATCCAAGACAAGTCTTGATAATACCGGAAAAATACATTTTCTGGCTCCCAATAGTCTAAGAGATCAATGTTGGCTCTCTGTTGGATCTACTGGTAACATTTCAGGGGTTGTCAAATATTGTTGAAGCTCATTACTCTGGACTGCATGGAACAGTACTTAGTTGTTGTTGGTGGAGCTTCTGAAAGAGGTTGTGCTTCGGATTCGGTCCTCTTTAGCCTATTCAGTGCACCCCGAGAGTAGAAGTCTTCATTTGTTTCTTCTGATGCGCTTTCCTGGATGTTTCGCCTCTTTGCGGGTTCCCATACCTGTTTTCATATTGGAAATATACTTCGAAGATCTATTTTTACCTCTCTTATTTGATTGGTATATCTTCATTTTGTAAATTTTCACATAATTGTCAAACCATTTTTCTAAACCTGCTATTTAATTCTAGGATCAAATATAGCACCTCACAATAAAGAAAATGAAGGTTCCCAATATTTAAAAAAAAAAAAAAAATTCATTACCTTTATTGGTGCATTTAAATTTCATTGTCTTTGTTTTTAAATAACTCGAATTTTTTAATTGTATGTATTACCATGGACTAGTAGGATATGCCACCAGAAGTTGTACAGTGGATTGACAAAATTTTAAGAAAATAATAAAATACTTTAGCTATTTGCCATCATTTTCTAACCAAAATGAGGACCTCTATTATTTACTACAAAATAACTAATTATATTAGCATAGGTAAACAGTAATCAAGCATTAATAGTTAAATTCCACCTAACAGCATGTCTAGCAAAGTTCTAGGAGACATTTTGATTTTATACAACGTCGTTGAAATTCAGCATTTCTTGTATTACTATAAGTAATCCAAGCTAAACAATCTCAATTCATTATATTTTCTTAATTGTTTTCATACCGCTTTTCACAATTAAATAAAACATGACATGCTAAAAAAACTCAAATTGTTATATAAAGGATAATTACTTTGAAATAATCTATACTTTTACTATTAAAATTTGCATTATCTAAAGTTAAACTTATCACTTTATTAACAATATCATAATCTTCTAAAACTTCAACATTTTATTAAATTTGTTCACCACTATGATCAACATCCATTAATCTAAATCCTAATAAAAATTTATTTAATTTATATTCATTATCAAATATGACTAGTCACACAAATATAATCTTGTTTGTTCTACTACTCCAAATATCGACAGTTAGAGCCACACTAACATGACAAGTATGTTTTTATTTTTTAATTATAATTTCATTTTTCTAAACATTTTATTAAATCATTTTCTTTTGCAGTTTTAGAATACAAATGAATTTTGAACAATCTTTCAAAATATTTATCTTCAGCCATATTAATGGTTGATCAGTTGCAGCAATATATAAAGCTAATTATTCCCTATATACATCAGAATTATAATGCCAAGTAGTACCCATATTAGTTATTTGAGTTTGTTGCTTTCTCTATTCCATGTTGATTAATATGTTTATTAGCATGCATTTTTAAAGTACTAGTACCATTACCTAAATCAACTTTATAAATATTCCATAGTATTTGCATCTCGCTTTCTTGACTTGAACGTCATTTTCTACCCTCGTAAAACTTGTCAAAATGCGCCCAAACGTCTGATGTGTGTCGTCTTCGGTTTCGACGGCAGTTGATGATCCCGCTAGACTTGAGATGAAGTTGACGGTAGACGATTACGAGGACGACTTCTAGAACCACCGAGAGCTGTTGGAATCGGGGGCATATTTTGAGATGTATTGGATTCTGGAATGGGAAAGCGGACTATTTGAATCTTCTCCTGCTTTTATGTTAGTAAAATCAACACGGACTAGACTATGATAGTGTTTCCTTCATCATTGTAATTGATGGGAGAGAAATATCTATCCATTGTAGTTGAAAAAAAAAATTGTTGTAGAAGAAATAATTAAAGAAAGAGAATTGGAATTTGGAAATTGGAGATATGAATTAAAATTGTAAAAACTAATAAAATAAAATACGAGCAAATTGATAACAAAGATTTAGAGAATAAATGAATATTGAGAGATTAGAGATTAAGAATATGAGAGAATTTGAGTTGTGAGAAAAATGTGAGAGTTTAGGGCCAATTTATAGAAAAAAATGGGAAGGAAATGACGAAAATACCCCTCTAACGGCTATAAACGGCTATATTTCAAGAGTAAAGGGGTAATTTGAAAAAAACATTAAATTTTTTTTTAATTTATTTTCGGCCACCGACGGGTTGACCGTTATTGTATAACAGCCACCTGTCGGGTTGGCGGTCCCTCTTAGAAGGGACAAAACAGCAACCGCCAAGTCGGCGGGTTGCCATTTTGCAACCCGCCTACCCGGGTTGCTGCCGGGTTGGGTTCAACCCGACCGCCATATTGGCGGTCCAAGTTCAACCCTTTTCATTGCAGGCCGGGTTAGGGTTGACCAGCCTAACCCGGCCTATTTGTTCCACCTCTAATTTACTATTTGATTTATGATGATATATCTTGAATTTTAAAATAATTGAAGATAAATGTTAGGAAAACCAAATATATATATATATATAATATATTATATATATATATAATATATATATTCTATTATATATATTATTTATTTATTTGATAACTTATAAATCTATGGAGTAAAAAATGAAAAAAAAAAGAAAAAAAAAAGGCACAACTGTGACATCTTGATTTGAAATCCACCCATTTATCTAAACATACATAAAAAACGGGCCATATGAGGTTATGACAAACCGATCCAACGACCACAGCCGAAACTGATGAGCGATATCACTATATGACACATTGACGCTCCAAGCTAAAATCACATATGTGTTTGTTTTGTTATTTTGGATATGATTTGGAGAATAATATTGGGTAGTTGAATAAGGTGAAGATTACGAGGTAAAATTTAAAAATTAACAAAAAAATCTCATAGGTTTGCTAATTTAACTAAACACCCCAATATATAAAAATTTTGTAAAATGATAAAAACACCCCCACCCACCCACAGTACCAGATTCTGGCTACCACCGTCAGAATCTGGCTGGAAAATGGCATTATGACGTAGACCGGTTGGATTTGGCCCGTTGTGCGTCGATATGGCATTTTCTAGCCAGATTCACCATGGATCTGATCGGAAAATGCCAAATTTGGCCGTTAGTGACGGCCAAAGATATGGCCGTCGTTGTCGATCAATGATGGCTAAGATTTGGCCGTCGTTGAGCGTCAATGACAGCCAGATCTGGCCTTTTCTGGTCAGATCTACTGTGGATATGATTGGAAAATGTCAGATCGGTGAATTACCGGCTAGTTCTGATCGTTTTTACGCTGTTATGACAAATTTCAGCAATCATCGTCGATGGTTGTACTTATACGGATCTGTTACATATGGGTAGGTGGGGGTATTTTTGTTAATTTTTAAGTTTTTTTTCTAGGGGTGTTTAATTAAATTATTAAATTTAAGGGATTTAAAAGTAATTTAAAAAATAGAATTGTATTTCTCAAATAATAAAAACAAACAAGTATTTTGGGAATAAGATTGGGAATATGGATAGGAATAACAAAACAAACGCACCGGATCTTTCCCTCCAAATATCCATGTATTTATCTCTAACTTTGGAAAAAGCCAAAAAGAAATTCATTTCAATGGAAGCGGGAACTATCTTCTACCCCACCATTCCATGGAACCTCAAACGCTCCTTCTCTCGCAATACCTGTAATTTCCCGCGCTTCATCAGGGCTTCAGCAAATTTACAATCACAGGTTCACTAATCACTCGAAATTCATTTTCTCTTCTTTAATTCTGCTGAAAATTTTATTATCAGCGCACAATTTTTTTATTTTATTTATTTTAACAAAAGAGAGGTTACAAAGGGCCAAAGCCGAGTAAAGACTGGGTAGCCGATTGGGTAACGAACAACGACGACACCGTTCGGAGCCTGCCGATTTATGTTGGAGGAGTATCTCTGTTGGCTGTGCTCTTTAACCGCACCGTTTCGGATATAGCTCCCGTGGCTGATGCCAGTAGGTAACGTCCGTTTAGCTTCCGTTTCTCAACTATAGCTATGGTTATGATGTTATCTGTATCTAACACTGTTTGCGAAATGCCGTAACTGTATCACGCATCCTAAACCACCTCATACTCTTAGTCAATTTCACCTAATTCTTTTAAGCAAAGACACGTGTATTTTATGATCCGAAAATGTTTATAGTTAGGAGTTAGGACTACTCTTGTATAAATTAGACACTGAAAACGTTTAATTTTTAATTTTTTAATATTATCAACACTTGGGATATGCAGGCTATATTCTGATGGAAATTATAGATTTGAGCTATTTCATGCTCCATTTTAGTATTCAATTAAAATGGAGGAGCTGCTGTTATGGAAACTTTGGAAGATACATATATCTAGAGTTCTTTCGTTCTCTCTTTTTTTTTTTAGTAGGTATTGCTGATTGCTATGACTCTGGTGATCAGAGAATGTTATGATTGAATTTTATGAAATGTTTATTTTCTTTGCAGTTCGCAATCCAGAGCGGATTTATTGACCATTGCTTTGGCTGTGACCAATATATTAACTGGTCTTGTATGGTTGTCGATCCGGCCAAAGTCCATCACTGCAGTGAGTGCTCCACATATGCTTTCAAGTTTTCTCTTTAAGATGCACAAGCACATAGAGTCAGATAGAGAGACAATATTAGATGAGTTTTTTAGTAGCTTGGCGGTGGTATTGGTGGTGGAGGAGTTGGAGTTGGATTTGGGGTAGAGAAGAGGGCTGGGTGTACAAATTTTGAGGGATGGGATTTTGTTTGAACTTGTATGATTGGGGAGTGAGAGAGATTAGAGTTTACTATTTTTTTTTTTAAAAAAAACCTAAATACCGTTTAACTGTTAAATTTAACATTTCAAATTTTAAACTGGTGATAGAATTCAATTTATGGGATTAGATCTTCAAACTTAGTGGGTAAAGGTATTTTACTTAGAGGTGAAACAGCCTGCCCGACCGCACCTCTGTGGTTGCACAACGTGGCAGGTCGGTCCTGACCCGCCCGCCACCATTGCAGGCGCCGGGTTAGGCCGCCATGTTGGGGAATTGGTTGGCCCAACCGGACCACCAACCCTAACCTGTCGGGTTAGGCCGCGGTTGGGCCAAGTTACCCTTTTTTTTATATTTTTATTTTGTTTTGTTTAAGTTTAAATGTTTAATTAACTTTTCAATGAATCAATAACATTTATAATGAATAATGTAATTGTTTTTAGTTAAGTGTTAACTTCTTTTCAAATATCAATAATTAAATTAAATTATTTTTTTTTGTTAACATTCCAAATATAATTCAATTTTTAATACATTAAAATTGTAATATAAGAAAATTAAATTTATTCATTTATTAAAAAATAAAATAAGAAATTACAAAATTATTGTCTCGTTAAAAACCTCACAAAAAAAAACCCAATGAGACAAAAACTTGGTAAGGAAAAAAAAGTGTAATAATTGACAATTAATTTACAGTTACAATTTACAAACAACCTAATTTTGGGATTCACTAAGACCTCCCTCATCCGTATCATCTATATTACAAATTGAAATTATTTTTAAAGTATCGTCGACAACCTCGTATTGACCTTGATGGCGCGACCGTTCCAATCTCGAAAACATGTGAAGACTTCAATCATTTTGTTGTGAAAGTTTATCCTCCTTTCATTTAAAATTTCTCCATTGCACTAAATGTTTGTTCGGATGAGACGGTTGAGACAGGAACAGCGAAAACATCCAAGACAAGTCTGATAATACCGGAAAAATACATTTTCTGGTCTCCCAATAGTCTAAGAGATCAATGTTGGCTCTCTGTTGGATCTACTGGTAACATTTCAGGGGTTGTCAAATATTGTTGAAGCTCATTACTCTGAGACTGCATGGAACCAGTACTTAGTTGTTGTTGGTGGAGCTTCTGAAAGAGGTTGTGCTTCGGATTCGGTCCTCTTTAGCCTATTCAGTGCACCACCCGAGAGTAGAAGTCTTCATTTGTTTCTTCTGATGCGCTTTCCTGGATGTTTCGCCTCTTTGCGGGTTCCCATACCTGTTTTCATATGGAATATACTTCGAAAGATCTATTTTTACCTCTCTTATTGATTGGTATATCCTTCATTTGTAAATTTTCACATAAATTGTCAAAACCATTTTTTAAACCTGCTATTTAATTCAGGATCAAATATAGCACTACAATAAAGAAAATGAAGGTTCCCAATATTTAAAAAAAAAAAAAAAAATTCATTACCTTTATTGGTGCATTTAAATTTCATTGTCTTTGTTTTTAAATAACTCGAATTTTTTAATTGTATGTATTACCATGGACTAGTAGGATAATGCACCACCAGAAGTTGTACAGTGGTATTGACAAATTTTAAGAAATAATAAAATACTTTAGCTATTTGCCAATCATTTTCTACCAAAATGAGGACCTCTATTATTTACTACAAAATAACTATTATATTAGCATAGGTAAACAGTAATCAAGCATTAATATTAAATTCCACCTAACAGCATGTCTATGCAAAGTTCTAGGAGACATTTTGATTTTATACAACGTCTTAAATTCAGCATTTCTTGTATTACTATAAGTAATCCAAGCTAAACAATCTCAATTCATTATATTTTCTTAATTGTTTTCATACCGCTTTTCACAATTAAATAAAACATGACATGCTAAAAAAACTCAAATTGTTATATAAAGGATAATTACTTTGAAATAATCTATACTTTTACTATTAAAATTTGCATTATCTAAGTTAAACTTATCACTTTATTAACAATATCATAATCTTCTAAAACTTCACATTTTATTAAAATTTGTTCACCACTATGATCAACATCCATTAATCTAAATCCTAATAAAAATTTATTTAATTTATATTCATTATCAAATATGACTAGTCACACAAATATAATCTTGTTTGTTCTACTACTCCAAATATCGACAGTTAGAGCCCACTAACATGACAAGTATGTTTTTATTTTTTAATTTAATTTCATTTTTCTAAACATTTTATTAAATCATATTTCTCTTTGCATTTTAAATACAAATGATTTTGAACAATCTTTCAAAATATTTATCTTCAGCCATATTAATGGTTGATCATTGCAGCAATATATAAAGCTAATTATTCCCTATATACATCAGAATTATAATGCCAAGTAGTACCCATATTAGTTATTTGAGTTTGTTGCTGTTCTCTATTCCATGTTGATTAATATGTTTATTAGCATGCATTTTTAAAGTACTAGTACCATTACCTAAATCAACTTTATAAATATTTCCATAGTATTTGCATCTCGCTTTCTTGACTTGAACGTCATTTTCTACCTCGTAAACTTGTCAAAATGCGCCCAAACGTCTGATGTGTGTCGTCTTCGGTTTCGACGGCAGTTGTGATCCCGCTACACTTGAGATGAAGTTGACAGAGTGACATTACGAGGACGACTTCTAGAACCACCGAGAGCTGTTGGAATCGGGGGCATATTTTGAGATGTATTGGATTCTGGAATGGGAAAGCGGACTATTTGAATCTCTCCTGCTTTTATGTTAGTAAAATCAACCGGACTAGACTATGATAGTGTTTCCTTCATCATTGTATTGATGGGAGAGAAATATCTACCATTGTAGTTGAAAAAAAAAAATTGTTGTAGAAGAAATAATTAAAGAAAGAGAATTGGAATTTGGAAATTGGAGATATGAATTAAAATTGTAAAAACTAATAAAATAAAATACGAGCAAATTGATAACAAAGATTTAAGAGAATAAATGAATATTGAGAGATTAGAGATTAAGAATATGAGAGAATTTGAGTTGTGAGAAAATGTGAGAGTTTAGGGCCAATTTATAGAAAAAAATGGGAAGGAAATGACGAAAATACCCCTCTAACGGCTATAAACGGCTATATTTCAAGAGTAAAGGGGTAATTTGAAAAAAACATTAAATTTTTTTTTAATTTATTTTCGGCCAACCGACGGGTTGACCGTTATTGTATAACAGCCAACCTGTCGGGTTGGCGGTCCCTCTTAGAAGGGACAAAACAGCAACCCGCCAAGTCGGCGGGTTGCCATTTTGCAACCCGCCTACCCGGGTTGCTGCCGGGTTGGGTTCAACCCGACCGCCATATTGGCGGTCAAGTTCAACCCTTTTCATTGCAGGCCGGGTTAGGGTTGACCAGCCTAACCCGGCCTATTTGTTTCCACCTCTAATTTTACTTTGATTTATGATGAATATATCTTGAATTTTAAAATAATTGAAGATAAATGTTAGGAAAACCAAATATATATATATATATAATATATTATATATATAGATATAATATATATATTCTATTATATATATTATTTATTATTTGTAACTTATAAATCTTGGAGTATTATATAATACATATCTTGAAAAACTAAAATTATTTTAAATATTGTTAATAACCCTATCATTGATTAATAATAACAGTTTTTTTTTTTTTTAATCATTGGAAGTGTTAAATCCAGTTTACCTTACCTTAACTAATCTTCTAGGGTTTTGGATCTATTAACTAGGTAAGAGCCCAAATAACCACTTTTATCAGTGTCTGAGACTGGGAGAACTCAAACTCAAAAGTTTATAAAATCTCATTTTATTTTTTTACCATTAGATCATCAAATAATGGTTGATAATAACATTTTTGTGATATTATTCCAAGATAACATGTTGAGAATATCGAAATATTGTTGATTCATTAAATTAATGCATGTTTATAACAGGATTTGAAACTCTATTAATTTTGGGATTAAGATATTACGAATAAATGGATATAGAGGGGTTTATTAGGGAGTCAAAGATAATTTTATAAAAAGGACAAATAGAAGACTGAATGGGAGAATCGGATAGCCGTTCAATTAGATTAGCGTGAAAGTCACAATTTGTAACGAGAGTGTCTGGGGAATGGCAAACATGATTGGAGAAAGATAGAATCCCATCACATTTAAAACTTAAAAGGTCTCCAAGTGGACGGGAGTTATGAACTTAGCATTCAATTGGTTAAACACCGGATTCCTTGTCTTTTACTTCCATGGAGTGGTGGGCTTGGAGAAAGAAAGGCCAACAGCCCATTCCACTTAATTAAGTTTTGATAACCCCCATTGAAGCCCACCCATTGTGCTGTACCGTCAATGAAATGATGTGGACTCTTCAATCTGGTGCAGGTACTCCGTTACAAGAAGAGAGAAACTTTAATGGATGAAGCCTTATCTGAACTTGAATTGCATTGGCTCGAATTTAACACAATCCCAAAGCTTACATGATGACTATTCACTAGTTTGATTACAGAATGAAGAAAGAATGCTGTACAGTTTTCAAAACAACATAAAACTTCGTGCAAGCAGGTCTTTGTGCTTTGTTCGATAGGTGAGGTGGTGCTGTGTTTGTAAAGGCATTTATATTTATCGACGATAAGAGTGAGACTATTCATATTTGTTTTTGAATTTATTTTCCAGAAGTTGATTCATAAAACTGTATATATATATATATACTCTTAATCAATTAATCCTAATTACATAGGTACTTTTAGATGTATTATAATCTAAAAATAAATAAATTGCATGTATCACTACAAAGGTAATAACATTGTAATCGTCATGCTTGGCTAACTATCCCAAGTCATTTTATTGGTGTGAGCCAAAAAACACGAGATTTGAGTGATCTGATATTTTCTATGCCAGATTGCCAATTTACATAACATATGGATTAAATACCTGCATGCCTTGATCAAGGTATTAATTTAATTAATATGCATTATACTTTTCATTTCTTTTTAAACTACATAATAATCTGATTATCCACAACCAATAATATTACAAGAATTTTTTTGTAGAAACTAATTTGATTTAGGATAAAGGACATTTACCCACCCCGTGGATTCATAAATTGCAAATTCTCACCCCCATTTTAAACTCTTTTAAGGTAAATTTTGTTTTGACTAGGTTTGATTAGTTAAATACCTTTTTATAATAATGAGTAAATAAATAAATTATTTTCTAACCCTCAAATTAATAGAATTAGCAAAATAATCATTTTTCTTTCAAATTTATTTCAATAACACTATTTTCTTTAACCTTCCTCTTCTCTGCGGCGGCTAGATATGGCCGTCGGGATCTTCTCCACCTCTTTCTCTCTCCCTCTCTTTCTCCTTATCTCTTCTCCACCTATTTCTCTCTTCTCTTTTTTCTCTCTCTTTCTTCTTTCCTCTTCTCCGCAACGACCATATCTCAGCAACCGGATATGGCCATCACGCCTCTTTCTCTCTTCTCTTTTCTCTTTCTCTTTCTTCTTTCCTCTTCTCCGTAGCAGCCAAATCTGGCCGCCGATGGTTTTGGTGTTTGTAACGCCCCACTTGAGGTACGTAGCTAATGTTTATTGTTTTGCTCTTATTTGAGTTGGTATATTGTTCATATTGTTTGGTTGCCCCTTGGTTGAATGGATGTATTGGTTTGGTTGAGTGGTTGCCCTGAAATTGTAAAAACTTGACGAAATCTTGGTGTTATAGACTTCGTCGGGGCGAAGAATAATCTTCGCTGCGGCGACGAGGTTCTGCAACCAAAGAGGTAGGTTCTGTAATTTTTTGCCGCGGCGAAGAGCCGAATAAAATGTGTATTGAGGTTTCTAGAGAATTCTTCTATAGGGGCAAAATGACTATTCTACCCCTAATTAGCAAGAAAAGTGGGGAGTAAAATGTAAGGAAATTTAGTAGAGAATGTGTTGGATTTGGGGGTGTGTTTGTAATGAATCAAATGATAAAGATGGAATTTTCAAGGAAGAGCAAGGGCAAAATGGGAAAGAGTGGTTACAATATGAGCTAAAAAGGGAATAAGCTTCATAAACCCTTCATTCATTTTCTTCCACCGCCATACTCTTTCACCATTTCCTCTCAATTCTTCCTTCCATTTTTCAAGGATCTTTGAAGGTTTTTAGTTGGATTTTGGTAGAACCTTAATTTAAGGCATCCTAAGGTAAGGATTTTTGCTTTAGATGTGAAGTTTTGCCTATATTTGTATATTAAACTCTTGTGGTTTTATTGTGTAAAGTTGTAAAGAAGAGACAAGCATTTAAAGGAAAGGAAAATACTAGTGTGATCTCTCCGTTACAAGGTAAGTAAATCCAACCCAAGTTGAAATTTGAGAAATCTTTTGAGTAGAGATTTATATATGTATGTGTATGTTATGCTATTGAGAAATTGGGTTGAGATGAGTCTTTATTTTAGGTTGTTGATTACACTTCATTGATGAGAAGTGTTAATATGTGATGAATATGTAGTAATGAGATGATGTAGTTGAGATGAAATTGCAGGAGATTGATAAATCTATTTGGAAGTGTGATTTTATGACAGGGATTATAATTTTGCGAGGGAGTTTTCTCCCATTTTGGATGGTTCAAGAGAGGGATAGAACCATAGATAAAGTAGAGTTTATGTATGCACATTACTTGTTTGATGAAATGCCTAAGAGAATCATGAGTAATAAACCTTAATTCTTACAACATTGCATGTTGGCATTGCATGAGTACATTAGTGGAGAAGATTAATTGTGCATTGAGAAATGGCTTGAGAAAGATTAGAAAACTATGTGTATGAACTACTCTAAGAGTAGAGAGGATGAGAAAATATGAAAAACGGGTTGGTGCTTTGTGATCTCCACCCAATAGTTATGAAAAGTGGGTTGGTGCTTTGTGATCTCCACCCGAAAGTCACGAAGAGTGGGTTGGTGCTGTGTGAACTCCACCCGGCCGTGCCTCCGATAAGATGAGGCCGTGACATATAGCAGAAGTTAAGTAAAGAGAGCTGTGTGAAAGATGAGAATTGTAAGGAAAGAATTAGAGAGAGAGTTGCGGGGACAGTCGAGTAGAGGATTTACTTACTGAGCATTATTTTGTGCTCACCCCGTTGTTTTCTTTGTGGTTGCAGGATCTAGGTGAGAACGCGGTCGGATGGGCGTCGGCATGCGAAGAGAAATGGTTACACTGTCCATCATGTTTTTGATAATTTTTGTACATAATCCAAACGTTGTATAAAAAACGTATTTGTTTAATAAAAGAAAATTTTGGGCCCAACTCTTTTTACCATTTTATATGTATTTTCGTTATATATATTTTATGAATACTTGATTAGAAAGCAGCCATTATAGTGTTGGTGGTGGTGGTGGAGGAGTTGGAGCCTTGGAGGTAGAGAGGAAGGGCTGCGTTGTAAGAAATTTTGAGGGTTGTTTTGAAATTGTACTGATTTGGGGGAGTGAGAGAGATTAGAGTTTACTATTTTTTTTTTTTTTTTTTAATAAAAAACCTAAATACCGTTTAACTGTTAAATTTAACATTTCAGATTTTAAACTGGGTGAAATTTCCATTATGGGAACCGTAGATTCGTCAAACCTTAGGTGGTAAAGGTATTTTTACTTTTGATTTATGATGAATAATCTTGAATTTTAAAATAATTGAAGATAAATGTTAGGAAAACCAAATATATATATATATATATATATATATTATTTGTTTATTTATTTGATAACTTAAATCTATGAGTAGGAGAAAAATGAAAAAAAAAAAAAAAGGCACAACTGTGACATCTCGATTTGAAATCCACCCATTTATCTAAACATACATACAAACGGCCATAAGAGGATATGACAAACCGTCCAACGGCCACAACCGAAACTGATGAGCGATATCACCATATGACACATTGACACCCAAACTAAAACACATATTATTGATTCCCTCCAAATATCCATGTATTTATCTCTAACTTTGGAAAAAGCCAAAAAGAAATTCATTTCAATGGAAGCGGGAACTATCTTCTACCCACCATTCCATGGAACCTCAAACCCTCCTCTCTCGCAATACCTGTAATTTCCCGCGCTTCATCGGGCTTCAGCAAATTTACAATCACAGGTTCACTAATCACTCGAAATTCATTTTCTCTTCTTTAATTCTGCTGAAAATTTTTTATCAGCGCACAATTTTTTTTATTTATTTATTTTAACAAAAGAGAGGTAAAAGGGCCAAAGCCGAGTAAAGACTGGGTAGCCGATTGGGTAACGAACAACGACGACACCGTTCGGAGCCTGCCGATTTATGTTGGAGGAGTATCTCTGTTGGCTGTGCTCTTTAACCGCACCGTTTCGGATATAGCTCCCGTGGCTGATGCCAGTAGGTAACGTCCGTTTAGCTTCCGTTTCTCAACTATAGCTATGGTTATGATGTTATCTGTATCTAACACTATTTGCGAAATGCCGTAACTGTATCACGCATCCTAAACCACCTCATACTCTTAGTCAATTTCACCTAATTCTTTTAAGCAAAGACACGTGTATTTTATGATCCGAAAATGTTTATAGTTAGGAGTTAGGACTACTCTAGTATAAATTGGATACTGAAAACGTTTAATTTTTAAATTTTTAATATTATCAACACTTGGGATATGCAGGCTATATTCTGATGGAAACTATAGATTTGAGATAATTCATGCTCCATTTTAGTCTTCAATTAAAATGGAGGAGCTGCTGTTATGGAAACTTTGGAAGATACATATATCCAGAGTTCTTTCGTTCTCTCTTTTTTTTTTTAGTAGGTATTGCTGATTGCTATATGACTCTTGTGATCAGAGAATGTTATGATTGAATTTTATGAAATGTTTATTTTCTTTGCAGTTCGCAATCCAGAGCGGATTTATTGACCATTGCTTTGGCTGTGACCAATATATTAACTGGTCTTGTATGGTTGTCGATCCGGCCAAAGTCCATCACTGCAGTGAGTGCGCCACATATGCTTTCAAGTTCTCTCTTTAAGATGCACAAGCACATAGAGTCAGATAGAGAGACAACATTAGATGAGTTTTTTAGTAGCTTGACTTTTAATTTTTTCTTCCTAGAGTAAAAGAAAACGCAATGATTGAGTTTGTTTCAGGTAAATCCTGAAGGTGTGGAATGTCGGATGATATCTTCTCATCTTCCTGACTGTGTAGTATCTGAGTTGTTATGGTACTACAGATTCTCTTTTACTTTTGTACTAGACTATCTCGGTTACTAGTTTTTCAGAGGATGCTTGACAAGCTGAATGCACTATTGTAAAGACAATATCATGGTTATCTCATCAGTGTTTGGACTCAAAATCATGTGTGTCGGTCTTTTGTTGTGAACTTATGGAGGTTTTTTTTTTCTTTTGCATCATTGAAAGGAATCACAAAAAAGATGCTAAAATCGGAATGACTTGAAATTATGGCATTGTTAAGAAATAATGCAAGTTCTAAAGTTTTCATTACGTTTTTATTGTTTTAGTATTTTCAGTCAACCAGGTTCTCTTTATTTTGGACTCACTAAAAACATACTGCTTGCTTGCTTGCGTTCCAAAAGATTAAAATAATAATAATAAGAAGCAGAGTAAAATGTTTGCTTCATTTGTTCCAGCCTCCAGGTTAGCTGTTTATTGTTGCTTTTTTCCCTTAATCTCAGGGCATGGGAATCTCTCTCAGCTGTGACATGCTGTAGGTCACTAGTTGTTGTTTATGACTCCATTTGTATCCTTCAAATTGGTGTGGCAGCTCAATCTTCCAATGATGGTGATGTGGTGACTGTGGATGTTGGTAAATTGATGCAAGGATCTGTCTATCAAGGTGTTATGAGATCTGAAGCACGTGAGTAACTTCTGGGGCTCTCTAATATTTGCTTGTTTCATCTAGTTTACCATGTTATAATCTTAAGACGATGCATGTCAAAGAAATTGTTTATCAAGATGAACATCTTTTATATCTTCTTTGCAGAGAGTTACTTAGCCAACCTATTTCTCTATCCGGGTAGGTCTGAGTTACCATTTCTGCCTTCAAATACACAGGTGATGATGCTTACTTTTACCTGAATGAGTTGACTTTCTTTTCATCTTTCTTGGAGAATTGAGATTCAATAAATTCAGTAAATGTTGCTAATAAAATGATCAGTTTGCTAATCCTTTGATCTATAATTTTCCCTCCCATATTCTATTAACAAGTTGATGCTCGCTAGAAACTTAAAAAATGCTTTTCCTTTGCTTCTGTGAGGTCAAATTAGTGTTGTATCTCTCATTCTTAAATACTTGAACAATATTCTATGTGAATCCATGTCTATAGTAATTAATTGTGATACTCTTGCCACAATGAAACAAAAATGGATTGCTGAAGAAATTTCACTTTGTTAGGCAGTGATCCTGCAGCCACTTGGAGACAAAGGACTTGCAATAATTGGTGGAGACACCATTAGGGGTTTCACAACTTCTGACCAGGTTTCTTTCTTAACTCTTAAATTTCAGATGTGTCACTTTTCCAGTGAACATTTCTTCTTATTTTGTATTTAATTTTCAGTTATGATTTTATATTATCATGATGTGTGGAACCATTATCTTTAGTATACATCGTATTAAGTTATTACTTTCTCATGTTTTTAGAACTGAAAAGATCTTGTTTTTTTCATTTGCTTGGATTAGATTCATAAGGTTTGAATTGATGCTTTTTCTTCTTTTCTCGCATCAACATCTTTCAGTTTTTGTCTTAGCATTATTGATCTCTTGGTAGCTGGAGTTCTGGCCTTTTCACCTAAACACCAAATGCTTCATGTTTTGCTCCTTCATGTATATTTTGGTTTTAATTGCTCTATTTTCTCTTTTGAGAGAGAATGCATTGATGATTCACTGCCATAATTCTTGAATAATATCAATCCTCGTACTCTATAGATTTTAAGTGAATTAACATTGTCCGGATGTCCTGCCTTTTTTTACTGTCTTTGATAGATGGGTTTTCTCTCAAACTAACTTATATTTTTGGTGGCAAAATCATTAACTGTGAACTGTCTATTGTTATGTTGAATACTATGTTGATTAATCAATTGAGCATGCTATCATTTTCTTTGTTGTGGGTTTTAGGGTCAAGTGACAATAACTCAAACCTTTTCTTCTCCTTATATTTTGTCTTTGAACTTTCTTCCACCTTCAGTCTTGGATTGCATTTATTGGAGAGAAGCTGGATGCCACACTAGCAAAATATTCAAATACAGTTCCTTTGGTGGTGGAAGATGGCATTTCAAAGTGATTAGAACAAATTTAATCACATAATGGTGCTAAAATTTGTTGTAGCCTTTTATAAGGTACATTTTTTCGCACTTTTAATGCCTCCAACAATATGAAATTAGTGCAGATTCCAATTTACGTTCTCCTTTCCTTCAGTCTATGGGGTTCAAAGTCATGATTTGAAAGTATCATCACTACTGATTACCTGACTATTATGCTTTGTGGTGTAGCATGTGATTGATAGGCGGGCAAAAATATTTGGGTCAACTGATCTTCAATTTTTTCCCCTTTCCATTGAAAATTTGATAACTTCCAAGTTTTCCCCCCTTGGCTTAGGAAGACTACATGCTGGAAGTTTAGGAATCATATAACTTTCGTAGTACTGAGGGAGGGCAAATACTGATATGAATTAAAGAAAATGAATGGAAAAATTCAGTGGCAAATAACAATTCTTCATTGCCAGATGTCAGGTTTTAGGAGGGCATGATATCGAAATCCGTTATTTGAATTAAGAATTAAATGTTCTTAATCAGTATAAAAACTTGCTAAATGTTTGGCACCCTGGCTACTTGTCCTTCATTATGGCAGGTCGTCTAATTATATCTTTGCAAAAGAGTTTGCTATCTGGCAAATAAAGACTAGTAAACTTAACTATTAGACTTGAACAGAACAGAACTGTTACCCAAAGTAATGTCGCCCTCCCTGCCAACTGCTTTATGCTGATTCGACTGTATGAGTTGAATGCTTTAAAACCCTAGCTTATGGAGAAAAAAAGAGAAAATGACAACTGGAGATTAATTGTAAGCATTGTTGTCCCATATTTCTTTCAATCTTTGTAGGCTTGATGCATTATTCATGATATATATTGTCGTATCTTCCCATTCTAAATGCTTTCAGTGTGGAGTTTACGAGACATGAATCAATAAATCTGTCAATAAACATAAAAATAAAGGGCAAAATAAAATACAAAAAATCATCTCTTGCTGTCATGAATTTACAAAGTGTAAGACCCTATATTCTCTCATCCCTATAGAAACCAAAATATTAAGATACAAAATGGAAAAAAAAAAAAAAAATGAAAAGAATGAATATAGCTTCTCGTGTGATTGCTCTGTTTACATGGGCACCAAACTGCAAGCGCCCGTATTAGTGTTTCTTACTCCCAGGGCAGGGATCCAGTGGCAGGATCAGCAAAGTTAGCCAAAACAAAGTCCCTGAGGCCAGTGTCCCAAACCTCACAGAACTGTAGCCGCCAATTGGGAGGTTCAATGGCTTCGGTCCCTAGCCCCGGTGCCCTGTCCTTTGACCCTGTGTTTTGGTTCTCTTGCCAATCAACAACATAGGTAGCAACCCTTCTAAAAAACTTGGCTCTAAACGCTTCCCATACTTGATACTTGTAGTGGTTTATCACAGCAATGCTTTCAGGCATATTCATGTACCGATAACCTGCCCTCAGGCGAAAATGATGCACCACATTGAGAAGGGTAGTGTTGAGCAAATCTGGGCGTACAATAGACTTATGCCGCTCGGGGCTTTGAAGCCGGCAAGTGTAACCTACGGTCACACCTTCAACCGGATGCGAGCTCAAGCCAGAGGGCCCAAAGCTATGACAAGAAGTTCTAATCTCTGCAACAGTCTTTGAAGATGAAAAATTAGCAACCAAAGATTTTAGGGAATTTTGTCCTGGAAGGCCCCTTCGATGGTCACGAGGAAAGTAGAAAAACTCATCAACGTCAAAGAATCCCACCCATTTGCACTCATTCCTTGCTCTCAAAGCGCAATGTGAAAAACCTGCTTCCTGGGTTTTAACCCATGGCCAGTTGTGCCTACTGACATTATAGTTTTGCAGGTTGAGTTCTTTAACCACATCTTGAATGCCATCATCACTGTTGTTATCATAGATGAACCACCGTTCGACTCCAAGCCAAGAATGGTACATAATCCACTCTCTTATAGAAGATGCCTGATTCCACAGCATGGTACACACACAAAGCTCATACTTCCTCTTATTCTTCCTCTGCTGGTAGGAATTGGAATTGTAAATTCTTGCCACAGACGGCACAGGCGCATAGTCTTTATAAATTCTCTGGTTTCGCCTCTGGCCGTAGGGTCGGGAAGTTCGAATTCTGGCCATAGGCCTTCGATCTCCTAGTCCCAGAGCTCTCCCATTAGCATTAACATGAACAACTGTAACTCGAATTCCCTGAGCCTTAGTTGGATTTGTTCTTATACTCCG
Source organism: Pistacia vera (assembly GCF_008641045.1). NCBI lineage: Eukaryota > Viridiplantae > Streptophyta > Magnoliopsida > Sapindales > Anacardiaceae > Pistacia > Pistacia vera. Next base: position 277,861 of record NW_022195151.1, on the reverse strand, counting down.
CGGCAACAAACACCTAACAACTTCTTGTGCAGCAGCAACTGCATCAGTCATGAGCACAAATCCTTCATCTTTCCCCAAATTTCCTAAGCCAAACTGGCACCGAAAATGGGTATGATCAGACTCCTTATGCGGACGAAGATTCAATCCTTTAACAAACACAACCACTGTCTTCCCATCCAATACAGCTGCATAAGCCATTTTTTCCCAAGAATGAACCGTCTCATTACCTCTGAAAGACCAACGACGCTCAGCCACAACTCCACGCCGCTTCAAGTCAACAATAGCTGAATAATTCTCAGGCGGAAGTGGGCACCTCGCCACCCATCTGAACTCATCGTATTCATCAATAGACAACACAGGCTGAATTTTCACACTCACTGATTTTTCAGAAGAATTCAACAGTTTATAGTAAATACAATCCAAACTCTCAGTAGGAACAATTTTCTTGGAAACCATTAACAAAAGGTGGTCAGGAAACAACACCCTCTCTTCTACTCTTAAAGGAAACAACTTAAATCTACGGTTGAAAGAATCCTGGATTGAATTGCTAGACAAAATCGAAAGAGTAGGCACACTCAAAACCGGCTTAAACGACACCGTTCGAATAGGTAACCGATCTGAAGACAAGAACAACAAAAACACAAGGAAAGAACAACACAAGATTAGAGACCTTACAGACAAGTACTGTGCGCGTGAGTATGGTTTGTAGACACGCTTTCGCTTACGCCTCTGCTCAGAATCCATGTTTAAAGTGTGTAAAAACTTAAGGTTGGAACTGAAACGAGGAGGAAGAAGAAGTTAAAGGATGGGCTTGGTCCGCTTGGATAGAGTGAGGCGAGATGAGATCTGTTGTAAGAATTTGAGTTGAGCAGTGAGTACACAAAAAATGGGAGAATGAAGAGATCTGGTGCCGACAGCGTTTTATGAAGTATATCAGCTTTTGTGAGGGAATATTTTTTCCTTTTTTCTTTTTATTTTTATTATTTGGGGGTGGGTTGTCTGAACTCTGAAACTGGAGAGGAAAGGAGAGGTGCAACAGCATAAAACGCGTTTGTGGCTGCCGTTAATAGGCTGACCAGTCACCATAAAGCAAAGAGCTGGTGAATTATTTATTCTACTATTATTATTCTATTAAATAAAAGTTATAGTAATATTAAAGGGAGGTGTATTCTTGTAAAAAGTCATGTGGTGAGGTGGAGTTTTGATTCTATTTTTTGCTTTGAATTGTTGCGTGAGGTATAAAATAATTTAGAGGTAATTGCATGTCGCTTGTGGCTGGCTTTGCTTTTCTAGAGACATTTTCATGTATAATATAATATACTCACTTGTAAAGAGACGTTTTACCTCATTTCATTGTTATAAAATCTTTAGATGGGGAAATGAAATCGATTTTCATTTTGGCCTCTTTATTCCCTTTTTTTTTTTTTTAAATAATATTTATTAAGTACCCATATTGATTAACAAATTGATGTGAAATGAATTTTAAATTATACTATTGTGACAATATCATCTAATTTTTTTTAATGGGTTTTTTCTTATTTTAAGTTTATTTAACTTTGACCAAAAGAAAATAAAAAGTATTAGATTTCTTATTTTCCTTTTATTGGTTTGTTTAATGTAATTTGATCAGGTCTCTACCTATGACTTATGAGCAGTTAAAAAACATGTAATCTCATTAGGATGCCCACTTGGACTGTGGTATTTTAATTTATAGTCAAAAAAAAGAGGCAGCGACAAAGTGGCATGGAAGGTCAGGTTTGGTTTCTTTCTCTCTTGTTTGATTGCTTTTATGTTTAATCAAAGTGGCTGGCCGATAAGGTGATAACATTTTTCTTTTATTTTTATTACGTTATGATTAGAAAGACTTTGTCCTTTTTCTTCTTGCTTCGATTGATGTAAACTTAGGCTATTATCTCTGATTCTTCCTAAATTTCTCTTATTTCTTATCTCCAACTGTCCCATGATTCCATTCCATTTGTGAAATTGTGATTGATTCTATCTTCCACCAACAAAGATATTACACTTTCATCTTTGAGGTTTTGGGTAAATTAGTTTGTCCTAATACGTTAAGATACAAACACTTCACTCGTTTCAAAGGATTGACGTTAGTGTTATTGGTCCACTTTCTTAACACAATAAAAGTAAAATTTGACTTATCTTTATTGTGTAAAATTTCCAGAAATAAAACTAAAATTAATAAACATATAATATAAACGTTCATCTAATGGGACTGAAATGTTTGTATCCCATATAATTAGGACAGTGTGAACATATTCCAAACCTCAAGGAGAAAAGTGCAACATTCATAAATCAGAAAAAATAAATTACAAGGTCCAATAACAATGAAGTTTTGATATATTATATTTGACGTTGATAATTGAATTGATGGAATAGTTGTTGGGTCAATGAGTGTTAACGAATTATGTGGGGAAAATAATAAATTGCGTGCATGAAATGATGATTAGTTGCATTAATTAGAAGGAAATGACATTGACTATGATACCAACCAATTTCGTGTAAAACACGTATTAAGTTTAGGCTGTCTTTGTGATGAACCATGTGCTCCCCACAAGAACACCACCTAATTCTAAGCCTTCTTTTATCTTATGTGTCTTCCAATAATATGCCTCTTTTCCAGTTGCCTTCTTCATGGGAAACAACTCAATACGTATAACAGAATTGCCACCTCTTCTTTAATCAAATTATTTTAATATTATTTACGAATTAAAGATAACTTGTGTGGGCAAACGATTTTAACCAATTTGATTGTTTTGGTTCCATGTTGGCCCAAATGAATAATAAGATGAGGTTTGCCTGTAAGTTAAAAACAGAAATTAGGAGGATTTATCGTGAAGAGAACGTTTTATATTCTCCAATGAAATTCCTTCTAAATGCTTTTTTTTTTTTAATTCCAATGCTCTTACTTGTGTTTACAGCAAAGCTTTCTGATGATGAATATCGTATCAAAAGCAAGACATCAAATAATAAATATACTTTTCGCAATGTTCCATTTCCGTTCACAAGAAACAAGAAAGATTTATATCATAAAATCCCTTGTAACTTAAACTAATATTTCCCAAACCTTCTAAACATTTTAATTACTTTCAATGATACAGTGACACATCCATTTAATTTAGAGTTAATGACTTTTTCCCACCCAAATAATGGTTTAACACTTTTCTACTAACAGATTTTTAAAATACCACTTTTCTATCCAAAAAAATATACTTTTCGATTTAACAGCTGACGAAGAGCAAAATCGGTTCATGCTATTGGGGCTTTTGAAGAGAGGAGGCTGGTGAGTCTTTTGATGGTGAAGGTTATATTTTGGTGATTGTGATTAGTTAAAATTTAACTTAAAAAAGTTGATTGCATAAACCCTAATCGCTCAATTGTCACCAATTAACGAGGTTGGCAAAAGTAAGGTTTGAGGGGTTTTAGTGAGTGATTATCGTAAAAGAGAATGTTGGTTGTATCGGGTCGCAACGATTCCAAAATCCACTGGCGATTAGCGGGGTTGGTAGGAAAATGTCATTTAAAATATTTTGTTGGGTGGAAAATAGTATTTTAAAAGTCTGTGGGTAGAAAGGTGTTATTAAGTCATTATTTAGGTGGAAAAAGGTGTTTACCCTTTAATTTATAACAACGTTATAATGATATAACTTAGGAAACTTCCACCTTGTAGTAAATATTAATTCACTCAATTTTGCGTGTTTTATTAAAGAATCAAATGCAACTATCGTTTCGTTTGAGTCTCCGGAACCATAACAATTTCTTCAATCCTTTCAGTCTGGCCCAATACAATTGGGCTGTATCACAAGAGAAATATGGCCCAACCTCCCTGGATTACTCATATCAGTTTCACCACAATTACAAGTGAATTTATGAGTACCCCACGGCCATTTCAAAGCGCTTTCTCTTGTAACTTTTGTGAATCAAAGAACAACAGTAACAATTATTCATTGTCGTTAGTAAATATTTCATTTTAAATTGGATAATTTGTTTAAAACAATAGGCCTTTTTTTTTTTTTTTTATGTCTTTTCATTAAATTGTACGCCATGTCATGAATCTCAGTTACAAACGAGCTTACTTGGGGTTCGTTCTATGAAACCATTCCAGCATATCTGTTATTCCTTAACGAGGAAGATATTTAGCAGCAGATTGACTTGCTGTCGTAACGCTGAGAGGTTTTGGTTATTGGTTAATATTTACTTCCTCTCTAGTAATGAGTATCGACAAAGACAAGCAAGAAATGGAATAAATCTTAAAAAGAGAAGGAAGTAAACCATAGAAATCCATCATTCGTTATTAATATTTACGTGTAAAAAATGGTTTCAAAGGATGAACCCCAATTTGGATGAGCCACGTCATGACCTTAAACATGGTTGTAATGTATACCTTCCGCAAAGCTTCTACTTTATATTTTTTGCTGAATAAATGAATAGGGTGAGAGGATCCGTGCTGAATCTTGTAGTTTCTCAACATGGATGTCATTTAACCCATAAAAGCAGCTCAAACCTCAGATGCTCAAGCTGGACTAATTTTATATCCTGGTGAACATGGCGTAAGTAACTACCAAGTAGCAAGGTGGAACACAACAACACAAACATTCTAATAGTATTGGTGGCAAGACTGCAAGACAACACTAACATTATCATACAATCTTCACCTCCAACAGGACCTTTACCCAATCGGCGTTATGATAAGGATGGCCAAGAATACGGAACGAGGCTTGTTATTGCATATTGCATCACACCACGCAGTTGTCGCAGAAAATGCACATTACAAACAGTAAACATTACAGAGACAAAAGCAACGAATGACAAGCCAATTTTTTTGTGTGAAACTTTATTTATATACAAGACAAACTTTTCTTTCAACAATTGCATAACTTAACAAGATTTGTATGCAAGAATAATAACATTCGGTAGACTTGCTCTGGTATTGCACTTCAAAGAAATTGCTGCCTCTAAAAGAAGGATCTTAAATTATAAATCCTACGCGTATATAATTAACCAAAAGGCTGAGTCAAATGAGACACTTCACACGCATGCAACTCAAAGGCTGATTTCACAAGGTTAGCTTCATATTTTTGTATCATTTTCTAGATTTAATGCTCCATTTTCGTGCCATTCTTCAACCTTTACCCAACTCCCAAGGTGCTTGTCTCTGCTAAACTGAGTATTTAAGCATAACTTCCATTCCACTTAAGTAGATAATCTGATGCATAAAGAAGAAAGCAATTAATAACATTGATCATCAAAAACAGATTCCATAGGCACACTGAGCAATCCATAAAACTAAGCTTAGTAATAAGCATCACGATATGTTTGGAGTAAATAAGCAATCCAAATTATCTAGACTTCCTTGAAATACAAATATAGACCACTCGTAAGTCGGGTATTATCACAATCAATATATAAATGACGATGGCAGGGAATATTGGTTGGGTTAAACTTATGTCAAACTGGCTCCCTAGGCACTAATAGAATTGTAAATAAAATGCCTGGACCAATCACATTATAGTGTATATAACACAGTAGGTAGCCTATGTTAACATGCTAGAACTTACTCAATGCATTATGGGCAGAACTGTAGAAAGCAAATACGAGAAGGATCATTCACCAAACTACACAAGCATTATGAGGTGAGTGTAACAATAAGACATCCACTTACCTCCTATTTATATTCACTTGGGTTTTAGAAACAGAAGATGGAGAAGTCCCATCAAGGCCACCAACGCTGCAAACTTGTGACCTCTCAGACTCTTGGATGATGTTCTTCACAGTTCTATTTGAATGGAACCCAGAATTCTCCCTTAGGTCATGAACATCTGACAATGAGTTCAAGATGTATCCACCCCCATGTGGGTGCTGTAATTTTTGGTTATCTATGTTGTATGTTTCAGTATCAGCTGCGTTATGTATGGCACGGAAGCATTCCATATTCCCAGATGAAGACAACCTCGAGGTAGAAAACCGACCTTCTGTCCTCCTCCAAAACTTGGAACTCAAGAATTCTGCGCCAGGCAGTTTGCAGCAAGTGTTTTCTGCATATTCTTTGTTTGGGATCCTTCCACTTGATAATGCCAAATCATATGAGATTTCATCCAGAGCCATCTCCAGGCCATGTACACGTGTCTCTAGAGAATTCATCCCACTCTGGGAGCTCCCAATGAATCTCTGAATTCAAGTAAAATGGAAAAAAAACCCTAAAGTCAGAGGATGCATTAACTAGAAAGAAATGGCGTTCATAAAGAATTAAGGAGTATGGATGATGGAACATTTGAAACTAACAAAAAAACTTAACTAATCAACTTGTTCAAGGTACAACGGCATGAGAGAACATATGGATGGAGAAATATTAACAAATCGAAAAGGATTAAATTCTAAATGGAAAAATCTTAGGGGGAAATGCTGAAGCCGGAAGACAATATCAAATACAGCTGTCTAGCAAAATTACATATGTAAAGCTGCTTTTATCCATTCGAAATATATACGAGAGCCCAAAGAAAAATTATTTTCAGTATAATTATATCAGCCGAACCTTAGAGAGAAATATAATCTAATCATCTTATAATGCAGTTTTAGGATATCAAAGCTCCAGTAAGTCACCTGAAGAAGGTCCAATAGACTGGACTGCTGGTTTTCAATCTGAAGAAGTTGTTCACGGATCAAAGAGAGATCCTCAGCGTCTTTCGGGTCATCATAAACTTCTTCAGTACCATTGCTGGCCACAAAATCTGAGTTCCCATCATCAGGACACGGGACCACCCTAGACCCTGATCTGAAACCACCAAATTTATAAACTTTGTCATTTTGGATTTTGCTGAAGAGTGCACGTTTGGTTTCTGGCCGAGAATTTACATTATTTTCCTTCTCTCCTAATTCGGGATGATCAGAGTCACGCATTTTGACATCATCGGCACAAATCACCTTGGAAGTAGAGTGTGGTACTGCAATTTCAACTTTCCAATCAGAGGGTTTTTTATCATTCGATTTATGGAGCATTGATGTGCTTGTCTTCCTGTTACTACTTCTCAAAGTAACTTCATTTTTGGCAGTCGTCCCATAAGAACTATCTGATGAAGGAGAACTGCCAGTGGGAATCATTTTCTTTGGTGGTGGAGTTTTAAAACCAACATCTTGGAAACTTTTGGTGATAGAAGGAAAGCATCCGCCACTACCATTATCTGGCTCCAGATAAATAGATAAATAAATAAAACCCAGAAAATAGTAAATATAGCATTATGTAGTAGAGAAATTGATCTAAACCTCCAACTTTGTCACTAAAACCGGCAAACTAATTACTGCAAAACTGTCTTTCTATCCGATAACAGTAAAAAATAAATAACAATACATAATTAAAATTTTACCTGCTGAAGAAGACTTAGATTGAGACGGAGCCGAGACGTCGTCACAATCACCAGGAACCTCCTTCCACAGCTCTAATGTACGATTCATCGTCTCTCGAACAATCTTTATCTGTATTACCATATAAAATCCATATTCAGATCCAAATTATTAAACAAAACATCATCTTACCTTTTGGTTTCTCCTCTTTTCCAATCATTTTCTTTGCAACCAAACAGAGTCCACGACTTTACCTTATCAAATCTTCTACTTTCCAGAGCCGCCCAATACGCGTTTTTGTACTCTGAGGCTAAGTCCTTCTCAACGAAAGCCACCTTTCCCAACACCTCGGCAGCGGCCTTTCTGGATGCCCAATCATCACAACTCAAAAACTCCCGAACGAACGGCACCAGCCAATCTAACACTCCCTTGTTTCTCGCTCCACCAACTTCAACAACACTTCCTATCACTCCCAACACCGCAGCTTTCGCTTTAGACCCCTCGCTCTTCACCACCTTCCCCAGTCTCGGCAACAGCTTCCTCAACTGCTCCACTTCCGGATTCGAAGCCGCCTCTATCGCCGCCGACAAACACATCGCTCCGCCGACCTGCGAGTTCACGTCCTGCTCCACTAGTATCAATTCAATCAACGGTCTCGACACCACCGAAAACGACGGTTTCGTGATGTGTGATGACATGGCAGTCGTTGCAACAATGCATGCGGATCTCACGGACGAATCCGGGTCCCGTAACCGGCGGACGAGCGTTGCAATCATTTTGGGGAGATGCGGCGAGAGAGAGTTTCCGTGCGACTCGGAAAGCAGAGTCAGTAGGTTCACGCATTGTTTCCGAACCTGAGACTTGCAAGACGAATCAGTGTTTTGTAAGCAGCTGAGAAACGAGGAGAACGAATCTTGAGTTAAGGTTTTGGCGATGGACTCCAGCTCGATCGTCGCTAACTTCAGCGTGTCGCGGTCGGCAAGTTTGTTGAGGCACGTTATGACTCGTTGCTTGAGATCTTGAGTCGAAGGAGGAGATGGACTCTGAGTCGGAGAGGATCGTTTTTCCAAAGCCATTCTGATTTCGATTTTTGTGCGTGAACTTTTGCACAGTCTCTTTGGTTCAGTGTTTTGGCATTGAAGTGGACCGTTTTGGTGAAGAGTGAAGAGTGAAGAGTAGTGAGGTGGATGGAAGTTGCAAAATGAAATTGAAGGAAACTTTTAAATGTTGAGAGGGGAGGTACCGATTTGCAAATTTCAACCGATAAACCGGTTTTTTAGGAAATACAATAAAAAGCGCGGTGAAATTGAATTATTAGATTAGCAAGCAAATTTGATCCGCTGATATAAAATATTACTGTTAATTGGTTTTGTTTATTAGGGAAAATAATAAACTATTATTTACTGTTGTTGAAGTATTATTGGGAAGTTAAAATTACTAGGGATATGCATAGCTTTGTTGAGTAGGTTAATTATATATTTTCATTAATGGAAAATTAAAAATGTTGCCTAAGCAAAGGACGATAAACCCAGCTGGATGGTTTGACTACTTCACATACATCTGAATCACTGAACATTCTGTAAATCCATTCAGGATTAACATGTTACCCATCAAAGAGCACATGGGCCACCACAAACACATGTCATTACACTATCCATTTTAATTGGTTCACAAACATTATTTGTTTCCATCTGTATATTTTACAAAATTCATTATTGGATGGACATGTGATGATTTAGTTTATTTTACTTAAAATTAATTATTTTTTATTATCATAAAAGGAGGAGGAAGTAAATCTAGGAGGGAGAGCTTAACAGTAGAGAGAGCATGTGAGGGTAGCAGAATTGTTAAAGTGGGTTTTAGAATTGGTAATCAGTAATCACGTGAGGACGGATATTCAATGAACTGAATCTAAAGTTTCTAGTAAAAGAACAAACATTATTGCATTTGGGAAGTGTAGAATATGCTATTTCTTTCTTCATCTGCATTACAATTTCACTTGTACAGACCCAGTAAAAAAAATTACCCCACGAAATCCATCAAACACTGGGGGACCCAATTGCCTGATAAATCATTGATCCACCAACATCGACCTTCCGATGCTTTGACTTCTTGGGAGGAACTAGCCAAACTTGGTAAAAATGTGATGCTTGTGATGATGAATAAGCATGGTTATCGCTGAGTTGATTCAGGTTTTGGACCCACAAATTTATGGGTTTGTCAGTTGTAAAAATACCCCATCAAATCAAGTCTTTATACCTACCTACCAGCCTACTTCTTTTTAACTGAAAGATTGGTAAAAGAAAAAGAGAAGAAAGATGCTCCGTGAAATTAGGTTTTATTGAGACAATGATATTAAAGGATTAAGGGATGAAGATGGAAACAGAATAGTTATCATCATGAGAAATCCCCTAATTTGAAGGGATGAAGAAAGTGACACAAAATAAGTTAGAATCCATGTGACACTCTTTAGAAGCGATTTGGCAGTTTTTGGGTTTGTGCAGATTGAAGCACCGCTGGCTAGATGCCTATACATCCCAACAAGAAGGCAGGTTAGATACTAACGATTTCACTCTCAATTTAAATGATGCTCGATCATCACCAAACATGATAAGCTTTTGAATTCTACTTGTACGTAGCATTATCAAGTCAAAAGTTTTCCTATGAGATCTCTGGGCTATATGACAGAATAACAAAAAAAATCCAGGTTTCAAAAATAATAGAAATTATTCTCCTCTTAACCTTATAACGGCATGCACTTCCACTTCCACTTCCATATTTATTGTTTGCTTCTTCTTCCTGCTTCTTCAGGAATCAATTATTTATAATAAACTCTTGCATAGAATTGTTGTTTAGAAAAGAGGATATAAATAGTTCTCTAAGCTACCTTTTGGAAGACAATCTCGATTTAAGTGGGCACAGCCCCATAGATTTTAACTTTGTTCCCTGCTTGATTATTGCTGAGATGGAGGCATCAAAACTGATAACTCTTATGCAATAATTAAGCAAACTCTCGTTATTATATTGTTTTTCATAATGAGTAATAATATTTACTACAAAAGTTAGATTTGTGCTTATAAATTCTGCCCCACTGATATATTTGGCGACACAGCCTTGAACCTACTTTGTGTTGTGGAGCCTGGAAGCCCTGAAATTAATATGATCAAGATAATTAAACTAAAATATACAGCTAATTGCGTAGACTAAAGACAATAATAATTGGGTTCCTAACAAATCAGGCATCAACATCTTACCAACTTTATTTCGAAAAACATATGCGAACTAGCATTTATTGACTTTTCACTTTCAGAATATGATTAGATTTGCGCAAATATACTTACACATTTATAGTCGCATCGCTTATCCAATTCCAGGTCGAAAACGGGGAAGGAAAAAAAAAGTAAGATCAAGATGAACTCACTTGAGAATGATGAACACTGATGATAGGCAATTGTATTTTATAGTCAGCGATTAAAAAAGAAAAAAGAAAAAAAGAAAAGAAAATGTAATATTATACTTATAATTTAATCTCATAATTTATAATTGATCAGTTTGTAAATAGGTCCTGCCTCCTCGCTATGGGTTTTATCTGTCAAATTACAAGTTATCACGTCGGGTTGTAAGAAAAAAATTATAAGATTAGATTGTGAACTAATCTTTATTATAATAGGCCACTATAAAAAATCTTCATTAGTTTTTGCTTTAATCAGTTTCACTAACATTTCATCTTTAGTTTTTATAATTAATTGGGTCTTTCTGATTTAGTTGTATAGGAGCATTCCACTATTCAGAGATCAGAATAGTTTAATTAGACAAGTACTTTCTTCTGTTTATCAGAATAATTTTAATTAAAGGTTTAGTCATTTCATACTTTTGCGAAAGGAAATGCATTTTGGGGAACTTTTGGGACAATAAAATAATTAATAACTGCAAGTTGAAAAATGAGATAATTTTTAATTTTCCCCCACCAGGTTTAGGTTTACTGTTTCAACTTTCAAGACCTATAGTTTAAAATACTGGGATATATTCCCGTGATTATAAAAGACGTTAAAGAAAAATAGATAATCAAGGGACATAAGCGATATTTCACATATACATTAAATATTCAGACAATTTTGGTGGTTGGATCTTGGTTTTTAAAACGAGATACAATCATTAGATGCCAATGATAACAGTTTTTTTTTTATTATATATATTTTTATTATTATATCATTATTCAGTTAATATTAAGACAATATTAAAATGATGGGTATTCTGGTTTTAAAACAGAAAATGGCTCTGAGTTGACATAAATTAATTATTATAAAACACAGGACCTAAATTTGTTAATCAAATCCTCAGGGTGGATAAAGTTATTCTCTCCTTTAAAATAATTTAGAACAAAAAACAATTCACTTAAAATTTGGACATTTTATTACATTATTTCTTAAATGTGCATGGTGAGTAATGAATGATAATAAAGATACATATGGGCAAGAGGAAGAAGTTGGTTAAGGAGAAGGGAGGCGCAGATATTAGAATTAAATGTGGAAGCTGAGAACTGGCCACTGGAGGCCTATATTTCATGTATATATATATGTAGTTTGACTGAGAAGCAAACGCCATTTGATAAGCTTGTCCTTAGATTGCTAGGGCATAGCACATGGGGAAGGCAAAAACATGACTAAAACCATCGAATTTCTTCGATATTGTTTTAACCTCTGGCATGTCATGTGTGTTTCCCTTGTTAGGTGACACTTGCACATGCAGCTTCAGTGTTGGGAAGACGAAAGCGAAATGTGAATGTGTATGGGCATTTCATTATTTTGGATTCATTTCGTTTCGTGCATCGCTAATTAAATTAAACTATATTACGTGGGGGTAGGGTACTATGGCCATTGGCATCTCCCTATAGAAACATTCCACTGCCACGTGATCATCAGTTTGGCATTTTGGTCCAATGAAGTAGTCTTTGTTGTGATTGTGATCTTTATCTATGGATGTTCATGTTCTTGGATCTTACATTGCATTTAATCTTTTCAAACAGACGTAACCCTTCATGATTGCTGAATTCTGATGGTGACTTCTCATGTTATTAGAATCTAAGAAACAAAGAACCCAACCAAAATTTATGGTTGATAGAAATAGTTCCTGTACATAACAAGGCTCTTGGCCAGCAACTTGATCAATTGTTCGGTGTAATTTAATAGAGAAAAAAAAAATAAGATTAATGTTATTTATCTTCCCTTGATCAGGACTTTTATGCTTTTTCTTTTCTTTTTTTAATTTTAAAAATCTCATGACACGCATAAATTTTCGCTCATTTATAATTAAGTTTTATTTATCTATTAAGTTATCTGACATATTAATATGTATATATAAACAATTTAAGCGATTTTAAGCAACCTCTTCTATAAAAATCATAAAAAATTAAACTCAAGAGATTAGCTTAGCAATCAAGGAGGTTTGCTCAATTCCTTGAATTGTTGGATTTAAACCTTAAGATTATCTACTGCAATAATATTGTGACTTATCTTATCCTTTGGATTTGTAGGGTGTTTAATAGATTCTAAAGATTAGTTGAAGTATGCATAAATTAGCTCGAGCATCTCAATTATAAAAAAAAAAAAAAAAAAAAATCATAAAAGATGGTTCAAATTTCAATCAAAATGCAAGAAAATGCGCTTATATTTGATGTACATTAATAATTTAGTTATGAAGTAAACCCGTGGGTTGGCGTAGGGTTTAATAAGAAGTCAATAGAGGCCCTTTATTCATCATCAAAATTTAATTAATTAGTTAATATAGATTATAGAGGGGTGTGTGGTGGAGGGCCTGTCCTAAAGTTGTAGGGCACTGCAACTTGGTGGGGGGTCTTTCTTTTTAAGGGCGGCTCTGTCGTCTTCCTGCCATTAAAATTAAATAATGTTAAGAAATAAGTGTTAGCTGGCACTTATCGTTTACTCCTATTCATTAAAAGCCCTAATAATTCCACATGGAAGCTGCGGGACAATCATATACTAAATTTTGGCTGCTTCTGCATTGTAGGCACTTTTTTTAATTTCAAATTCCTGATAAAAGAATTAGCTTTCTGCTCTGTTCTCTGTTCTTTATATGTTTACTTAATCAGTAATCTCTGATCTATTCTATTGTATTGGTGCTTAAGGTGCTGGCATGATAGTGGCAGTGGATCTTTTCATTATAATATTTATTATTTTATAGATTAATATTTTTTGTATATATAAGTTAAGTTGTCAATACATTGTGACAAAGATTGTAATGAAAAACGACAAGACGCTAATTGAACATCAATAAGCTTTTATTTGGTAATTAGGTATGCGGGGAAAGCTTGCCAACTAATGAAGATACGATGATTGAGACTTATTAATTTTCTTTTATTCTCAGATATTAGATGATTGTCAGTTAAATCGAAAAATCAAACGCTAGATATTAATTATAAATTTGAATATTTGATAATTAAATATTTATAAAAGTAATAAGATGAGATTGAAATGACCTTTTAACTTGATAGCCCTTTGATGTAAAACAAGATAAATTCTTCATTCTCTTCTGTATAATATTTTATTGGTGTTCAGTCTTTTTCTGGTTTTGACTGTTGAAATATTGAGCTACAAAAGCGGATTTTGTACCATTTACGATGGGAAACACTTATCTTGTTCGAAAGTGAGATAAAATATTAAAATATAAGTGATAATTATCCTTCAAAATGTTTAATCCAAATAGTAAAATTATGCTTTCATAATAACTGATTTTTTTTTTTTTTAACTTGAGTGTTTAGGTTAGTTTGTGCATACCTCAATTAATTTTAGGGTCCATTGAACACCCTCCAAACCTAAATGATCAAATAAGTTTGAACTCAAAGACTTAAAAAATAGAACAAACCTCATTAGCAGTCAAACCAATCGAGGTTTATAATAATTGATTTTTCTGAATTGTAAATGAAAACCTAGCCTCGCATTCTGAAACATAAATAATGTTTCCTTAAAGAGTCCATAACAGTTGTGCAGCGTGAATCATGTTATATGATCAAAATTTATAAACAAAGTCATGCTAAAAGATGCTTTACTGAGTAGTACTATAATATACCAATACATTATTCCAAAGAAGCGTGCGTTTTTCAACCCTCGAGTACAGGCAGGCATATTATGATTAGAATTTAGAAGTAGCATTATTTTGTTGGACTAGACCTGAGATTCTCTCAAATAATTCTCATAATTTAACATCCAAAGAATTGAATTAGTGCTGCTAGGGCATCTTGACCTCCTTCGACTGTCTCGTGAAACACAGACACTGAATTAATATTATGGAATGCCATCTGGCTGGTGTTTATGGTGTGTTGTAGTAGAAATTTGTTGAATTAAACACAACTTCACAGCTTGTGGGAATGTCGATGCCAGTTTTCTGATTCCTGAAACGAGACTGAAGGCCCTATATTATTGGTTGTACTTTAGGCTCTAGCTCGATCAAGGCAGGTGAGTATGACTTATCCACCTAATGGGCCTGACTTTAAGTAGGTTTTCATTGCGGGCGTTTGTTGTTTGAACCCATCAAAACCAACACTCCCCTTATTAAATAAAATTCATTCTTATTTCTTCTAATCTTTTAAAATTAGCTTCCTCAAAGCTATGAAATTTCCAATAAAAGATTGTTAATCTACAAAACATCAAAACAGTAAGATCACCTTATTTTGTATGTTTCTTTTCAGTTATATGTAAATGTTGTGCATGATTTTCCAACGACCAACTTTGTGCCATTTATCTATAAACCATACTAAGATCTGGTGGCCAGAATCATCTCACGTGTCACTTTCACAACAGATGACTTAACTAATAAGTTTATCAGTCCTAAGCATAGGTGTTTTGACTTAAGCATGAGTGAACTCAATGAAGATTGACTCAGATCCAGATTACGGGATATTATGCATGTAATCCATCCCATAACACCAACTTTCAACCACTATCAGACGGTGTGTATAAAAGGGAGTCACCACCTACATTTTGGATCCTGGATTGAATACACTCAAGCATAAGAAGCCATTTAGCGAGAGTATTAGCTCACTACTATGTGTTTTCTCCTATAATCATCTTGTATGTAATCCAAATATAAGCAATCAAATAATAGTGAACATAGACTTGGTTTTAACCCACCGAACTATTTTAAAATTCTCTTGTTTACTCCTGTTGTGGATTTTCTAATCCATTTTTAGTTGGTTATTTATAATCCCACACACACTGCTCAGTCTCACTGTGGTCAACCGGGTATCTCTGGTTGTTATGAGTTTTCGTAACAACAATAAAAAAATTCAAAACATAAACAACAATCAAATCAAACGTTTCAAACTCATATATTTCCTTGTCAATTGATTTTAAATAATTATCAACCTTTTTACTTTTATAACTCTCAATAAATTTAAGAAGTAGTGTAGTTCCTTTTATTATTTTTATTTTTGGTTATTTACCAAAAGAGTGAATGTTTGCATGGTTTCTCTGTTCTCCAAACAGAAATTATATTAGCATCATATAAAATATAACTTAGTTAAATAATCAGTTAATTAATTAATTAATGATATTGCTTCCATTAATTCTTTTTTTATTTTGATTTAAGACAATATTTTGTTTATAATAGCATCCAGTAATATTTAAAATTTTGTTTAAGGTTAGATGAATAGGAGGGGAAGAGGATAAAAAGAGCTTTTTTGAAATAAATTTTATTTGAATATAACTTAAGATAGAGTTTTAAAATTTAATGGTACTTGGCTACTACTAATCTTCCTTTACTGATCTTTGTTCCAAACTTATTTGCTTAAGATCATTTCAAAAAAACTATTTATATAACTCAAGCTTTTTATTATAAAAAATCTATCTATAAAAACAAGAGTTGTAGATGCTCTAATAGACTCTTTGTCCTTTAAGTATAAATTAAAAAGTAAGTTTGTCTCTCCACATCTAGAGAGTCAAATTTCGCTCTCTATCATAATTTTAATTAATAAATACAAGTTTCTATGCATTTTATTTATTAATTCTCTCTCATATTAAATCTCTTTCTTGAAAATAAATATCATCTTCATTAAATTTAAATAGTCTATTGGATTTGAATAAAAATTTTATTCTTTATATTTAGAAATTAATGAAAATATTCTTTACTTATATGAAATATCTTCTTTAAAATAAAGAACACCATTAGAGATGCTCTAACCATCTTACCCTTTTGATTAATTATAAAATCTAATTTATCGAATACACAATCATCAATTTTGAAAATAATTGTAATTATAAAAGTAGTATTTAGCAAATGATAATACTACGTATGGAGACTTTTCATACAAACTGACATGTTTTAATGTGATTGTATAATTTTAAATTAAATATATATTAGAGTTGTCACATCAGTTTGTAAAGAATAATATGTATAATTAGTTTGTATATATAATAGTACTCTTTAGTAAACATATCCCAAATTATTTAAAAACCTGATTATTTACAAAATTGAATTAAAAGTTGATTAGACTTAAATTAAAGCTACAACAACCCTAAACTAATGCTTACAAAATAAAAATCTTTGCATTGCCATTAAGCAATTGAAGCTATGACAATTTACTAAAGATTGTAATGAGAAGTTGGTAATTGTGAAAAACTGAAAATGATTTGCAAGCTACTGTTTGGGGATTACGGATTGCATATTTGCAATAATAGTCTCGGAAAGCTCATTCTGGCAACAGACTGTATCTAATGGAACAATTATCTGCATCTCTTGTGTTATGCCTAAAATAAAGGCTATCCATGCTAACATCATCGAGCATCAATCAGAGTTTAGAAAAGTTTTTCACTGTTCAGAGTTTGTCATGCCTTCAAAGACAAAAGGAATATAGTTGTCAACTAGCTGACTCAACCAATTGTCTATTAATGAATTTGGTTCGCACATATGTCCAAGCCTTATTTAATTTAAGGATATTCTAGGAGAGATCTGCATAGAACCAGACCACTTGCAAAAGTGTAATAATTACCTTGAGCACAATAAGTACAAATAGGTAGTTTCCCCTCACAAAATCGGACCCCCTCACAAAATCGGGATCAGATACTCTTGAATTCAACAAAGAAAATAGCAAAGACACACTACTATAAAGAGACTGACTTGACATTCTCTAAGAACACTTAAAACACCAAGCATTTGTAATACCAGATCGCAGTTCGTGACCTCTTGTAATACTGTCCAACGACCAGGAACAAACTTATATAAAAGAACACTGTAGATGTAGGATTTGCTTTAAGCATATGAATTCTGAACCACTATAAAAATCTTACTGTCTCATTTATTTTTTACGTCTTTGCATGCTACTGTGCAAACAGTACCTTACCCATTCACTATAATTTGCCCACGTGTAACTTCTTAGCATTTTACACGTGTAAAGTCAGTGGTGTCAAAATTACACATCAAAATCTTGAAACATATTTTAAAGTACAATGCGCTAAAAGGTTACCAATTTTCTGCTGATCTTTGGAGACTTTAGACTTGGGTGCAGTGAAGGAAACAAATAAGATATTGCATTTTGCTTGGTTTTGCTTTGTTGTTATTAGCGAAAATCTATAATCTTAGCTAAAAAAATTTGTCCCCTGCCTCAGCAAATCAATTGCAACCATAAGATGTCATATACCACTAGAGAAAATGCCATGATACTGTTACTTCAAGTTGATGAATAATTATAGGGTTGTTCCCCTCACCTCCCTGAGGTTTGCATTTTTTTCGTGACACCCCACAGGTTTAAAATAGCATCTGTTAAAGAAAATTCTTCAAAAATTCTCTCGAAGCTCCCCTCTCCACCCTTTGGTAAGAGATTTGTTCGGTGTACAATGTTTTTCTTAAAGAAAAATTACTCTAAACCTACTATTTATATCTATATTACAAAAGTCCCTCAAATATTTGAAATTATTCTTAACCCTTTGTCAATAAAACCAAGTTGCTCTCCAGTATTTTATTTACCCCTAATTCCACTAAAAAAAAAGAAAAAAAATACAATTATACTCTAGTGGGGTTATTTGAAATATCTATATACTTAAGGGGCTTACAATTTTTTTCGTAACAGATTTTGTTAGCAAACGGTGAATGGGGGACATTTGAGAGAATTATTGAAATATGAGGGAAAGTGAGGGATATTATTTTAAACTTGTGGGGTGTTACTGAGAAAAATACAAACCTTAGGGGAGGTGAGGGATAATAACTCATAATTATAAATTTTTTGATATAAAATTATCATAAAAACTATATCTACTAACACTCCTATATCGACTGACGCGGCAGATGCCACATCATCTGTATTTGTAGGGAGGCAAGGCAGTTTGAGTTCTTATGGAACTCAAAGTACTAGTTCATATGAGACTAGGAAAACTTGGATTGTTAGAACTTCATTAGATTCGGAATTCGTGTAGTGTTAGGATTCCCATGAAACTTGAAATCTAATTGTGGAGTGAGCCCAATCCTTTGAGTGGCCCAACTCATAGATGGGTTCAATTCATAGAGCAGCCCAAACCATGGAGTGGACCCTCCCAAGGATGGGCTTCGATATGAACCAGCCGGAGTTGGACTGTCACACTAAGTCGTCTGCTGATGGGCTTTACAGTGGAGCTGACTGCAATTGGGCCTGATAGGGGTCATACGAATTTTCTTGCTTTTATTCGTTATGTATAAGCCTATATAAAGGCAGTTCTTTTTGTTGAATAAACACATAGACAATCACTTTCTCCTATCTACTTTTGTCCTTTAGTTTTTATTAAGTAAAAGTCTATCATTTTTTACTTGTTTCAGCAGAAACGTTGGCTTCATTTGGTTGTATTTTTGGAATACTACTTTTAATATTATCAAAAAAGTTAAACAGTAAAATACCTAAAAACTCTAGGCTTCGTTTGGTTAGATTTTGGGAATACTATTTTTAGTATTCCCAAAAAAGTTAAACAGTAAAATGCCCAAAAACTCACAATATTATTCAACTTTATTCAATATTTTTTAAACCCCCTAAATTTGTTAATTCAACTAAATACCTCTAAATATTTTTAATGTTTTTGTTACGGCGACTCCGGTCACCCTCCGGTGGTGGTGGCCGGCTATCCGTATTTGAGGGTGGATTGGGGGTGTTTTTGTTAACTTTTAATGTTTTATTATAAGGGGTGTTTTGTAAAAAAACAAACATAGGAGGTATTTTATCAATTTGTAAATCCTACATCGTAATACCCACCCAATTCAACTTTTTTCAAAAAACTTTTCCCAAAAATACAAAATTGTGAACCAAACGGAGCCCTAGTTTTTGGGAATACTACTCTCAATATTATTCAACTTTTTTCAAAAGACTTTTCCTAAAAACACAAAATTGTGAACCAAACGGAGCCGTTATTTTTTTTTCTCTTCTTTGTTTGTAAGATACTTGCCATATTTTTTATGCACTGATTTTGATTGGCTAAAAAACCCCCCAGAACCAGTGTAGTGTATTTTTTAGGGGTTTATAAAACGCCTCAAATCGAGATATTTTAGTTGGTTTTAAAATTTTATTCCACAAATACCCTATCCACTACAAAACTATCTCAATTATATCAAAAAAAAAAAAAAAAAAAAATTAACCATATTATGCACATCTCCAACCATATTAAATATAAAATAATTTTAAGCAATTATAAAAGAAATTATTAAAATCTCATTTCTAAATGCTTTCTTGGAGAAGTGGAGCTACAATTTTTCAATCATTACAGATTAATAATGACAAAGAAAGATAAGGAGACTTCATCACATTTGAAGTTATAAAATACTAATAAGTAGAAAACAAATAAAGAATCATTACCTTGTAATTGAAAAAATAAAACTCTTAAGTACTGGTTGAAGTTGAGATATTTTTATGGGCATATCTGTAAATTTATCATTTTAAAAAACTGTTAGAACCACTGGAAAATAAACTCTCAAGCACAGATTGAGTGTTTTAAAACCCTTACTAAAAACCATTCAAAACCGCTACAGTGATTTATCCTCATAACCGCTACCATGAAACTCTCAAGCGAACCCTAATTCACTTCCATTATTTCTTTCTGCTTTTTTCTTCTTTCTTCCATGATTATCAAATTGCATATCGTATTGTGTATCAAAAACTTAATTTTTCGAATTGTGTATCGCATATCGTATTGTAGGATATGCTTTTTTAAAAAAAATAATAAATAAAATGATAAATTTTTTCTAAAAATTAATATCATCCTCAAGATTAATTAACGAATTTTGCGATATTATTGGCTTTAAATTATGGTATTACATAATCAAAATTAAGAATCTATATCATTTCCTCTCAACCATTCATATCATTTTCAAGATCAATGTTAATATTTATATCTCCATTTGTGTTATTATTATCATGCAAAATGGGCAACACATATTCCTCTTTACTTTCTCCATGTAAAATGGGTAAATTTAGGTGGGTTTTAGTGAACTGGGTTGGGTGACATGGATCTGACCCAAAATTTGTTCGGGTTGGCCTTTGGCCCAAAATAATAAAGTTGTATCAATGTTTTTAAGGATACTAATAAATACGTATCATATTGTAGGATACATATTAACGTATCGAAAGGTTTATAATACACTCTTTGATACAAATTGTTGACTTTGATAACGTGTATCAAATCGTATCATAGAATACGTATCATGTATCGTAGAACACTAATAACCATGCTTTCTTCTACCTTATGTTTTTAGATTTTCGTTGTTGGTATTGTTTTTATATATTTAGGGAGCGTATATTATGTTCATATGTGTTTAATATAAGTGAAACATTACATATTTAGGGGAAACAAAAAGAAAAATTTACTTTCTAATACTTGAATTGAAAGAAAAATTTTCTGAAAATTTGAATAAACTTAAGTTTGCTCGAGTGAGGGTATAATAATATTTACTATGTTGTACTCGACTTTTTATATTTAGGGGTTTTTTTTTTTTTTTTTTTTTTAAATGGATTATATAAAAACTATCAATATGACCCCTATAAAATCTCAAAAATGTCCACTCGAATGAGGTTAATATCATAATACCCCGCTCGAGTGATTGGTCTCAAGCGATTCAGTTTATTCAAAGTTTTTGGGTTTGTTCTTCAGTTATCCAGAAAAGTGATTTTTCAACCCAATTCGAATTAACAAACATATTTTTGACATTTCATGCATCTTTTAACATTAAATTCTTGAAAAAAACCAATCCAAAAACCATAATATTATACATTTCTATTTTAAATCAAGAGTTTTTTTTTTTTTTCATTTTTATGGAATTAATGGTATTTTATGTAATTAAGCATGAATGACAAAGATAAAAATGTCCAATTCTTTTATAAAAAGTCTTGTTTACAAAGCCATTTTCGAAATTGCTTATTCTTTAATTTGACTTGTTAAAAAGGGTGAACTAAGTAAATTTCCCGTAAGTTTCATATAAGTATTTTCTATTATATTAATAAGTCCTTTCTTTTTTTTTGGTTTTATTATTTTCCAAATGTATAAGTGTATAAATACTAAATTCAATTCCTATAAATATTGTCAATACATAAAATAGTGCCACCATCCCTAGAGTCCAAAAGATAGCACAATCCTAGAAGACCCAGTTTAAAACTTCCCAAACTCGCCTCACCAACGAATTGGGCTTGCATGCCAGGCAGCAGAGCCGTTTAAGGGCCCACGGTTTAGCCCATAGTGAAGATCAATTTGGGCCGTACTGAGTGGACAAGTTACCAAACAGTAAGAGGTTAAGAGTTAAGCCAAGATCGGGGGGGACTGATCCTTTATAGTAATTCTACATCAACAACTCTTTCTCACAAAGACGTAATAGCTCGTAATTAATTAGTAAGACTCATGCAGGACCCATGTGAGATCTGTTGTAAACTGACAATTACAGCTATCATGTCAGGTTTGTGAGAGAGGATTGTTGGTGTAGTATTATTCAATCTTCTATCGTATAATCGGGACTAAAATTGCTTCATAGGAATTGGAAAATGGGTATGCGCTATTAAAGTTGTAATTTCCAATTGAACCACCAAGATCCACATTCATAAAAATGCGACAAGGACATGACAAAACATAACCTAGAAATATCACTTTCTCGTCATTTGATCTAGTGAGTGAATTATTCGCTTAAAACAATAAACCATAGAAAACGAAAACCCATAAATATATTTTGTGAAATCCATGAATGAAAGAACATTGAATATCTCAGTGTCAACTATTTTTCAGATAATTTTTACTTATATCTATATTTCATACTCTGGTTTGATAAAATACTGATTTGAGCATTAGAGTCCTTTTACAAGTACATTATCTATCATTCCTTCCAAGGAAGAAACTGATCAGAGTCATCAAATGGAGGTTAGATGAGTCATTTGGTCTAAAGGATAAGTTTCACCTGTGCAATGAATGTATTAACCAAGGCCAAATTCCCTTTATTGACTTTGTTTTGACTTTTTCGGAAAGCACCTTCCTGTTGTTATTTGTGTAATTAAAGACTGGTCAAGTCTTATTTGGAAAATGCATGCGAATACGGTGAGATTATTTTGGAAGATAAAACCCATCTTTATGATATAATTTTATCTCATTTAAGAATTATCTTCGATTTATTTTATTATTATCTTATTTTAAGATTAAATTTATCTTCGGATCACTACTGGTTTGATTGCGGAACATTGATTTTGATTACGTAATGGGTTTTAATGCTTTAGAATATTTATTTGAGAAACCATCCAATTCCGAAAACTTATTTATCTTTTAACATTCCTTACAGTTTAGACCTGGTCCAACACAACAGCCGGATACCGACAAACACAAAGCATGATACACTTTTTAACCACTGAAATTGAAGTATCAATTCATCTACTGTTATCTCACAAGTCTATATGAACAAATTGCCCGATCTTCATGTATGCATTTGCGTTCTTTCCTTAAACTGCGCGAGCTTAATTTTGAATCCTTGAGTGATGACACCCAATGGGCTAAAACATTGGGAGCATACGCGCTTCTGGACTGGCCCAAAAACCATGATTCAAGCTTTCCACAACTGGCCCATTGGGCCTTAGTTTACTTTACACATCCGATAACGGCCGGATTTGTGCACTATTTGCTTTATGCCCTGTTGTGCCTTCCTATGTGCCAGTTGGGTGTAATTAAGCTAATCAAATGGTTTAATATTCAATTTAGTTGATGAATTACTATTATGCCTTATTAAGACGCACCTAATTTTAATTTTATCATCACCAATCTGATAAAAAAGATATAGACCAATTAAAAACAGCCACCTCACACTTTCATACCAAATTAACCCTCACAAGATCAACCCGTAAAAGCCTAAAATCTCTAAACTCGCCCAAACCAAACCCTAATCAAAACTAAAGTAACTCATAACTGAATATTATTTTCTACAAATCCAAACGCGAACACTATTAAAAGACGCAATTTCAATAACATAACACTATCCCCAATATGACCCTCAATTTTTATTAATTGTCAAAAACACCACTACTTTTGTTACTCGGCCGTGCTCGGGACGCTCCCAAATCTGGAATAAGCTACACCAACCAAACCCTAATTTTTACACATAGGACTAAATCAACCTCCTATAACCGGTAACCCAAGAAATAAACCGGTTGCCGGCTGTAAAATTTACTATCTCCACACCCTACACGTTCGTTTTTCTTATTATATCCCATTGTAAAACTCACTTCTCTCCCTTTTCTCTTAACATTGTGTTGTGTATGTGTATCCTCTGTTTTAATTATCATATTCCCTCTCTTAAAACATTGTTAAAAATTCACAAAATCCTCCAAAATTGAAAAAAAAAATAGAAAGCTTTTGTTCTTCTTTAATTTACTCATGATAGAGGATGCTTGGTCGTGAAGACTTTTTGATTTTATTTGGTGTTGCAAATTCGGAGATGTAAAGATCTTTTTATCTTCATTGTAATTTTCGCTTTCCCTGATATTTTCGTTTCGGTCTGCTAATTTATTTTCTGAACGTTGCTTTATCTTCAAGTAATGCTAATTACTTGTGATTTCGGTGATCTGTTCAGAGGTTAGGATAAAATTCTGCGTTTTGTCGTTTGTTAGATCTGCGATGTTGTTTTGAGAGGTTTTGTTTCAATGACTAAGTTTTTGATTGCAGGATTTTTGAGGTTAATTGAAGTTAAAAGCATGATTTGTTGTTGAAGAGAGGTGTAGAGAGATTTTGTGTTTGTTTTTACAAGATGAAGAGGTCCAGAGACGATGTTTACATGAACTCTCAACTTAAACGGCCCATGATTTCTTCGAGAGGAGAAGCGTAAGTTTATTTATTTATTTTTGTTGTTTTTAATTTTTAATTTTTTATTATTGAAGTTTGTTTTGTTATAATGAGATTAAGTTCTTTAATTAAAATAATACTTACTTTCTGTTGATTTTTCCTTGGTTTTTGTGTTAATTTGACGACTGCTTGTTGGTTAACATACTTTGTTGATGGTTATGCCTTGAATTTTTTTATTTTTTTGACTTGCTAAGAAAGATCAGGTTTTTCTTTGTTTAGATTCTCTTGTGAATGACTTCGTGACCTTGATTCTATTAGAGGTGTAGAATGAGAAACCGAAAGTAGCAATTATTATTATGTGTTTGGAACATTACTAGTACGTCGTTTATGCAGAATATACTTCACTAATTTGAGATATTGTTTTCATTTTATTTGGAAAACTATAATCTGATATTGATCTAGTGGAAGTGTACTTGAATTTCAGGAAAGTACTGATACTCTTTCTTTGATGCAAGGAAGTGATTTTAGATGAAGTTCTAGTTATGTGTGAAAAATATGATCTGAGTATTGATCTACAGCTAGTGTTTTCAGAATATTGCATTTTATAATTTTTTAATATATGTTTTTGGGAATGAAGCTCTGGGCAACCCCAAGTGATGGGAGGAGGAGCAGCAGGAGGAGGAGCTACACAGAAGCTAACAACAAACGATGCTCTAGCATATCTCAAGGCTGTTAAGGACATATTTCAGGACAAAAGGGAAAAATATGATGACTTCCTTGAAGTTATGAAAGACTTCAAAGCTCAAAGGTTTGGTGATGTAACATCATTGTGGGTTCTTTTATCAGGGTAATGTTTGTGGAAATATGTTATCTTGATTGGTGCTTATGTTATCTTGATTGTAGAATTGACACAGCAGGTGTCATAGCAAGGGTAAAGGACCTATTTAAAGGGCATCGAGAATTAATTTTAGGATTCAATACCTTCTTGCCAAAGGGATATGAGATCACCCTCCCACTTGAGGATGAGCAACCTCCACAAAAGAAGCCAGTCGAATTTGAAGAGGCTATTAATTTTGTAAACAAGATTAAGGTAAAAGTATTATGACATGGCTAGACTTGAGGTAGTAGTTTTATTATGAAGGTTAGAGTCTGATAAATTGTATTCCTGCAGACAAGATTTCAAGGTGATGATCATGTTTATAAATCATTTTTAGACATTTTGAACATGTACAGAAAGGAAAACAAGTCGATAACTGAAGTCTACCAGGAGGTATGTTTTTTGAATTTATTTGTCTGTACCATATGTTTGGTGTTCCACAACTTTTTCCTTTATTTGTTTATCTGGTTTCATGTGCTCACATTAAGATTTTGCCTTAATGCTTCTGATTATTAAATTATATTATCTTGTAGGTTGCTTCACTTTTCCAAGACCATCCTGATCTGCTTGTTGAGTTTACTCATTTTCTACCTGATTCTTCAGCATCAGCATCAACTCAATATGTCCCTTCTGGAAGGACTTCTCTGCTTCGTGATAGGAGCTCTGCAATGCCCACAATGCGGCAAATGCAGGTTGACAAGGTATTTTTTTCTCATCTATGTCATTATTTCATTTTGTGTTAACCTTAAGCTAATATATGGTTTATGGGCTCTTTTGTCAGAAAGAGAGGACTACAGCTTCACATGCTGACCGTGACCTTAGTGTTGACCGACCTGATCCAGACCATGATAGGATGCTGATGAAATCTGACAAAGATCAAAGGAGGCGTGGGGAAAAAGAAAGGGAGAGGAGAGAAGACAGAGATAGAAGAGAGCGGGAGCGGGATGATAGAGACTTTGAGAATGATGGCAATAGGGACTTCAACATGCAACGCCTTGCCCAGAAACGGAAGGCTCGTAGGATTGAAGACTCAACTGCTGAACAATTGCATCAAGGTGGGGAAGATGATGAAAACTTTGGAATGCATCCTGTTTCATCCTCTTATGATGATAAAAATTCCATGAAAAGTGAGTTATTAATTATAGAATTTGTTGTTTTACCCACATAACTATTAATTTAAAATCTATCAACTGATCGCCTTTATCTATTGATAAAAGCTTTACACTTCTTGAATTTTTTGTCTGCTTCAGATAAGACACAAGAACTGAAAAAGAAATGAAAGAGGAATAGTTTTATCCTAGCATTATATGTGACTGAGAGTTGATACCTATTTACTAGTTTCTCTTTGGATACTTGTGTACTACATAAGCAGAAACTCCATTTAAGAAGAGAGAGAGAGAAAAGAAGCATATGCCCTGCATTTAGGTCATTTTATTATCAGTAGAATATAGTTTCAGTATCACATTTGTTGAGCATTTGAAGCACTACTGTTTTAACTATTGGAGTGCCGCTTTACAAGATGTTTCATTCTTATGTATGTGCATACCTGTAAGTGCTGATTCTTTTATGCAAGAATTTTAGCTTTCTATAACTTAGTTCGTTTTTTATGCAGGTGTATACAGCGAGGAGCTGGCATTCTGTGAGAAAGTAAAGGAGAAGTTACGTAATCCTGAGGATTACCAGGAATTTTTGAGGTGCCTTCATCTCTACACCAAGGAAATAATAACTCGACCAGAATTGCAATCTTTGGTATGGCTGATTAATATATTAAGTTATCATAATTTAGCTTTTCTTAATCATCTCTGATTATTATATTTGATTCTATCTAGAATATATTGGAGAAATAAAGATAGCTAGTGTCATAGGTTGTTCACAAGCGCTGTTGAAGAATTTGCTGTGCACCACTGGATTAATCTATTTATAGATTAGTTTAAAGTGGATTAACAAATAACTGCAAATAAATATTAAGGCTCTTTATATTTTTGATGCAAGCACAGCATTGTCAATGCAGCAGATGATGTCTTAATCCTTGCATAAAAATCATTGACAACTGTTTAAGTTGGCCAAATATCACCCCAACTATTGATTTTAACCAGAAAAAGAAAAACGGTTTCCTGTTTGTTTCTGGATGGTGGTCAAGTAATACTTTCTAACTTGTTTGACAGGACTGGCATTATTTATAGCCTTCTCTGGTTTGACTCTGACAATCCTGTATCAGCTTGACCTCTAATTTTTTTTTTTTTCTTTTAAATCTTCAGCAATATAGAGAGAATACTCTTTCTTATTCTTAAGCTAGTTCACAAGAGCGCGTAGTTGATCCATGATAATCTTTGACTTGTCATATTTTGAAAATTCATTTTATTTGGACAGTAAAATATCCTTTTCTAAGATTAGTTTTAAGAATTGAAATTTTCTTTCTGTGATTTATCTTCTCTCTCAGAAAGCATACGTATTTTATGGAATTGTCACAAACCTGACTTTTTAACTTTTAATATTAATAGTTTCTACCTGATGCATCCATTGAGTCTTTTGCTAGCAAAAAATTAGTGATTGTGAAACTTTTTCATGTATCAGGTCGGTGATTTGCTTGGAAAGTATCCAGATCTTATAGAGGGGTTCCATGGATTTTTGGCTCGTTGCGAGAAAAATGGTAACCATTTAAAAGAAATGCCTTAAATTATCTACTGTACATGTTGCATTATCAGCATCTTATCTAATCAAGTCTTTTTCTTCAGAGGGATTTCTTGCTGATGTTATGAGTAAAAGTAAGTAAAATTATTTGTTTCTTTTCTTCTTATAATAGTTCATATTTTCTTCATCATAGAAGTTTCCCTTGGCTGGTTTGCCACTCAAGTAGAATTCATGTAAAATGCTGGATCAAGATGATACATTTCTAATGTTAAATCTTTGCATGGCGACATTGTTTGTATGAACTCTAGTAATGAACCTAACTGACTTTAGTTTTAGCTAGGTTGGTTCAATTTATTAAACTTTTGGGCTCATTGCTTGATGGGATACCTGTAATTTATATGCATTACGTATGGATGGTGCTAGATTCAGAAGTTGTTCTGTAATTTGTAATCACCATGGGTTTTATTAGGCATTTTGCTTTACCCAATAAGCTAATTTGACTGAGTTGCTGTTAGGATCCCACATTGAAAGGGAAAAGGGTGGGCATGTGGGTTATAAACGCTTGGGCACCCTCCCTTGGTAAGCCGGTTTTCCAAGGAGAGTTCTACCCAAGCCTATGAAAGACCCATGGCCCAGCCCACATTGTTGAGTTATTGGAGTGGGTTCCTATCAATTGCATTGGGGGGTGCAACTTGATGCTTAGTATGTATTATTAATTTTTGATCTTCATTCATTGCAGAATCCTTGTGGAATGAAGGATATTTACCCAGATCTGTTAAGGTAGAGGACAGGGATAGAGATCGAGATCGTGAAAGGGATGATGTGGTTAAAGATAGGGACCGTGAAAATAGGGAAAGAGACAGACTTGATAAAAATGTGGCCTTTGTAGTTAAAGATGTCATAGGTCAGAAGATGTCTTTGTATTCCAGCAAGGATAAGTATATGGCAAAACCTATTCAAGAACTTGACCTCTCAAACTGTGAGCGCTGCACTCCCAGTTATCGACTTCTTCCAAAAAATGTATGATTTTTTCTGTTTTGGTTTAATTTGTTATTAATTTTTGTTGTTTTTAAAGGAGACCCTGGGATTTCCGTAGCCCAGAAAGGGAACAGTAAGAGAAAGTAAAGGAGACACTGACACTCCTGCTAATTTTTTGCATCTTTGTGTACTTTTATCATGCAGTATCCAATACCTTCTGCGAGCCAGAGAACAGATCTTGGTGCTGAAGTACTGAATGATCATTGGGTTTCTGTAACTTCAGGAAGTGAAGATTACTCTTTCAAACACATGCGCAAAAACCAGTATGAAGAAAGCCTGTTTCGATGCGAAGATGACAGGTTGGAGCTTGCCTGAAATTGTAATGTTTATTTGTTTCCTTCCCTGTGCTCTCTTGAGTAAATTTACGAATGATACCTAGTAATACTGCTTTTTGTCCCCAAAACATGTTTATTCATCAATAATAGGCTTTAGTTTAATCTGTTAATTTTTGTCGCTCATTTTCATTTGATGCCTGGTTTGTAAGGAACTTAAAATTTATGTCGCAGTATTTTTTCCAGATTCAAGAGTAAATAAACATATGCAAAGTTTTCCCCCCTCCAAACACTCGTTTTCTTACCTTCTTTCATGGTGTTATCCATTTTCTGAATTAATTTTCAATATTCTGATTATATTGGCTTTGGCAAGTGACTATGTTTTGGAACAATGTTGACAGGTTTGAATTGGACATGTTGCTAGAATCTGTGAATGTAACTACCAAACGTGTAGAAGAATTGTTGGAAAAGATTAATAATAACACAATCAAAACAGATGGCCCTATTCGTATAGAAGAACACTTCACAGGTACTAAATTTACTGATGACGGGTTAAAATCTGTCTATGCGTTATGTTTTGTGAGCTCATTTGTTGAATTCCTTCCTTTATCTTATGAGATTATTCCCTTTGGTCTGTTAATGCAGCTTTGAATCTGAGGTGCATTGAACGATTGTATGGTGACCATGGACTTGATGTGATGGATGTATTACGAAAGAATGCCTCTCTTGCTTTGCCAGTTATATTGACACGATTGAAGCAAAAACAAGAAGAGTGGGCGAGGTGTCGTTCTGATTTTAATAAAGTTTGGGCTGAAATCTATGCCAAGAACTATCATAAATCTCTTGATCATCGTAGCTTCTATTTCAAGCAACAGGACTCAAAGAGCTTGGGTGCAAAAGGTAATTTAATACTTGACATCTGGTGTACTGGTAGAATACACACCATGATTCCTTCTGTCCTGGTAGAATACACCATGATTCTTTTGTATTGATAAAATACACACCTGGATTCTTTTGTATGGGTAGAATACAGACCCTGATTCTTTTGCACTGGTAGAATATAAAATGGTTATGGGGTCTTGGTCTGCATGACAAATTTACAATCTTGATGCATTAATTTTAGTCTTAGTTAGTTTACATAAAGTACCAAATGCTAGTACATAGGAGAACATCTTTGAAGCTACCACATAAAGCAAATTTGGATCTTGAAAATGCACCTAAAATTGATAGTCTCCCTTTGGAGTTGTACTTCCCAAATCTTGGTGGGGAATTAACTATAAATGTTACTTGTCTCACCCTGGTTAAATGGGAATTCCCTGAATGTGGTTTTTCTGTCCTGTAATTGTTCTGTTTACTTTGAATGTTTCAGAGATATTTACTATTACAAATATCTTAAACATGCACACCATAGTTATTTGTTTGATTATGTGAAGGAACTCCAAACATTGGTCTTAGTAGTAATGCCCTTGGTTACAACTGAGGTAAAGGGTTCAAATCCCTTTGATGGGCAACCTACATGGGTTATTATATCCCACAAGTTACTTTGCTACAAAACTGTAGGGTTTGGAAGTATTCTCAGTGTAGAACTCAGTGAACATGATGGGATGGTTGAGGGACTTTTGCATAAAGTAAAAGAATGAAAAGGAACAAGATAATGTTATTAGATTCAACCAGTTTCATTGAACATCCTTTGCACTCTAAGTTAAGTTCTAATTGTTGTTTTGTATTTTTTTTACAGCCTTGTTGGCAGAGATAAAAGAAATCAGTGAGAAGAAGCGTAAGGAAGATGACACGCTCCTTGCAATTGCTGCTGGAAATAGGCGGTCTATTGTTCCACATTTGGAATTTGAGTATCCAGATCCTGACATTCATGAAGATTTATATCAGCTCATTAAATATTCATGCGGAGAAATGTGTTCAATTGAACAGTTGGACAAAGTAATGAAGATCTGGACAACCTTCTTGGAACCTATACTTGGTGTTCCTCCTCGGCCTCAGGGTGCAGAGGACACTGAAGATGTTGTAAAGGCCAAGAATCATTCTGTCAAAAGTCGTACTGCTTGTGTTGGTGATAGTGATGGCAGTCCTGATGGTCCTGTTACTGTCACCAATTCCAAACATGTGAATCCTTCCAGAAATGGAGATGAGAGTATTCCACCCGAACAATCAAGTTCTTCTAGGGCTTGGTTGCCTAATGGGGATCATGGGGTCAAAGAAGATGGTTCAGAAGCTGATCATATTGCTCGTAAGAGTGACAATTTCTGTGATAGTTCTGAGCAAGATAAAGTGCAGAACAATGCAGCTATGGCTGATGAAACATCTGGGATCAGCAAACAAGCTAGTACCAATGATCGGTTGATCAATACAAATGCATCACTTGCTACTGGGGCAGATCAAAGTAATGGAAGGACTAACATAGAGAATACATCAGGTTTGTGAATTGCTTCCAACTCAATATAACTTGGTTTCTTGTTTCCTTATATTTCTCTCATGAAGTTTACTGCTAAATTTTCTTTGAATTTT
Source organism: Pistacia vera (assembly GCF_008641045.1). Lineage (NCBI taxonomy): Eukaryota > Viridiplantae > Streptophyta > Magnoliopsida > Sapindales > Anacardiaceae > Pistacia > Pistacia vera. The sequence goes on along the minus strand of NW_022195151.1, from coordinate 245,900 downwards.
AATTATTTTTTATAATGATGTCTTGACTGCTGAGATTTTTTTTTTTTTTTTTTTTAATTATTTTTTATAATGATGTCTTGACTGCTGAGATTTTTTTTTTTCAAGGGCTTAGTACAACCCACTCTAGACCTGGTAATCTCACTGTTGAGGGTGGACTTGAGTTAAGGTCAAGTAATGAAATTTTACCTTCATCAGAGGTACAGCTTCAATGCTATCTCTATTTATATTTATTAACTTTCAAGTTAAGGGCATTTTTTCTGTATGTCATGACAATCAGGATTGTACTGTATATAATCTCACTGTTTGATACCTTATATGTGGAATGTGAAGGAGCTGATAATTGAGTTCATGGTTGACTTTCTATCTGATCCCAAAGCAAAGTTGCTTTTGATGGCTATATAATGGCAATTTGCAAACAAATATTATGGTCCTGGTGATAGATAAATAGCTTTTTGACTGAAACGTTTATGGAATCATTTGAGATGACATCTTCTTATCATTTGCATACTTTGTTGTTCAAACAGTTAAACCGCTGTTATTCTCATACTTCTCGATGGTTCTTGTCCTCCTGTTAATAGGCTATTAAATCTTTGAAGTTTGGAATTATTTAGTTTGATAGAACTTTAGGTATGCTTAGGAAGTAGCTTATACAAGTTATGATATATATTTTTAAGTTCTCGCACATATATGTGCAGTTTGTCCAATGATTGGACATCGAGGCTTGCCATGGGTTATATTTTAAATAAAAAATTCATAATCAATTAAAAACTCGGTTCTGTGTTGTTTTTATTATTGTTTTGTAGTGATCTAACACTGGAAGATGATTCCATTTCATTATGGATGTTGCAGGCTGGGGATTCTTCAAGGCAGATGATAACCACAAATGGGGTGCTGACAGAAGGTGCAAATACTCAGAGATATAATGCTGAATCTGCTATGCAATTTAAAATTGAAAGAGAAGAGGGTGAATTATCTCCTAATGGAGATTTTGAGGAGGATAATTTTGCTGCTTATGGAGAAGCTGGTCTGGAGGCTGCACCTAAAGCAAAGGATGTTACTGTCAGCAGGCAATATCAAACCAGACACGGAGAAGAAGAAATATGTTGTGGGGAGGTTGGGGGTGAAAATGAAGCTGATGCTGATGATGAAGGCGAGGACAGTGCTCAGAGGTCTTCAGAGGACACTGAAAATGCCTCTGAGAATGGTGATGTGTCTGGAAGTGAGTCTGGTGATGCCGAGGATTGTTCTCGGGAAGAGCACGAGGAAGATGGAGACCATGATGAGCATGATAACAAGGCAGAAAGTGAAGGTGAAGCTGAAGGGATGGCTGATGCTCATGATGTTGAAGGAGATGGGACATTATTACCATATTCAGAACGTTTTCTACTGACCGTGAAGCCTCTAGCAAAGCATGTTGCCCCATCTTTACGTGACAAAGAAAAGGACTCTAGGGTTTTCTATGGAAACGATTCCTTCTATGTGCTATTTAGGCTTCACCAAGTAAGGCCTTTTTGTTTTTTTGTTTTTTTTGTTATGTGAGAATTTAGTATATATTCAATTGACCTTTCTGGATTAAATTCTTTGTTACATTCATTGACTTCATATTCCCTATTTCATTGGCAGACATTGTACGAGAGAATACAATCAGCAAAGATTAATTCATCATCATCCGCAGAGAGGAAATGGAGGACGTCTAATGATACTAGTCCTACTGATCTTTATGCCAGGTNTGTTATGTGAGAATTTAGTATATATTCAATTGACCTTACTGGATTAAATTCTTTGTTACATTCATTGACTTCATATTCCCTATTTCATTGGCAGACATTGTATGAGAGAATACAATCAGCAAAGATTAATTCATCATCATCCGCAGAGAGGAAATGGAGGACGTCTAATGATACTAGTCCTACTGATCTTTATGCCAGGTTGTTTATCTTTACAGGATTTTGAGTATTTCAGCCGTTTTTTATTTATAAGTGTATGTTAATTGGAGATCTGATGCAGGTTCATGAGTGCACTTTATAGTTTACTGGATGGTTCTTCTGACAATACAAAATTCGAGGATGATTGCCGAGCTATTATTGGTACTCAGTCTTATGTTTTGTTCACATTGGACAAGTTGCTATATAAACTTGTCAAACATGTAAGATGCTTAGGTTTATTTCTTTTAGTTTATTGAATTTTTTTCCCTTTGCTTTTGCACTGCTCTAAATACTAATTGTAGTTGTATTTTTATTAGCTCCAAGCAGTAGCAACTGATGAGATGGATAACAAGCTTCTTCAACTGTATGCATATGAGAAATCAAGAAAACCTGGAAGATTTGTTGATATAGTTTATCATGAAAATGCACGTGTACTTCTGCATGATGAGAACATATATCGTATTGAATGTGTATGCTTTTTACTACTTTCTTCCAATTCTTTTCCTTCGAGGACTGTTTATGATTTTAAATTGGAAAATATTAAATATATATAATTTTATTTTTTGCTGCAGTCATCCACACCAACCCATCTCTCTATTCAGCTTATGGACAATGGACATGATAAGCCTGAAGTGACAGCTGTTTCCATGGATCCCAATTTTGCAGCATACCTTCACAATGACTTCCTATCAATTCCTGAGAAAAAAGAGAAGTCTGGGATATTCTTGAAGAGGTATGTGAAAATGGAAAAAGTCAAACTTTTTTACTTTCATATACCCGTAATGGCTATTAATTTTTGCTATTCTGCAGGAATAAACGCAAACTTGCAGGTGATGATGAATTTTCTGCTACATGCCAGGCCATGGAAGGACTTCAAATTGCTAACGGTTTGGAGTGCAAGATAACTTGCAATTCATCCAAGGTATTTTATTTTGTAAATCTTTTTAAGCCAACTCTAACTGGTTTGGTGGCCTTGTTGAGTTCGGTTGTATGTGTCAGTTTGTATATCAATTATTTTAATTTTTTTTTTAACTATAAACTGTTAAATTATAGGAGAGATTGAAGTAGATATATCATTGTGCTAATAAATTGGAAATTTGTGCCTGGTAGGTCTCATATGTTTTGGATACCGAAGATTTCTTGTTTCGAACAAGAAGGAAAAGTAGAAGTTTCCCTCAGAACAGCCCATGCCACAACCAGGCAAAGGCTTCAAATGGTTATCCAATTAGAAGACTACAACGGTTTCAAAGATGGCTTTCTGGATCGTAATATGCTTTGTTGTGACCCTGTAGTAGATATGGTACGTACTTTTTTTTTTTAATTGCTGTATCTGGTATCCCGAATATGTTCCCCTACATCCAATACCTGATGATAATTGGAAGAAGATGATAATATATTTTCGATAACTTGTATTTCAGATATTCTTGTACTTCAAATGTCTTGACCACACATTATATACACTGGTGCTGGAATTGGAAAGGTCAACAGCGCCGCGAGTGGAAAAGCTTTTGCAGGATTCATCTTTCATGTACTCTGATATTTCTGTCTCACCAACTCAATAAAGAATCTGAGGAAGGGGGATATGGCTCGGAGGATTGTAGTATAATGCAAGTTTGTGGCATTTTGAGCCATCATCATGTATATAGAGAGGTAATATGTGATGTAAAACCTGAGATATATGTCCATTCCATTCATCTATATTTTTTATTTCTCTTCTAATGTTTCTCGCTTAGGCCCTGCCATTTATTGCAATTGTTCAACTTGTTTTGCTCTTCATTGCCCATATCAACTGCTCTTCCTGCCTTAAAATATCTCCTTTCTGTCATCGACTCTGCCGCTGATTTTGTATATGCAACTGCCGCGAAATAATAACTTTTCCTGTTCAATTGCTATGACGTGATAACAACTATTAGCTGTAATCGCATTGAGTTGATTTTAATTCCCTTGATTATTTTTGCAGTTATTTAACAGGAATGTCGATAATCATGTCTGACTCATCATCCCATTATTCTACCATCTAGAATTCAAAACTAATTGATTAGGTGGCCCAGTATACAAGGTTAAATCATAAACGGCACCAATCTTTGCCTTGGAATTCGGATATCATTTATGTGGTGGTCAGGATGTTAGACACTGCAATAAGTATTCGCATTACATTTAACAGGTTAAGCGCATGGTAGGAATTTGGTCTTCAACAGTGGTTTTTAATGCGCTTTATCATTTTGGGATTTCTACCAATGGAAACAAGACGGATTCGCATGTACAAATGTTGAAAGATAATTTCTAGCACGAACAATTATTTGGTGGACTTCATAGATGGATATGAATTTCATGCGATTTTCCAGCCTGGGTAAACAAGCTCTTGTATTTAGAAATAGTATAGAATTTTGAACTCAAAATCTTAAGCAGTTACCAACGAAGGTGTTATAGGGAAAGATCAAGGTTTGACCTTGAACATCATAGCATAGTGAAGCATATGCATAGATAACGTTTTCTTACGTTGAGATTACTAAAATAACCACCACAACCAATTAAGTGATTAACCCTCCAATCTTTTGATACAGTTGTCTTGAACGGAGACATGCACTGCTTCGTCAGAGCCCCAGTACAACTTATATCCCCCTTGTAATACTTCGGTAAATAATAATAATAATAATTATTATTATTAAAAACAAAAAATGGCTTCAAAAATTTACAATTATATATCCAATAACGAATTCTTGACATGAAGATGGCAATGTGTATGAGAACATGTCAAATTGTGAGCATTTTAAAAAGGAGTGCAAATAGCTCCACTCATGATAGAAGAATGGCTTACAGAACTCACCATCCCAACAGATCACGAATTCTTCTTTTTTGTAGGGATATCAGGACTGAGCAGCTAAGTCATGTTGAGTAGCATCATAAATTTGGAAGCTCAAAAAACCATAAGTAAATTGGGATCTGCACCTCGACTAACATATCCATCTAGTATCTGAAAGCCTGCATCATTCCTAACAACTCTTAGTTAATTAGGAAGAACACCACCAAAACTAAGGTCGAAAAAAAAGGGCAATCGACAGTAATTCAATCCTGAAAATTTATCTTGACCCAAATTGTCCATACAAGGCAGCCAAGCATAATTAAATTAACCGAGACAAAATATAGGCATTTGGGGATGGGGAAGGACCTTAAGTCTTTACACTAGGAAATACAATGATGACCCAAGTAAACAATCTTTCAAAAACTGGGAAATGACCTTAAAAAATTTAGGTCTTCCTTCAGCTGCTATACGATTCTGAAAAATGAATTATGAGATGGCAGATGTTAATACGTGTATCCAACCCCGGCTACAGCTTTAGAAAAGATTCAACATGTGGAGAATACATTTAAAGTTTACAAATACCATTTTATCACCAAGGAAACTTTATCCAGCTAGCTCACTTATTGGTGGACGATCCATTACACCAGAGGCAGCCATTGCATTCTTTTGTAGCAGTGGGTCTACATCAGGCAATTTAGGAATCTGAGCCAATAAGTCAATTGATCGTCTCAATAGGCGAGCCAAATCCCCATCATCCAAGGCGCAATCCATCATCATCTCCCTCCATGTCAGACCAGATGCCCAGGCTTCTACCATGCCAGTAAATTGGCTATCCAAACAACAAGTTATCTCTACCTCATGCTTTTCTTGCAGTTGCAATAGGGAACTTCTCTGGTCCTCCAAAAAGTTAATCACATTGATAACAGTAGTGGAAGGTTCGTATATGTAGCCGTTATTTTTCCAAGCACGAACTTTGATCCCTTCAGAGACTAAGCTTGCACAGACAGCAGCAAGTTGTGCAGGCTTCAAATCTAGCAAAATCTTGTTTCTAAGAACCATTGCAAGCCAGAGTTCATTTTCTCCTCGAATTGCAGCTGCAGTTTCACCCAATGGAAAAATTACATGAGTATTGATATCCAGTGCCCTAATTTCATGTATGACATTGCTGATCCTCAAAAACTCTTTCCAACCAGATGGTTCAATTTGCTTTATCCTATTGATCAAACGGTTTGATCTAGCCTTCAGGCGTTTTATCTTTTCCTCAGTAAACTTAACAGTGTCTAAGATCTTCTTGTACTCTTTAAATGCTTCTGTGCGTGCTATCTTTTTCTTTAAACGTGCTACTTTGGTTCTTTGTTGCTTGTAATTTTCAACAGCATCATGGTACTCCTGTGACATGTGTAACACTTCATCATCTTCAGAAAGACTATTCAAAACTGGCACATTTAAACTCCAAGACCATGTCTCTAAAGATCCTTCCATGCACCATAAACCACCAGATTCAGAACCAGCAAGCTTTTCCCACTGCATATCCCCCTCATCCAGAAGCAACCCCATTGTCTCCCGTGGCAAAGCATCTCCCTGAGCTAAAGCAACATTAGGAAAGCCTGTCTTGTATACAGTTTTAATCCACTTCTCAGTAAACAAATACCAAGAGTTATCTGAACCAAGAGCCACATAATAAGATGGTTCAACATCTTGAATTTCAAAGTCATCACCATTTGTCTGAACTGCAACTACATTTAGGGCAAAAGAATTATCAGAAGAAACCATGTTCTTAAGTTTTGGACTATTAAGTGAGTTGAACTTCCCCAAATATACAGCAGGGACCGAGTGTTCAACTCCTTCAGAATCTTTGTATTGTAAGCACAAAAAGGGTAAGTGGCCATTTTCAAATTCCCTTAAAAGACCTTTAAGAGCAGAGAATCTCTTCAACTCCATCCTTCTACGTAGTTCAGTTCGAAGGCGTTTTTCTGCCTTTAACTCTTCCTGTAGATCCGCAATCTCCTTATATGCAGCCTCTGACAAAAGTCTCCTACTTCTCCTGTCTATAGCATCATCACTAATTTCTGAAGTCAGCATTTCTATCTCTTTCTGTATTTTAGCAAGCTCCTCTTTTGCAGCAAGCATTACGTTGCTGCCAACATAGTTTCCGAAACTTTGCTCAACTAATTTCCTAGCTTCTTCCAAAGTCCTGCCTGCTTGTAAAGCTTTCATGTTATCTGATTCATTTGATCTACGAATAATTTTTGCACCTGCAAGAAGATTGAGCACCATTCCATAAGAAGCAGTGAACTGTGACACAAGAGGTTCCACTCCAGCAAACAATAGCTTACAGCACTCTTCAGCACCTTCAAAAGGGGTCTGAACCAGCACTACATGACCCCTTTCATCGATGCCTCTACGTCCAGCACGTCCTGCCATCTGAAGTAGTTCATTTGAGGTTAACTGGATCCTTCCACTAGCAATCCTTTTGCTGAGAGATGAAATAACAGCCGTCCTAGCAGGCATGTTGATTCCAGCAGCAAGTGTTTCTGTAGCAAAGACAACTTTAACAAGCCCTCGCTGAAAAAGCTCTTCAATAAATGATTTCCATATAGGAAGACAGCCAGCATGATGTGCTGCAACCCCTTTTAGAAGTCCTTTCACAGCAGTCTCCCTGAGAGCATCGGGATACAAAATGCGAAACCTCTTCAAGGCCAATTCAACTTCACTCATCTCACAATCATCTAATAGATTACAATCTTCAAGGTACTGGACAGCTGCATCACATCCTCTTCTGTTAAAAATAAACCAAATTGCTGGCAGCATATCCCGCGCCCGAAGGTGCCATAATGTATCAATAACTTGAGGAACCTGATAATTATAATGATAAATTAATTTTTTATTATGAGTGGAGGTCATAAGTTAGGGTAGGAAAAAAATTGATGAGTAATTATCCTTATTTAAAAAATAAAACACATCAATGATAATCAGACATCTGACTCCATCTGTACCTGTGAGCGACGAATTGTGTTCATGTCATTCTTTGAAAGTTTAGGTTGTCCAGAGGCACTATTATTATTGACGCTCATGTCACCTCTGCGTTTCCTGGAATTCCTTCTTCTAGACCCATCATCCCTGTACGATTTACCTTCTGAAGCCAAAAGTTGTAAATAATTGAGTGACAGCTTCCTGATCCATATGAAGAAAATAGAAACTTGTTATTCACCGAGGGAAAAACAAATGCCATCAACAGATATCAAATAAAACTACTATGAAAAGGAATCCACAAGCCTAAGTAAGAATATGAGGAAATTCAGTAGCTTTCACAAGCTTGCAAATGGTTCTTAATAGACAGAAAAGCTATTGTACGTCAAAAGTTACTAAATTCATTGGTAATTTAGAATGAAAACCATTAATGACAAACTTATTAACTAATTTTGTTCATGAATAATAAAGAGTTTATGAATAAGAAGTTTACACTCAAAACTGTAAGTAAGTGTTTCCTATCTGGATAAACAAACAGACACCCCAGAGTCTCTTATAGAAGTACATAAACTGTTTTTCTCAAAAGGATGCTCCTTCTCACAATGGGTTACTAGAGGACAGAAATACTATTAGATATAAGAAGAACGGCATTTCAGTAACCATATCTTCTAATATATAACAAATCAAACATAGAAATATATACTGCGATAAATACGCTAATAACAGTAAGTAGACAATATCATGGCATGGATTGAGAAAAAAGGGTAACAAGGTCATAGAAAAATTAACCATTTGCCCAAAAGATGTAGATAAAATAATACTGCCTATCAAGATTGAAAAACATATACTTCAGGACAACATAATATACCTATTCATGTGTTTTCCTTCCTCATCAAGAAGGGGTAGTAAAGCATTCTTGGTTGAGAAGTGCCAAGTCAATGGAACTGGTCGCCTAGACGATGTCACTAACTCAGTTTTACCATGTATCTAGAGAAAAGACAAAAGTTTAAAAGAATTAACCATCTCTAGGGTCCAAATATCACAAATATCAACACATCATGCACACTGCAAAATTTCAAAAGCAAGGCCTAACATGAGTAACGCATAGAATCCAAAGACAAGCAATAATATTATTTCAATCCCATTAAGCATATTCTAGTATCTTTGTATGCATAATGCACAGAAAAGAGTCCAACATAACCTAAAACATGGCATAAACAACCCCAGAATAGTTGAATATTAAATTACAACAATGATATTCTTCTAGTATTTATCCAACAATAAATAAATAAAAACAATACAGTAAAAGAAAGTGTATTCTTCTGAAACAGTGTCTAACATGTGTGATAAAATTAAATTTCAAAGAGTATATTTCTCATCTAGGCAATCTTACACACAACTTAAATCTTAAAGAGAAAATTTGCCTCAGAAGTCTCGTAAATGTTAGGGAGGACACCATCTAATTAAAAAGTAGATAGACGTTTATGAAGAATCTAACACAGAATAAAATTACTAGTCAATCTCTGACAACTTATACTTAGTTGAACAAGGACACAAAAACATATTCTATTCCTACCACTGGATCAAAGCAAGGGAAGCTGGAGCAATAAAATTCAAATAACTAAGAATGCACTAGACTGACACAAATTGAAAATAAGCTAAACACAAATATTCACTCAGACTTGCAAGGTAATATATGCCTGACAAGCATCATCCTCGCAATTTCCTAGAGAATTCAAACATAATCAGGAGCTAGATAATATAACAGAAAATGTTACCTGACCAATCCAGCCAGCTAGCTCATCTGCATTTGCAACTGTTGCTGACAGGCATATGATTTGAACTTCTTCGGGGCAATAAATAATCTGCAAAAAAAATAAAAAAATAAATAAATATCCCAAGAGAATAAATAATCTGGAAATATATAACCTAATGAAAGCATGAGCTACAATTGAGTCCTAAACAGTGTACTTACTATCTCCTCCCACACTGTACCCCGAGATATATCGCTTAAATAATGAACTTCATCCAAAACTATCACATCAACTTCGAAAAGTCCACTCTCAGAAGAAACCATCCCAACACTGCATGAGAATATATAATAAATTCCCATCCTTGTTTCCAGCTATTAAATTATGTTAGAAAAATAAGACCAATGAGATCATAAAAAAAAAAGTTTGAAAATAAAATTTTCATAAGATAAATATCAAGACTTTAATACACACAAATGAAATTTCCTTCTAGAAATATAATAACATTTCAACACTACTAAGTATACCTCTGATACAACATGTTCCTCAAGATCTCAGTAGTCATAATTAAAACCTGAGCTTCTCTGTTGACTGCAGAATCTCCAGTAAGAAGACCGACATTATTATCACCAAATGTCTCCCTGATCATCGAAATTAATTAAATTCAATATACAAAAGTTTAGCAAAATCCAACCACCTAACAATAGTTTCGCAATAAAAAACATAACCATTTAATTACCGAAACTCACGAAACTTCTGATTAGACAATGCCTTAAGCGGTGTCGTATATAAGATTCGGCGTCCTCTCGCTACGGTGGCAACTGCAGCAGCTTCCGCAATCAAAGTTTTTCCACTGCTTGTAGGCGCAGAAACCACCACTGAAGAGCCTCTCAAGAACGCTTCAATCGCCGACCGCTAGCAAAACAAATTCAAAAAGTCTAACGAAATACGATGTGAATTTTAAAATTTTAGAGTATGTCGAAAAGTATAAATATATTAAATAGATAAACCTGAAATTTGTCGATGCGAAAATCGTAAACAGAAGCAAGTTCGTCAACGTCAATCAATTCGTCACCGTACTCTTTAACTTCATTACAAAGCTTTTCGACTCTCTGCCACTTGAACTCCTCTCGCCGAGTCGACGCGTCTGTAGAGTCTACAGAAGTTTCGAATTCATCTTCACTTTGTTGGAATTCATCCGAGATTCCACAAGAAATGTCGTCGTATTCATCAGCGGCTTCTTCTTCATCGTCGTCGTCGTCGTCGTTATAATCTTCTTCCTCTTCTTCTTCGCCATCGGCATCTGAAAGCCCGGGCTCGGCGGAGAAGACTGACTTTGGGGACTTGTATGAGGCTCGAAATTGAAGTGAATTCGGTGAGAAAAGCGGTTTATAAATGCAAGAGCCTACGGTTTGAGAAAGAATGTGAAACTTGAAAGATGAGGAAGGTTTCGATGTTGCGAAGGAGAATACTGAAAACGTGTTTAGAGGGCAGAGGATAGAGAGTGTGTTCATGGCGGGAGAGATTTCTGCAAGATAAAAGTTTCAGATAATTGCTTTTGGTAACACGATATTTTGCGGGTTAGGGCCAACTCGACGTCGTTTAAACGTTCTGATGTAATCATGGATTATATTGCCATTAGACAAAAAACTAAATTTTGTTCAATTTTTGTCGAGTTGTATGAATGACTCAGTTGCAAGTCAAATATTAACACGAGAATTTTATTTTATAATAAACCTAACCTTGTGGTACTTTTAGGCACAGTTCTTGTGGCAACCAAACAACCCCTAAGGCCAAAGCCGCCCCAAACTGCCAATTCTCAAAACCAAGGTTTTGAAACCTGACTTGCGGTGTCACCCCCCCCCCCCCCCCAGTGGCCCCCCACCATCCCCCCCCCCCCCCCCCTTAAAGATATCCAATTCAAGTATCCCCCCCCTCCCACCCCCCCCAAAAATCCCCCCCCCCCCCCCCCCCCCCCCCCCCCCCCCCAGTGGGCCATGTCTTAGGTTGACTGATTCGATCGGTTAAACTAGTGATCTGACCGGTGTTCCAGAAAGTTTGAAATCTTGCAAACACCCCTTAAAAATTCAATCAGTTCCTATAAGTTTAAAATCTAGCAAACACACCCTTATGATAGTTAGGGCTTTGATTTTTTAGGCCAAATTTTGACTAATCCCGGTGACCAAAATTCAATCTGATACCACCAATTGAACCACCAGCCTCCACTCTACAAAACCCCTCTAACCTTGACACTTGGTAGCCTCCCGTTCGTCGATTGTGACTCGCATATATTGCCGCAATTGGGTTGATTTTTTCGGCCAAATTTTGACTGATCCCGACGTCCAAAATTCACTCCGACACCACCTTTTGAACCACTGACCTCCACTCTACAAAAGTCCTCTAACCCTGAGACTTGGTATCTTCTTGTTCGTTGGCAGTCATATTAGGGATTTCGAAAATAGTTGAATTTTGTAACCTGATCCTGATTGAACTAGTTAAACCGACTAGGCTAAGTTTTAAAACCTTACTCAAAACACTCAACAACTCACACCGTGGCACCCCAACAGCCCTCCCCCACCTTCGCAACAAGTCGCATACCGTCGAATCCTAAGCACCCCCATTTTTAAATAGTAAATTCAAATCACAACCTCCATTCAAACACCTAAGCCTCCGTCAAATCAAACACCCATCATGTCGTCATCCCATGCCCAGCAACGCTAGCCCTAAGTACTCCTCTTTAATGCCGAAAAGCTTCCTCATTTCACCCACTGCTAACCCAATGCAACACCGATTCTCTGTCATACCATCACAATATTAATACTTATGTTATGCCAAAAAACCAGGTCTGTTGTAGGCATGCATCAGCGGAAACCAATCAGAGTTCAGGAAGGTTTTCTGTTGTCTGGATGCAGCCACGTCCCGCAAGCACGTGAGGGGTAAGACTATCATCAGTAAGGTAGGTGAACGCCAGACCTACGAGTGGCTGGGAATTGTCCACCTGTTGAAGCCCTACGCGATTTAAGGAAATCTTTCATGTTGATAACCAATGGGAAGCGCGTTAGGAATTGTACCACACCTGCCCACTCACAGAATCATGATTACTAGCTTGAATCCTCCAACTATAAATAGAGGGCTCTCCTCTATGTTACAGGATTGGCTCATCCACCACTCAAAACATATACTCTCTCTTTTTCTCTCTCTCTCTACATTCATTTTATTTTCTCTATTGTAAATCAGCTTGCTGAGTGTGACCTGATTATAATCAACCATTAATATAACCACAGTGGATGTAGGATTTGTCTTAGAGCATTCGAACCACTTTAAAAATTGCTACTCACTCCATATCTCCTTTTTGCACTTCCATATCATGTGTGATTTCTAAGTCCGCTTAGCACTTCACACGTGCGAATAGTTGGTGTCAAAATCAAGCATCAACAACTTATAATTGAACAAATATACATAAAACTCATCAATGGAACAAAATTACATAATACATACTTTAAAGTTTAATCCAAAATATTTTTTTTTACGGTAAGGGAAGGGGACAAGTGACTTTTGTATTAGGTTAAGTTTAAAGTTTTTTTTTTTTTTCTAAAAAATTATTTATTTTGTAAATTGTCAATTTTATATTTGGTTATATAAAAGAAAATTAAATTATAATTTCTTTTATTCATCTGGGTATTTTAGTCTTTTGACTGCTCATGCATAATCTTAAAAGATAAAATAGTAAAATACCCCTCAACGGTTATTATTGATTTTTTCAATACTTTTACGTCTAAGTGCTTAATATTCCAATGGTAGGTACACGCAAGGTTTTAAAACCCAACCCGGGGGGTGACCTATTCAAGTGATCGGGTCATAGGTTAATCGGTTTAACCAATGATTTAACAGGTTTAAAATATAGCAAACACACCCCTGATAAATACCATCAGACCCTATAGGTTTGAAATCTAGCAAACACAACCCCTGGCCAAATGCAAATCGGCAATCGATTGGGAGAGAGACGGCAACACATCAGGGAGGGTAGATCTGGTGATGGGGAGGACGAATCAGCAGCTGGCAAGTTGAGGCATCGTTGGAAAATGGCTGATCGGTGATGGAAGTCAAAGGTCGCGGTGGGTTTTTTTGGTGAGTGATTGTGGATCTTCGTGAATGACGACAAGGGAGCTTGGGAGAAGGTAGATCGGTGGCTGAGGAGGCCTCTTGATGCCGGAGAAGGCCGATCAACACCGGGAAATGGAAGAAAAATTGTTGGACGACGAAACATCATGCAGTGCAGGAGATGAAGCATCACGACCCCCGAGAAAGTCAGAAGGTGGCTTTCAACAGCAAGGGAAGGTGGAAGGTCGTCGGAATAGGGGAGGTCATCGTCGATTTGCATTTGGCCAGAGGGTGTGTTTGTTGGATTTCAAACCTTCAGGGATTGATGTATTAATCAGGGGTGTGTTTGCAAGATTTTAAACTTGAAACAGTTGAAAGTATAACCCGACCCGGAGGAGGCCCCGAGTCCCAGTTCAACCGACCGGGCCGGTTCGAGTTTTAAAACCATGGGTACACGCATGTAGTTATGAAAAGAGCAATACTGAATCATACAACTGAGTTATACAAACATACAAAAAATAAATGATAAAGTAATCATTTTATATTAATTTTGTCTCATTTTTGTCTATTTGTATGACTCAGTTGTAAACAAAACGTTGCTCTTATGAAAAACCTTAAGGATAGTATATGAAATTATCATAATACTACACATATAATATTTCTCATACAACATTATGTGACAAAAGATGATTGGGTAAACGTTTATTTTTAATTTAAAATCAGTCAATCATATTTTACATCACAATATTGTATGAAAAATATTGTATGTTTAGTATTACTCATGAAATTAATGTTATTGGAAATAGAAAAATAAATGATAAATAGAGCTCCAAAAGACAAAAGTTGGGATGCTACTAAAATGATTATACTTCCATTCAATGAGTATAATAATGTGAATAATATTATATATCCTAGTTTTTTCATTCAAAAGTTTAAGTGTCAAGTAACATAACATTAAGGGGGCGTTTGGTTCAGGGAATATTGGATTACTAGAAAGATAGATTACTTTGAAGATTACTAGGAATCTTTAGGACAACGTGTTTGGTTAATTGGTAGGTATGTTATATTAATATGTTTGGTTGGAAGGAATAAATTGGTGGATATGTTATTTAAATTACTGAATTGTTCTCTAATTAAAGATTATTATTATATTATTTTTTAGTATTATTATTATTTGGATGACTATAACCCCCCTACATTTAAAAACTTAGCAAAAACAACCTCATAATAAAAGTTTCGAAAATCAACAAAACACCTCCACCAACCCAGCCACTGCCGACCACCGGCAACCTAACGACGCACGGAAGGCTGAAAATGGCCGCCGTGTGCCGATATGGCCAGATCGATGGTCATCGACGGCCAGATCGGCGAATCTGGCCATTAACGACCATATTGATTATGAATCTGGTCGTCAACGGCCAGGTCGATGGATATGGCCTTTGACGGCCAGATTAGATCTGGCCATTTCCAGCCAGATTAAATCTGGCCGGAAATTGCCATATCGGCGCACGACGGTCATTTTTGGCCTTCCATGAGCCGTTTCGACGGCGGCGGCGGTTACCGGTGGAAGGTAGCTGGGGGTGGTGGTTTGGGTGGGCTGTAATTTGTTTTGAATTCAAGGGTAATTTTGTCCAAAAAATTAATTAATTGGGGGTGAAATTATAAAAGTCATATTCATGTAAATAAATTTTAAAATAAGGGCATTATTGTCCTAAATTTTTATTAATAAGGGATAGAATTGTAACAAAAAAAGATAACCTTGGTAATCTTATAATACCTAAGAAAATTAAGGTAATCAAATTACCTCAAATATTACCAATAATAACCACTATTAGTATTTGAAGATTACGAGTATCTTATATTACTTGACAACAAAAAATGATAATCAAGTAATATAAGATGACTTAACCTCAGTAATCTCAAATATTCCCTAACCAAACGCCCCTGGTTGAAATTTTTTTTTTTATCATATTAATTGAGATATAAAAGTTAAATAAAAACCTTGGAGGATATAAAGGACTATTTCCTTTTTAAGGTCTTCAAACGAGAAAACATAAGTAACAATAAAAGGGCTTGTAACAAACTTTGTTGACTAGGACTTTTAGATGCGTTAATCAAAATTGAAATTGGACTAAGGACGGCGGAAAAAAAAAAACTTGGCTCCGGATTTGAATCCTAGTCCCGGACCTCACAATATTCTAAACAGCCCAGCCCAGCCGGGTTTTATTATATATTATTATTGTTGCATATTATGCAAATGTGTGTTTGTTTTATTTTTATTATACTCGTATGATTTAAAATAACATTTATACATTATACTAAACAAAATACCATGTCATTTAATATTTTAACAATAATCAATTATTGGATTTTATAATAAGAACTTTTAAAAATAAAATTAATTATAATTAATGTAAACATAAACCCAAGTCAGACTACAAAAACCTGAGCCTAAAACCAGACTCAACCAATATTTTAAAAACCAATTCAATGATGAATTAGCAAGCTGCTCTCATTAAAAAAATAAAAATAAAAATTGGTGTTGGTCAACCCTACAAAAATTTTCCTGAACTCTAATAATAATTTGTTAAAAAAATATTTTTAAACTAGTAATACAAATAAGGGTAATTATTATTTTAATACATTCCATACATTTTTTTTGAAATCTTATTTTCTTAATATTCTAAACCTAATTTTTTCAAAGATTATGTAGTTTGAAATTCTTTGTTTGGGATTATGTCACTATGATTAAATTTTTTTGAAGTTGAAATAAAAATAAACAATGAAAATAAAATAAAATAATAATGGACATTCTCATTAATTCGCCTTGCTCAGGGCTTGCTCTAAAAAAAATTCGTTTAAGATTGTTCACATTTGTAAGTTAAACTGTTAAACCAAGGTTAAAGTTGATTTTCTAATATCTAGAAAACGATGAATGAGAAAGATTATGTTGACTTTCATTTTTTCATGTATTAATTGTTATGTTATGTAAAAAATATGTATTTTTTGTTATTTAAGAAACAATGGATATATTTATGTTTATGTGAATTTGTATTGCTATAAACATTAGTGTTTTAAAACCTGGCCTACGTGGCTGGTTTAACGTGGACCCTAGAGGTTCACCGAACTGGGTAAACAATTTTCCTATTCACCAAAAACCCTAGAATTTAGGATGATGATTGGTGAACAATTGAAGGTCGGGATGTGGGAGCTTTTGAAGAGCAAGTGCCAGTGAGTGCAATGGTGGCGACAAAGTTGATTTCCAGTGAGTGAATCGACTAGAAATCGAAAAAAAAAGCGACAGCAATAGTCGACTTTTGCCGGCGATTGGCGAGGCTAACTGGGGTGGGGTGAGATGAGTTTTGATCGGGAGGAAGAGGGGAGTATTTTCAAGGTGATGGGGAGGGTTGTTGACATCGACGTCGGTGATATCTAGCCTGGAATGTCGACACTGGCGTTAGTGAGATCTGACCGAAATTGATTTTGGCCAGATCTTTGGTAGATTTTATGGGGAATAGCTTAAGGAATGATTAAGATTGCATTTGGGGTGTTACCGTGGCCAACCAGTTATTAGCCGATTTGTATTTGAGGTGTGTTTGCTAAATTTTAAACCTATAAAAACTTAACTGTAATTTTTAGGGGTGTATTATAAAGTTTAAAAGTTTTATCACCCGATTTAACTGACCAATCAAACCGATTATATCGGTCAATCCAAGACCCGACAACTTTGCCAGATTTCACCCAGGTTAATTATTAAAACATTGATAAACATTTACCCAAGGTTTCAAACGTCAAACCTTAAACCCTGAGTGATGAAAGAATAGAATTATACTTGTGAAGTGACATTAGATGCAACATGAAATCAATTGTAAGTTGAGAAAAAATCGTCATCATTAAACTTGTTTTAATTCCAATTTTCATCTATTATATCTTTTATTTTATATAAAAAAAATGTAGCCACCTAACAACATGAAGCACATCTTTGTCTACTTCAGTGTTCCATCTTCCACCAACCAAACCAATCGAGTCTAGGATTGGCTGCTGTTGAACAGCGCATAGAATAGAATATATTTACGTACCAGTCAGATTCATTTAATTTATTTCTATTATTTTATTAATAGTAAAGTCAAATCTCCCAAATTCCACCCGCGGGTAAAAATTAACCAAACTCCGGGTTTTGTTTCCTCCACAAAGTTTGGGAAAATTACAATTCACCCAAAATATTTCAGAAAATAACAAATGCATCCAACCGATCGACAACATTAGTGAAAGTCGCTACTTTAGTATACAAAGACTATAATATCTTCTATCTATATATAATATTCTTTTCATTTTTTTATTTCTTCCATTCCTATTTTAACCATATAGGTGTTCATTTAAGTTTTTGACGTTTTTGTTTTTAAATATGAAAATATGAAAATTTGAAGTTTGATTTTACATTTTTAGAATTTGAAAATGCGTTCATTATCATTTTTATAACATATGATTTGAGAATGAAAACAAAGAAAATATATTCACTATTATAATACAAAATCTATATTATAAGAGAGGATAGAATTTATTGCCTTAATTATAAGAAAATAAATGAAATATTTTTGTTGTATAGGTAAATGTCAAGTGAAGACATAAAAAAAGAAAAGAAAGCACAAAAAAGAAATAAAATATTTTGTTACACTGGTAAAAGTGAGGTATAGAAATTGATTTCATAAAATAGCCTATTGTTTTCTCAAAATACATTTTCTAAAACCAAAACAAAACTCAATCAAATTCTCCATTCTCATTTTATAAAAATATATAAAAAAAAAAATCAGTTTTTGAACAAGTTTCTTGCGTTTTACAAGAAAAAAGTGGGGAAAAAAGGGAAAGAAAATAAAAACGAACTGGGTTTTAGATTTTTTGATATAAGATTTAGGTAAATTATTTCAATTAATACTATATTATATAAAAACTAAAATAAATAATAATTAAATTGTAGACTTTAAATTAAATGGGAGAGGGAAGTATAATAAGATAAAGGATATTGAAGTCTTTTCTCTTTTCAAATAGAGTTTTAGATTATGTTAGTAGCATCCCTCAACTTTTTGGGTGTGTAAACGACTTTTCAGAATCCTTGGGTGTCAGTGTATTTTTCTCAAACTACAAGGAGGAAATCCCTCACCAGGAAAAGTGAGAAACCTTACTGCCACCGTTCACTGGGCGAACCCACACCAACACCGAATACCGAAGAGTAACCGAATATATACAGAGCTTTCACTAAACCAAAATCTTTCATCTCCGTCTCCATCTCCACTCCCACCAAACCCCCCTAACAAACCAAACCAGATCAACGATCGAGATGGCTCTATCACGCTTCACCTCATCATCCACCGCTCGATCTTCAACTCTCCTTAAGCCCCTAACCACCGCCTTTCTCCTCCGCCGTCCGATCTCCAGCGATACCACGCCCCTCACCATAGAGACCTCCGTCCCTTTCACCGCACACCAATGCGAAGCGCCTTCCCGCTCCGTCGAAACCTCTTCCAAAGAACTCCTCACCTTCTTCCGCGACATGGCCCTCATGCGTCGGATGGAGATCGCTGCCGATTCTCTCTACAAGGCAAAGCTCGTCCGTGGATTCTGCCACTTGTACGACGGGCAAGAAGCCGTGGCCGTGGGCATGGAAGCCGCCATCACTAAAAAGGATTCCATTATAACTGCTTATCGTGATCACTGCACGTTTGTTGGCCGTGGCGGGACCCTACTAGAGGTTTTTTCGGAGCTGATGGGGAGAAAGGATGGTTGTTCCAGGGGAAAGGGAGGTTCGATGCATTTTTACAAGAAGGGTTCCGGTTTTTATGGAGGCCATGGGATTGTTGGGGCCCAGGTTCCTTTAGGATGTGGGTTGGCTTTCGCGCAGAAATACTCCAAGGATGAAACGGTGACGTTTGCATTGTACGGTGACGGTGCGGCCAACCAGGGGCAGTTGTTCGAGGCACTTAATATTTCTGCTCTTTGGGACCTGCCAGCGATTTTGGTCTGCGAGAATAACCACTGTAAAGAAAAGCTTATTTTAATTGAAATAAAATGTTGTTTTATTGTGTTCTTTTGAGTGTTTATGATTGATTTTGGAGGTGGTTGGTCGTTGCAGATGGAATGGGAACAGCTGAGTGGAGAGCAGCAAAGAGTCCGGCCTACTACAAGCGTGGGGACTATGTTCCCGGTTTGAAGGTAAGATTGAATTTGAATTAGTAATTTTTTACTGGGGTTGAGAAAATTTTGGATTATGGTGAAATTTAGATCTGCTTTTTAATGTTGCAATGATGTATATTTCATTTCACATGTATGTGGTCGAATTTTTGCTGGTTTTATGCTATGTTTAAGGGAAAACAAGAAACTCCTGTGGCTTTGTTTTTGTAGAGCGCTTAGGAAATATTTGCCCAAATAGATTGCTATATCTTGAGCAACAAGGGTGGAGAGTAAAATCTGAATCGTAAAAGTTTTCTGAACTAGGTGTAAATTGTGGACTTGTTTTAGCCTTGTGCAGTAAAGTGTTTATAGATAATTTTATATACATTGAAAATGAACTTTTTAGAATTGTGGCTCATTAAAGGTGAGAATGGTAACTGTGCCTATGAATATTTTTCATTATGTCTAGATGCTTTGAGCTCAAGTACTCACAATGGAATGAAAATGTATTTACAAGGAAATTTGATAGTAAACTATTCTGTGATCGTGGGTTACTTCTTATTGTAGTTTATGTAGTGTTTGTAACATGATAGTTTGTAACAGGTGGATGGCATGGACGCCCTTGCTGTGAAACAAGCTTGCAAGTTTGCTAAGGAGCATGCTTTGAAGAATGGACCTATTGTAAGTTCATGGATTGAACTATTGATTCTATTTATGTGTCTAGTTTCCTGTGTAAACTATTGTTGATGTGATTTGAATATCACCAACAAATACTGCCTTCTATTGCCTGAAAGAAATTTCTACCCTTTCACTTCTCATTTAAGTAGCACTTTTGTGGCTATATTACATGCTTATTCATTACCTCTTTTTTTTTTCTTCGTTTTTATAATGTCTATTGTTGCTGTCATAGTTAATATACCAGCAATGGAATTCTATTTTGACTACTGTAGGAGCATAAATCTTGCATTATTATGTATTTAAATCTGAAGCAAGTGTCATCATAATTTTATGAATGAAAACAGAAAGTTATATACAAGTTATAGTTACTTACAAGATTGAACTGCTTAGATTTGGCTTCATGACGTCTTGTTTGTCAATTGGATAATTTTGAGTTTTTCATAATACATTATTTGCCGGTAAGGTTTCTTGTTTTACTATATAGCTTGGCTTGAAAATATTAAGGTCAAATTTTATGTGAGGTCTGATACTGCCAAGTTTTTTAGACTTTGGACCAAACATGATATAGGACTTTACTGATGCTATGTGTTGCCAAGGACAATGCCATTTATATATCTTCATTAAATAGCACATATATTTATGTGGAGTGAAAATATACTGAAGATAAATGCTGTATAGTTGTGTGGGTGATGGAAAATAATCAAAATTTTCCTTTTGCTCTTGTGGGGAAAACCAACCCCTTCTTCTGATTTGAGGTTTGCACATGTTGAATGTTCACTTGATTAGGATGAAATTCCACTTGACAAAAAGCTCACTCAAGATTGGGATCTACTTGTCCTGAAGTATCTTTGATGAGCACTATTGGGCCATGTTATACCGTAGGTGTCTGCTGAATACTTGTTTTAGTGGAATTAGGTTCTTGGTGTGAAGCTTTGATTGAAAATGACATGAAAATGTCATTTTGTTTTTGATTATATGCTCCCTGTTTTGCCTTCATTACCAATTCAGAAGAAACGTTGTAAGTTCCAAAATTATTATGAAATCTAGGAGCAAGTGGGGAATATAAGTTCGAAATGCATAATATCTCTTGAGGTTTGCTGTGCTAGAAATCACCTTATGTGCTGTTCTTTGATGCTGAGAAACCTCCATACTTGCAGAAGACTGAAATCTTGTTTCAAAATTAGGATGTGTATTTTTCACAGGATTTATGGAACCAACTTAACTGAACATTTGGATAAACGGGGTTATTCTCCTCACATCCTTTCTAATTCTGAGTATGGGTCGGGAAGATGTGAGAGAAAGGTTTTTGCTTTGGGCTATAATTCTTTGAAAAATGAGAGAATCATGGCAAGTGATCACTTAAGGGGCTTCAATTTGCAGCCACATTTTGTAGAGTTGCCTTTGTGTTGGAGGGAAAGAAACATGTAATGCTGCTATGGTATTGATACTTAAGATGTAGAGAAAAAACTTGCTGCCTTTAGGAAAGATGAGGATGTTCCTGTTTAGGTTTTCTAATTTCAACTTTCAGATGCTTAAGCTTGGGTTTAGATCTGTGTCTGGGCTGATATGCAGTTTCTTATTTTAAATTGATTTTTTTTTCCTTCTTTTTGTTCTCTTATGATTTCAAAAAAAGACTAAAATTAGTAATTAAGTGTAAACCTAAAAGAAGTTACATCATTGTATTTGATTGTGTAAGAAGTTTTAAAGGCTATATTTTGCTTTTGTATTAGTAATAAATTAGTGACTGTGCATTGGTGTAACAGCACACCACAACATATGCATGCTCATAGATTGATTTGCTGCTTCTAGTTTCTGTTTAATTTGTATTTCTTTCTTGTCATTCTTTATGAAATTGATATATTGGTTTACTCTTATTCTTGATGCTTGTGTTTTCAGATTCTTGAAATGGACACATACAGATATCATGGTCATTCTATGTCTGACCCAGGGAGCACCTACCGCACACGTGATGAGATTTCTGGTGTGAGACAGGTTATACATATTTGACATCCCATCTCTTCTAAAAGACATTTCTTTTTCATTGGTCTAGTTTTCATAGACTTATTTCCTTTGGTGCTATGGTGTCTAGGAGCGTGATCCAATTGAAAGAATAAGAAAGTTGGTACTTTCACATGACCTAGCTACTGAGAAAGAACTAAAGGTATTTTATTTAACTTATCATTCAGAAGTTCTACAATTTCTTGGAATTTTGTTCCGGAATGTTATTATTTTTGTTCTTTCTCTTCTTCTGGTTGATTCTATGTCTGGAGGGAATTGCTTATTGTTCCGCAATCAGAATGAAGTTTGAAACTTGGTTATGGCAATGGAGTATGGGGAAAACTGAATCTGTGAATTTTTTTTTCATCTTTAGGATATCGAGAAGGAAGTAAGAAAAGAAGTAGACGAGGCCATTGCTCAAGCCAAGGTAAGAAGCATTTCTTCAGAACAAGAGAGATCTTCTGTCATGGGTGCTTTGTAATTTAGATTTTCAAGTTAGAGGTGGATGTACTTTAGTTTAATTTGGCATTTGTTTCAGTGAAAAGTTTGATGTTTCGGATTATTTAGGTGCTAAAAGCAATGGACAAATTGAAGAAATTTAGAACAATAGAGAAGAAGAAAATGGGATAGAACCTAAGAAGTTATACTAGGGGTTTTAAGCAACTGCACCCATGGAAGAAGGCAATCACACTGTCAAATAAACCTCAGAAAATATTGATTATTCCCTCCCATTTAATTCAGATAGCTTGTAATTTATATAAACTATTGATTCACCTAAACCTTTTAGAAATCATTCAGGGAACAAAAAGCTGGTGGTTTTAGTACGAAAGCGCACATACATGATAAGACAACTAAACCTGAAATAAGAGGCCGGTGGTGCTATACCTCATCCCAGCAGACTTTGAAATTGCACACTTCCCAATAAATTCTATAGTATCATCAAATTGACAACACTGTTAACTCCAAAAGTACATATGATAAGATCTACATTGATACTGAGTTCACTAGGTAAGGTTCCTAATTATTCCTACATGAATTGATCACTAAACCTTCTTTTGATAGTTCCCTAATTCTTGCAGGTAAGTGTAGGAATTTTTGTTCTTCAACAATTTATGTTTGCTTAATCTTTGTTTTCTGTTTTTTTTTTTTGTTGTTCTTTTTCACCATTCTGATACTTCGTTTTGTGCTTTTTTTTTTCCCTTTGTATAACCAGGAAAGTCCCATGCCAGAGGCTTATGAACTTTTCACAAATGTATATGTGAAAGGTTTTGGAACTGAGGTAATAATCTTTTTTTGGCAGCTCTTTGATTTTCATTTGTGCTATGATCTCTGCCTCGGCTCTTGACTCTCTTAAGTTTGAAAATAAACTTTTGTCTACTCTTAATATTTATTTTTTTAACTGAGGCTTCTTTGGATATGCTTTCTATCAGAGTAAACACATTTGACAATTTGGGGCAGTGGAATTGAAAATAATCAAAATAATAATTTCTGAAAAACAAAATATCTAGCATTTTAGATGGACAGTTACTTTAATCATAACAGATTATAATTGCATTCACTTGATTTGCATACAATTAAATAGTTTTTGTTGTCATGAAATGTAAAATATCATGTTAATAACATAATTAAATCATTTATACTGCCAATTGTGAGTACCCTGATCACAATTGTCTAACATCTTTTAGCAATAGGTGACAGATAAAATGGACCATGATGATACAGATAACTTGATATTAAATCTGCAATACATAGCTTGGGTTGCATGATGGAAGGTGTCGAAATAGTTAAACATAAGAGATCATTTTGTGACTTATTGTTGCGTTTGCATCTCTTAGACCATCAAGATGCATTCGATGATAGTAATTTTAATACCTTAAGCTTTTTTTCTTCTTCTTGCTTATTCTGAGTAATTTACTTAGTTTGACCACTGGATCTTGAGTCTTTGGAACTTCTTATTGCCAAATGTGAGGAATTTGAAATATGTATCTGCACTTTCCATATAAATATGTTACTTTTTGTAATTGGATACCTTCATATGCACTTTTTAGCATTGCGATGCATATAATCTTTCTCGATAATTTGTCATTAATCAAACTTTATCTGTTGTTTTTATCGTATGACATTTACGACTTCTTTTACAGCTTTATGTGACATGTTGATAATTTTCTCCATTGGTGTTATGCTGAAACGTCAAATTATACATAAATATCAGAAGAATTAGTGGTTTAATTATTTTCTGTTGCAGGCATACGGACCAGATAGGAAAGAAGTTAGAGGTGTGCTTCCTTAAGCTGAAAATACACACTGTTTTTAAACATCCCCTCACTTTCCACCAACAATCTTGACGTAACAAAGAATAAAATTTTAAGGGAAGATGGTCATCTCTCCTTGCAATGATTTTGATTTTAAACCCTCTAGTTGTATAGAATGCCGATTCTTTTCAAGTTGGAGGCAGGAATGTCAACATTTACCTTGTGTAGTCTTTTCGGAGAACCTACGACGCACTATGATTGATGGAGTATATTAAGTCTTTTGCTTCTGGAATATATGAATATTCATCTCCTGGTTGTATGCATGGAGATTTTTAAGTTCATTTAATTTTCTGTCTGTTTCTGGTCAAACTGTAGGATTTTGTTGGGTTTGTATGGAGACCCAGGATAACGAGTGGGCAGTATATGCCAGATAACTTTTGGAATTTGGACCACACAATTATGGCTGGAACATGCCAATAAAATTCAAGTTTGTGTCTGGCTTTGCTTTCTCTGTGTTATATGGGCTCCACGGTCTTTGTATTGGGTTGCCGTAAATGCGCCAAAGTTTTCGTAGTTCAGCAAAAATATTTGTGCTTTCAGGTGTTCAAAATTGTCTTTTGACTGGTAACTTACATGATCATAATAATAAAAAAGAAATGTTGTACATGTTTATCTCAGATTTTATATTCAAATGATGTCATCTTCATCAAATTAAATATAATATGAAATTATAATTAGGAATAACGTGTTATTAGTTTAACATTAACTCAATATATATGTTTATATGAAAAATAAAGGAGGCATTCGAAATATATATGATATGTTTGAAAGTGAAATAAATTTTGTCAGCTCATAAAATGGCAAGAGTTAAAACTTAAAAGAGAACGATACAAATGAACACTGAACAGGCTATGAGACAACAACGCAGCTTCGCTTCCTTCACGGGAGATGACATGACATGACAATACCTCCTCCTCAAATTCTATCCGCTGGATTCAGCTTTGATTCCCTTCTCGTGGGACTGGGGAACCAAAATGGTTAACATTTGCGACATGTGCCAAAAAACCAAACTTAACCAAACCATGGGCCTCTTGACGTACCAGTACAGTAATTTAAAAGGGACATATGGACAAACTGCACCGTCAGTTTCAGACCCATCGCTCACCTCACTGCCCTTATTCTTCTTCAATACTCAGAGCATCCTATGCCACTCCCCACATTAATATAACATAATACGCCAAACCATTAGTGTAATTTTCTGTTTTTGGGTAAAGTAAAGAGGGTACATGTAATGGGTTTCCAGTTTTGACAGAGTGGAGAATTGAAAATTCAGAAGGAGGCAAGTTTCGTTGGAACTTTAAACAGATTAATTACTTGGTAAACGAGGTGTTGGAGTTGGAGTTGGAGTTGGGGAAATTAATAAAAAGGTAATTTTCTTGTTTATTAATTGCAAGTTGGGCGGTTCAAGAATCTTTTTCCACCTAATAACACAGATGTTAAGTTCACTTCACTCTTTATTAAAACAATTTATCTCCACTTATTTTCTAAATACATTCATGTCTTGTTCATAATTGAAAAGGTCACGGACCAACCAACCAACTAACCCAACGTCTTGCATTTTTTGTCGGCTTTGTAAATCGATTTATTATATGGTAAAGAAAGCCAGGGCCTTTTTCTCTCTTTAAAAAAAAAAATAAATAAAAAAAAAAATATATTAGACGTTAGTTTCTATCACAGCTGTTGGGCTGTTACATTCCTAATTATCATTTTCCTCTTGAATAGTCCGTCATTTATATATGTTGATAGTTGTTTTCTAACAACGATTCAATGCTTCTTGAAACGTATAAATATTAGATACGTCAGTTTTACTGAAAAAAAATAAAAAATGGGTGAAAGAAGATTATTGAAGCAAAAGCAAAAGCAAATATAATAGTTCAATCATTCAAAAGTATATTATTTATGGAGGCGGAAAGTTCACTGCTTCATTTCATTTCTTTAAAATTTAACTAAAACACATGACAACAGCAGCAGCCACAAGGTAGATAGAAGAATTCTAAACCTTCACGCGCACTCAACCAATGTTTTCACTTTGTAATTAGAAAGATGAAATAATAGATTTCATCAGATACTGGGGTTATGTTTATATCCTGAATGCCTTTAACCCGAATCAAAGTGGTTGAAAATTCAATATAAATGACAACTTCAAACAACAAGTTTGGTCGTGCCATTAACAGCCAAACATCATCATCCCTGTCCACACCCAAACACAAGCACCATCACGAACTTATATAACAGCCAACCCAATAATATATTTCTCACCCTATGCCTCATGGCAAAACAATTTTTTTTTTTTTTTTTTTTTTGGTAACTGATGTGTTCGGATCAGTTTATGTATACTTCAACTAA
Organism: Pistacia vera; assembly: GCF_008641045.1. Lineage (NCBI taxonomy): Eukaryota > Viridiplantae > Streptophyta > Magnoliopsida > Sapindales > Anacardiaceae > Pistacia > Pistacia vera. The sequence goes on along the minus strand of NW_022195151.1, from coordinate 218,851 downwards.
TCTCTAGAGTCTATTAAACATCCTACAAACTCAAATATGCAAAATGATTTGCCATCCTTAGTTTAAGAAACTATCAACATAACACACATCAATAGTCTTGGTCTATATGTAAATGGAATAATACTAAATATTTGTAGATTTTTCATACAAATTCTTCTGCACAAACTAATGTAATAAAAAATCAATTCAAAAATATATGAAACCAATGATGTGACAATAAAAAAGTAATGTTATATCAGTTTCTATATGTAATACTACTCAAATATTTGTATAGACAAAGTCTTCTATATAAAGTTTTATATTACAAGATGAATGAATTAATACAAAAGTCAAATTGATAAATGACACTTCATTTTGTGCATATAACATTCTATGTATGACATGTTTGTCTAAATTTTCTTTTAACCAACTTTCACAATTAAAATACTTTTTTTACCCTTACAAATATGTTGTAATAATGAATAATTAGACTCATTTTGAACCCCAAATTAATAAAATTTAACAAAATAATCCTATCTCAAAATCCATTCACCGCCTCTTTCGTTTGCAAATCTCAAATACCATGAACGACTTAGAGGTTTTTTTTATTCTACATTTTGGTCATATTAAATATATGAGTATTTCTGCCATCTTGAAGTAATATATACCACATAATTTTTAAAAAAATATTTATTAAGGGTATTTATGTCTTTTTCTTATTTTTGAATATTTTAAAAAAAATTTGGGTTAGTAGGGTGGAATGGTCAAAAGACCATTCAGGAGGGGTTTGTTAAAAATAAAATAATTATATCTTTTAAAATGATACCCTAATAATTAATATCCCACTTGTACATGATTTATTAAAAATGTCAGATAAGTTCTACGATTGAAACGGCTCCCAAATGGTAACGGATATTTTGTTATGTCCGTTCCGTTCTGCTTAAAATCTAATATTGGATAATAAAATCGGAAATAAAAAAATGAATTGTTAGCATATTCTACAAACAAGTTGTTACTAAAGAGGAAAGACAACGAAAAACCCCCCTTGGGAAGCACGTGATCACGTGGAGCGAGTAGCCAATTAGGGACAGTATTGTGGGGTGTGCCAGACTGATATCAGCCGTCAAGATCACTTAACAGTCATAAAAATAGCATCACCAGCTGGGTTCATTGGATGCACAGCTGGCAGGGCATAATTGGGGGCAAAGAATATTACCTGTACTCCCATTTTAGTAAAGGTGGAGGAGTCATTATTCATTATTCATTATCTCACCTATTCTCATTTTGACCTGGCATTGTACCATTTGATATTAACTTATCATTTTCGAGTTAAAAAAGGGAATGATAATCTTAAAATATTTCAGGATTCACCACGAAAGCTAATGGTAATGGGGTTTCCTCTTTTAAAGTTTAAACTAATAGGATCAATGTCCCTGTGAAAATTATGTGGGAACACAAACCCACTTGCGCTTTCATTAATAATCATCTACTGTGGATTTGTGCATTCATTTCTCAACCTCCATCGCACAAATTTAACGTCATGATCTAATTAAGGTACGATTAATTCATTAATAAAATTAGTATTATTCCAATAATAACACAACCTCCTTCAATAAAAACTTAACAAATAAAAACGATTAACTCCTTTACTGTACCTTCGTCACTAACTAAACGACTACGTCCATTACTGCCCGTTTATTACTAAATACCGCGTAAATACGTTACCAAATTCAAAACTTTACGCTTAAAAAATACCTCTCCGTTTCCCACGCGTATCAGCTGCGCGTCTTTCACACTGCACTTGAGGCATGAGATTTATTCTTTCCTTCACCACAGCTGTTTGCCTGTTTCTCCAATAAATTTAACGAACCCAATCCCTCTTACTCTCTCTCTCTTTATAACACACAGAAAACCAGAACCGCGTTTTCCTTAGCAAAATCACCTCCAAGAGCCAAGAATTATCAACTTCTGTGTTGAAATTTCCTTTTCCCCTTTATTTGTTAAACCATCTCGAGGACTATCATCATTTTTTTGCACTTCCACTTTCTATATTATCAGCGCAATGCAAATCACTGAGTATTAAACATTTCAGTTCCTTAGCTTTCAAGAATCCGAAAACCAGAAGCCCTTTCTTGTTCAAGAAAAAGAAAAGTCTTGAATGATGGTCGGTTTCCGATTAAAAGCTGCCGTTTGTCTACTTTTTTATTTAGTATTTCCGCCGTTTTGTCTCGGGATTCGTTCTATTCGGACCAGAGACATTGACGGTAGAGATGTGTTGGGATTTGATCGGTTTGCTGAGGCGCCGGAATACCGCAACGGGAGAGGTTGTCAGGTCTCAGCTAATGACGGGGAGTTTGGATTGAAGCCCTCATCGTGTGACCCCTCTCTAGTTCACATCGCAATGACTCTAGACTCCGAGTATATACGTGGCTCTATCGCGGCCGTCCATTCTGTTATCAAACACGCTTCTTGTCCGGAAAACATCTTCTTCCATTTCATATCTGCTGAGTTCGACCTGGCGAGTCCCCGAGTCTTGACTCAACTCGTCCGATCCACGTTCCCTTCACTCAAGTTTAAAGTTTACATCTTCCGCGAAGACACGGTGATAAATCTGATATCATCTTCAATTCGTGAAGCGTTAGAGAACCCACTGAACTACGCAAGAAACTATCTTGGGGACATCCTGGACACCTGCGTCGACCGAGTCATTTACCTTGACTCAGACCTCTTACTGGTTGACGACATTCACAAACTCTGGAACATTCCGTTAACCGGGTCCAAAGTCATTGGCGCACCGGAGTATTGTCACGCGAATTTCACGAAATACTTCACAGACGACTTCTGGTCTGACCCACTCTTGTCACGGGTATTTGGGTCAAGAAAGCCCTGCTATTTCAACACGGGTGTCATGGTGATGGATTTAGTGAAGTGGCGAGAAGGAAATTACCGGAGAAGAATAGAGAACTGGATGGAAATGCAGAGGAAAAAGAGGATTTATGAGCTGGGTTCTTTGCCTCCATTTTTACTGGTGTTTGGTGGTAATGTAGAGGCTATTGATCACCGGTGGAACCAGCACGGACTCGGCGGTGATAATGTGAAGGGGAGCTGTCGGTCATTGCATCCGGGTCCAGTTAGTTTGTTACATTGGAGTGGTAAAGGTAAACCTTGGGTTAGACTTGACGCCAGAAAGCCTTGTCCTCTGGATTATCTTTGGGAACCTTATGATCTTTACAAGCATAAAAGTATAGTGGCCAAAGATCAGCCTTCTTTGGTGTTTTCATCTTCTAGTTCGTCGCCATTGATGGAATTTACGAGTTATTTGTAATGGTTCTTCTTCATTACGCTCATTATTTTACCATTCTTTGATAGATGTGTACAGTCACAGATTGGTGGGATTAGGGTTGGGTTTGGGAAATCATTGATGGGATTTGGGGGCTTTTTTTTTTCTTCTTTAATTTTTTATTATTAATTTCTCGGAGATTTTCCAATTCTTTTTTTGTTCTTTTTATTTTGGGGTTCCAGTGCTTGGAACAGTTTTGATGAATTGATTTCATTGTATGTATTAATTGTATTATTACGGTAATAATAATACATTTTTCTTTTGTTTTAATCCATTCTACTTTTTCTGCTTTTGTACAAGTATAAAATTATTAGCCAGTTAGCAAGGAATGTTTGGTTTTGATTGCAGAAAAGTAGAGAAGAGTTCAGAAGCAATGTATTTTTGGTTTGGTAAATCAGTGGAGTTCACGGGGTTCTGTTGGAGGTGAAAGCAGGAGGAGGAGGAGGAGAACACGTTCTTTGTTTGTATTATTTCAACCACAATGGGTCCCACTCATCCCATTACAGGTTGTTCCTTGTGTTAGAGAATTCATATACGGTGATAGCAATTCTTGTGAAAGTGGAGGTGGAGCTTTGCCTTTCCATTTAATAATCCAATTTGATATTGACTTGGCTCTTTTTTTTTCACACGTGTCCTGTCATTAGGTCCTTACACATTATATGCTGCTAACCATTATGTCTCTGTCAACGCATCACATTTACTCCATTCTTGTTCTAGACAAAAGTCGTTTAGATTTAAGAATTCACACTTGATATATTTCTTTTTTTTATGACACAAGCATCGGCTCAATGTACACTAGTTATTGGTCAACTGAGTTTTATGAGGTAAGGTCCATTTATAAAAGAAAAGTTTATTAGAATATAATTAATAAGTTAGTTCTTGGGTTGGGAAAATATCAAAGAACTTTGGGTACGTTTGAATCATATAATGTTTTATTATAAGATAATATTATATTAACGAAAAAAATTATTTTGAAGATTACTGAGAATGTTTAAAAAATGTATTTGGTTGATTCGAATAAATTGGTGAATAATATATTTGGTTGAAAGATCAATGAGTGGATATATTTTATAGATTACTAAATTACTTTTATTTTTAAATATTAATATAAAAATATTTTTTATTATTATTTTTCGAATTATTTCTTTTAATCTTCTAAATTTAAAATTTTGCTAAAACATCTCAATCATATAAAACCTTAATTTGTAACAAAATCATCTCTATCTATCCCAAGCCACAGTCGACAGAATGGTGCACGATTAGTCGTATATGGCTGGTCATGCGCCATGAGTATTAATTTATTAAAAAAACAACAATAGATTAAAATCAAATTTATTAATAAAAACAAAATATTTTTAAAATTTCATAATTTTAAATAAGTTAAAAAATAGTTTATGGAAAATACTCAAAATTGTTATAAAATAGTTTATACAAAATTTTATAACAAAATCACTATAGAGTGACCGGATGGTAAAAGAGTAAAATGAGATTTTATGAGTTATTGAATTCGAGTCTTTTTAAGCACTTATATGGGTAGCCACTAGGACTTTTACTTGATCGATAATTTTAAGGCATCAGAAATTAGTTGAGATGTGCACAATCTAGCCTAGATAAACCGTAGATTTTAAACAAAAAATGTTATAACAGTTTAAAAAAAAAAAAAATTAAGGCATTACACGAGGTTATGGTTATAATGAAGTTAATACACAGTGAAATGGTTACAGGATTTACTAGACAAAATTTTTGCTGATGGAATCCGACAAGGTATATGATGTACTATTTCAACTGGAAAGCGCTTCGACTTGTGTCTCGTCCCTTTTCACTCAAAGAGTAATACTAGCTTTACAAAGAGACATACGAAGAGTCATACAAAGAATCAAATTTAATCATTGAAATTTATGATTGTCTCTTTCTTTCTCTCTTTCTCTCTTCTTTTAAGGGTTAGATTTGATTCTTTGTATATCTGTTTGTAAGGCTCGTATTTCTCATAAAATAATAATATCTCAGTGAATTCAGTGAAAAAGAATGGGTCTAGGTTTAGTTGACATGAATTAAATAGGCCAATTGACGTAGTTAAGTTTACTATACAAAATTTTTGCTGATGGAATCCGACAAGGTATATGATGTACTATTTCAACTGAAAAGAGAGGGAAAAGCAGCTGTGGAAAGCACTTCGCCCTTGTGTCTCGTCCCTTTTCACTCAAATTTTATTTTATCTTGGTAAACTAAACTACGTCAATTGGCCTATTTAATTCATGTCAACTAAGCCCAGACCCATTCTTTTTCACTGAATTCACTATATATTATTATTTTATAAGTAATACTAACCTTACAAAAAATTATACAAAAAGACGTATAAATAGTCAAATCTAGTTCATAAAATTCATGATTGTCTCTTTCTCTCTTTTTTTTTGTCTTTTTTCAAGGGTTAGATTTGCCTTTTTGTAATGGTAGTATTACTCTTATTTTATTATCTTATTAATATTCTCTCATTGTCATTTGCCATTAGCAACCAATAGAATTGCTGTTAAATAAACGTGACAGTCGGCAAGTGAGTATTTGGATCATATAATATTTTGATATAGTGATATATTATATTAATTGAAAGAAAAATTACTTTAAAGATTACTTATTTGGATATATAATATTTTGATATAGTGATATATTATATTAATTGAAAGAAAAATTACTTTAAAAATTACTGAGAATGTTTAGAAAATATGCTTGGTTTGTTCGAATAAATTGATGAATAATATATTTCGTTGGAAGGATAAATGGGTGTATATATTATATAAATTATTAAATTGCCCTCCTTTTAAAATATTAATATAATAGTATTTTTATTATTATTTTTTAATTATTTCTTTTAACCCCCTACATTTGAAATTTTACTAAAACACCATAGCCATATAAAACTTTAATTTATAGCAAAATCACCCCCACCTATCCCAAGCCATTGCTAGCAGTCGACGAAATGACGCACGACTGGCCGTATATGGTTAATAATGCCAAAAATGGCCATGAATCTCAAATCTATGGCCAGAAAACGGCCAGATTTATGGCCATTTCACGACCAGAGATGTGGTTGTGAAAAGGCCAGATCTTTGGCCGTGCCATTTCATGGCAAAAAATTTGGCCTTTTCACGACCAGATTTGTGGCCGTTTTACGAACACATCTTTGGCCGTGAAACTGTCATAGAAACACCAGATTTGGTTGTGCACCATTACAGCGATTGACGTCGACGGTTAGCGGTGGTGAGTCGTGGTCTTGGGTGGCTGGGGGTATTTTGTTAACTTTTTTGTGGCTGGGGTGTTTTAACTAATTTCTCAAATGTAGAGGGCTGGGTAATTGTTATTTGGTAGACATTTGAGGGCAATTGTGTCTAAAATGGTTTATAATTAAGGGCCAAATGGTTAGAAAAATCAGATTACCTCGGTAATATTATTACCCTCTATATTACCAACAGTAAACACTATTTGCAATAGAAGATTATCGTAATATTTTATTACTTGTAAACCAAACACCGAAATCTTGCAAAATAAACGAAGATTACCCCCATTATCTTATATACCCCTGATCCAAGCAGCCCATTTGAGTATTAATTTATTAAAAACACGACAATAGATTAAAATCAAATTTATTAAATAAAAGCAGAATATTTTTAAAATTTCAGAATTTTAAATAAGTTAAAAAATAGTTTATGGAAAATACTCAAAATTGTTATAAAATTTAAAATAGTTTATACAAAATTTTATAACAAAATCATCACTAGGTGACCTGATGCTAAAAGAGTAAAATGAGATTTTATGAGTTACTAAATTTGAGTTTCTCTAGGTACTAATAAAGGTAGTCATTAGAACTTTTATTTGAAGTGTGTACGATTTAGCCTGGACAATCGTTGATTTAAAACAAAAAGTTATAACAGTTTAAAAAAAAAAAAAATTAAGGCATTACACGAGGTTATGGTTATAATGAAGTTAATATACAGTGAAATGGTTACGGGATTTTACTGGACAAAATTTTGGCTGATGGAATCCGACAAGGTATATGATGTACTATTTCAGCTGGAAAGGGAGGGAAAAGCAGCTGTGGAAAGCACTTCGCCCTAGTGTCTCGTCCCTTTTCACTCAGTTTTTTTTTTTATTTTATCTTGGTAAACTAAACTACATCAATTGGCCTATTTAATTCATGTCAACTAAACCCAGACCCATTCTTTTTCATTGAATTCACTCAGATATTATTATTTTATTATCATATTAATACTCTCTCATTGCCATTTGCCATACGCAGCCAATAGAATCGCTGTTAAATAAATGTTACCGTTGGCAAGTCTAGTTAGGGGTATAGAGCTGGACATTTCGGACCAGGTCCAAAAACCCGATCCTAGTAAGTCTGATCCCAAAATCAGACTAGGCCTAAGGAGGAGGGTTTGATCCCTCTACTGGACCCTCCTCTAAGGCCCAAGTCCCAGGCTCGGGCCCAAACCCTTTTAATTTATTTTTTTAGTCATTTAGATAATTACATAAAACCTACTATAAATTTTAAAATAAACAGAAATTATAAAGATTAATATTTTTTTTACAAAATTAAAAAAAATTAAAAAAATTTGCATTCAATATCATCTCTTATTCATATTATTATTTAATTTTTTTTTCATTTTCATTTTTTATTATTTTATTATTTTATCATAAATTCATAATAGATTCCCGAAATGATGCATTCAGAGGATTATGTCCAAACGAGTTTTATGTTTCATCCACCAAAGAAATGGAAGGGTTCAATCCATTTTCACCATTTCTGTTAGAGTAGATGCCCTAGAACCAATCAATTATTGTAGAATTGACTTTTTGTAATAATATTCATTAATCAATAAAATACATTTTATTTTATATCGCGTAAATCATTATTATTGCAATATGTATTGATATATGTCCTTAGAATGGTAGAACCGTGACGAGGGTATCAAGCGTTTCAAATCTTGATAGTGAGAACCCTATGAGCACATATAGTGGTCATTCTAGAAATGTCTGTAGCCCCAATATTATTCTGAAGTAAGGGCACAGATAATACGGTAAGACTATTATAGTGTTGAACGACCCTGTCAAAAGGCAGTGACTGATCTTACTTGTCAAGGTTGTTTGGTGACAACCTGGTGCAATATATGGATGCTTGCTATAGGCGGATATACCGTAGCAAATTCACTGGACTGATGTAACACCTCCTCTTTAGTACTATTCTTATAATACATACTATGTAGATTATAGATATACGTAGCGTATGGAAAATAGTGGGCTCAAATTTTTCTTTACTTATAAAATATAATTCTTTACAAATACAAAAGACTATGTGTTTAAAAACTTTCTGATTAATACAAAATATCATAGCTGGTGGACAGTGGTGCCAAAACTCTTCGCTCCTCGACGTCCATCTTACCGCTGCTCCTATTTCCTGCAAAACAGAGAAGAACAACGGGGTGAGCACAACAATGCTCAGTAAGTAAAACCTCTACTACCTGTCCCCGCAACTCCCTCTTTGGTTCTTTTCTCACTCTACTGTTCTTCTATTTCTATTTCTCACTGTCTTCCTCTTTCTTTCTAATACTGTTATTCTCCTTTAACTCTGTTCTGCTCTTTACTCTTTCTTTCTCTCTGTTCTTTTTCTCTTATTCTTACTCACCATGAAGGGCAATCATGGTTCTCTCTTATTCTCATCATACTTACCATGAAGGAAAATCATGGTTCTCTTTCTCATTCTCGTTATACTCTCACTAACCATGGAAGAACTCATGGTACATGCATATATGAGATGTACATGCAACTAATGTAAAAGAACTGCATGTTTCTTTCTTCTACTCTTTATTCTTACTAACTCAAACTTTCGCATTCTTTCTCATATTCTCTCTCTTTCTATCTCATTCTTTCTCAAGCTTTCTCAAGCTTCTCATTCTTTAATTCTTGCTATTAACTCATTCTCATTTCTGTTTCTCTTTCTCATAACTCTTTTCTGTTAACTCTCTCTCTAGTAGTCACGGCCTCATCTTACCGGATACACGGTCGGGACTCGCTCCCGTTCTATGTGACTTCTTCTCATTCTAGCCGATCGGACTTGGTTATGCATGGATTCGGAACCCTTGGCCACGTGAGTGTATAATCTCTCTCTCGGGTACTCGGGTATAGCCCTCATCCGCATGCACTCTCACGGGCTACACCACTTCTCTATCTGATACTCATGCCGCTCTCTCAATGCGGCGTACATGCGGGCATACTCTACCCATTACTCACGGGTTCCCCATCGCATAACCTACTCTATGCTCTTATCTCTCTCTTATTCTTCTCATGTTTGCTCATCTCTTTCTCAAACTAGTACTCATACTCAAGCTAGTACTCATAGGACAGCTTATTTCTTAGCTTTTCGCATCTCTGTTCTTTCTATTTCTTTTCTTTCTCATTCTTACTCATTGGAATGTCACGACCTCATCTGACCGGAGGCACGGCTGGGCGCTACCACTCTACGTGACTTCCGCTCAATTCGCTACCGATCGGATTTAGTTATGCATGGATTCGGAACCTTTGGCCATATGAGTGTACAATCTCTCTCTCTCTGAATGTCACGGCCCCATCTGACCGGAGGCACGGCTGGAACCTCATGTTCCACTCTGCGTGACGGTCACGGCCTCATCTAACCGGAGGCACGGCTGGAACCTCGTGTTCCACTCTGCGTGACTCTACTCGTCACTCACAGGTTCCCCATCGCACAACTTACTCTATTCTCTTCTTTAACTCTTGTGCACAAGATCTCTACTCTTTCTCTAGCTACTCATCATAATGTAGCTTAACTCTTAGAGTAATTCTCTACTCTTTCTCAACTTTTCTCTTTACTATCAGAGTATTCTCATTCTCTTTACTCTTAAGAGTTGCTATTCTTAACATTCTCTACTCTTTCTCACTCAAACTATTACTCATAGTATAGCTTATACTCAAAATTCTCTACTCTTAAGCTAGTACTCATAAGGTAGCTCATACTCAACATTCTCTATTCTTTCTCAAGCTACTTCTCAATGCACAATTAATGCATATGGATGGTTCATACTCATTAATGCACTTTTGAAATGCCAAATGCAATATTGCTCCAAAATCGTCATTCTGCACAGGTCACACTAAAAAGGGCATAACTTGCGTTATACACATCGGATTGCTACGGTTTTGGTCTCGTTTTAAAGCTTAGAAACAGGGCTATAACTTCTATGTTTTGGTCTCAGCCCAGTTCAAACCGTAAAATGCCAAAAAATCACTTAGAAAGTCACGGCTGTGACAGGGCAGATTTCACTTAGGCATTTCATCAAGCAACTCATGTGCATACAAAAACTCTTCTCTAACTACCACTCTCCTTCTCTTTTTAACCATCCAAAATGGGAAGAAACTCCCTTCTATGGACATGGTTCCTATCATAGAAGAACACTCCCAAAATATCTACTCAATCTCCTCCAACTTCATCTCAAACTCATCACACATTAACACTTCCCATAAAGGAAATATCCAACAAACATAACATAAATACTCTTCTCAACTCAATTCCTCAACAAATGGACATACATCTCTACTCAATTTCTCAATAAGCATCATATATACATGCATAAATAAAATCTCTACTTAAGAATTTCTTAAACTTTAGCTTGAGTTGGATTTACTTACCTCATACTTGAGTAGTCTCCACTAAAGCTCTCTACTCTTGTTGGACCATAGCTTTCCCTTATTTCCTAAGCATAAACTTAGTAAGAACTTAACCCTTACAAGAATAAAACTCATCTCTAAAGTAGAGATTCTTACCTCTTCTTGTTTAGGATCACTTCTTTGTCAAATTCCAACTCAAAACTCTCAAAAATCCCTTGGAAGATTGAGTGAGGAATTGAGAGAAAATGGGAGATGAAGAGGCGGTGGAAATGGGTGAAATGAATGGGTTTAGAGAACTCAACTCTGATTAGCTCATATAATATACACTCTTTCCCATTTTGCCCTTACTCTTTCTTGAAAATTCCACCTTTATCCTTTAACTCTTTACAAACTCACCCCCATTTTACACTATTCTCCATGAAATTTTCTTACTATTTACTCCCCACTTTTCCTGCTAATTAGGGGTAGAATGGTCATTTTACCCCTATGAAGAATTCTCTAGAAAACTCAAGGAACTTTTCTGTCGTCTTGTCGCCACGGCGAAGAACTTCCTGTCGCCCCGGCGAAGAACTTCCTGTCGCCCCGGCGAAACATTCCAGAACCGACACCGCCAACACAGAACCAACGTCGCCGCGGCGAAGCTTCTTCCTCGCCCCAGCGAAGGTTGTAACTCCAAAATCCGCCAAGTCTTGATCAATTCCATGATACACACTCAATCAAACCCAAAATATCAACTCGACCAAAGGCCAACCACACAACATGAGCAATATACAAACTCATTTAGGGGCAAGTCAGTAATCTTTTAGGCCATACCATAAACAATGGCTACGTATTTCAAGTGGGGTGTTACAACTGACCCACCAGAGGATTCCATATGGATGGTAACCCAAGTGTCTATAGAACAAATCTTTTAACGAATGTTAGTGCAAGTGATCCTTAGACTTGAGATCACTGAAGCGCCTTGTGCACCGATTGGTGCAGTTTGACACTAGCCTAACGCAGTTCTATTCAGAGCTATCAATACGGTGGTGATTGGCTGCATCAAGGAGTGTATCAAGACTATGGTGGATAGACAGAGGATTCATCACTCCCGGGTACGGGAGAAGTTATCTCACGGCGCAATTCAGTAAATGACAATGACACTAAAATTGTGGCCACAGTGGAATTGAGTTGTTGCTATATCCAGATTATAATACAAGTCATTGGTCTAGAAACTAAATACATAATATCGAGAGTAACCGAAGGTTGACACTATTTCTATGCCTATGTCTCGTCGAGATAACGTATGATGAAAAGATCGAATTGTACGGTAACCATATCGTTGACAGGTAGCTACTTTGCTGAATCCGAATCTATCGGGTGGCCATGATGCCTTGCTACGGGCCAATCTTGGTCTGTGTATTAGTGAGACGATTAATTGGTGTTAATCGCGATATTGTACACTACCGGTATGATGAGGAGCCCATGAGTCACACACATAGAAGATAATTTAAGACTTAGGAAGTAAGAAGGGCGTTTTCATTTTTTAGGTGAAAGAGTATTTTGGTAATTTTATAGTGCACTTAAATTTGCTGAAGTCGTAGCCTTTTATTTAATTTGTTAGAAAAAATTAAATAAATGAAATTACATTTAAATATGTGTTAGCATATATTTAAATAAATAATCATTATATATATATTAATAGATTTTAATTGAGATAATGATGAATTAAAATAAATATCTAATTGGGAGTATTTAGAAACATGGGGTGTTTGGGTTGGAGCCCAAACCTATTCCATATGGGAATAGGGCAATTAAAATAACACTATAAAAGAAAAGTGTTAATTGAAAGTAAAGAGAGTTTTTTCATTCATTCACTTTGATTGAAAAAAAAAACACACACAGCCCCATTTCCTCTCTCTCACGCCAGAATTGATTTTTGCCTAAAATCAATTTCTCTTCATTTCTTCTTTGATTCTTAAGGCTAAGGAGGATCTAGCAAATCCTTCTTTAGTTACTTGCGATTGTCTTCGTGTGGACTACGTCGGTTCGACCTTATACTTTAGTCGGTAGCAAAACGTTCAAAGACAAAGTTGGAGGAGCCTCTAAACGTGCGTATGACTTCTTAAACTCTTGATTAATTTTCTGCAGATTCTTAATATGATATAAACTGTAAAATTATACCCTAATCTTGGTTCTATGGGAACGATCCTTGTATTATTGTTTTTGTTTTTCTGCTGCCTCAATGGATCGTTTCATTATAATTTCCTCCAGAGGCAGCAACTGCAATTTAACAACCATATTCTACCGGGATGAGGTGCAGCCAAACACAAGCGAGCTACGACTCAATGGGGACGGGCATGACCCAACACCCCCCCCCGGTCAAAGAGGGTCGTGTGACACTTTACCAAATCAAAACGGCCAAAGACAAATGGGGAGGGGAAAGAATCGTGTGGGGTATGTAATTTCCGTGGAACCATTGGGACTTCGACGATGCAACGACCCTTGGAGAAGAAGCACCCCCAAATAATGCAGTTGTCTGGTACATCTTCAACCGGATCAAGGAGGCAAATTCAAACTCAACTTAATTTTAATCCATAATCCTCACTCTCTCAACATGATAATACAATGCACATGTTGCATGAGAGGAAATAGCAAGATTCATAGTTGCTACGGACTCTCCCATTTGTTTATCTGAAAATCCTCATTTTATTCATATGATTAAAACTGCATTTTGTCCACATAGAAGTACAAGTAGAAGAAATATACTAAAACTTTATAACAAAATAAATAATAAACTTAAAAACGAATTTCAAAATTTTAGGAATATATCTATTGTACTTACATCAGACATATGGGTTTGTAGATCAAAAATAGATTTTTTAACTGTTACAGTACATTTCTTAGATCATAATTGGGGTTTACAACAAAAATTGATGGGTTTTAAACCATTATATGAAAAACATAGTACTGACACTATTTATTTTACAATTCTTGAAGTTTTGCAAGAATATGTATTAACTAATAGAGTTGTAGCATTAATGCTTGATAATGCAGTTTCTAACACCGCGAGAATCTCTTTATTTGAAAAGAGATTGGACCCATGTGGTGAAGGAAAAAAATTTCACCAGAGATGTGCTTGCCAGATCATCAATTTGATTGTTAAAGTAGGTTTAGATGCTATACATTCGAAGATGGAGAGGGTGCGCGCGACTATCAGATTTATCATCGGTAGTAGCAACAAAAGATGGCAAGAGTACGTCAAATATTGTAGGCAAAATGACCCACCGGTTTGACCTTTGAAGTTATATACGGACATGTCTATCCGATGGAACTTCACCTACTTGATGTTGGAAAAAGCTTTGCCAATCACAAGACAAATTACAGATTTCGTCAACCGAAAGAACCATCCAAAGGAAGTTGTCAGCTATGATGATAGGGTGGTTTGTGAACTTTTTTTATTCATTTCTTAAAAAAATTTATGATTCCACTAATACATTAAGTGATATTTATTATCCCACTACTAATTTAGCGTTAGATATTTTACTTCAGATTTCTAAAACTATTGCTAAATATAGATATAATGACGTTTTAATGGAAATTGTTTTAAAGATGGAAGAAAAATACGAGAAATATTGGTTAGATATTATATTCTTATATGGATTAAGCCTTGTTGTAGATCTTAGGTTTAAATTACACGTAGTTAAGTGTATAATTACTGAGATATGCCAGCATTTAGGACATGGTTATATGTTTTATTTGACTGGCTTTAAGCAAAAATTGGAAAGTTTTTTTTCTTTATATCAGAACAAGTACAATGGAAGTGAAAGTGGAACGTCCAGGAGAGACGATCAGGACCCTAATGAAGACATCCATCAAGGATCGAGCATGTGGATGTATATGGAACATGACGGAAGTAGAAACTCTAGCTCATACATACATAGACCAAATGAGTTGAATCGTTACTTACAAATGGACCAGTCCTACATGACGAGGAAGGAGAAACATGAAAGAGATTTGCTTTAATGATAGAACCAATATCAAAGTTGATTCCCCATTGTAGCCCAAATGACATGTGACATTTTATCTATGCCAGTTTTTACAATTGCATCTGAGTCAACATTTTCAACGAGTGGCCGGATTGTTGAAGACAGAAAATGCTCTTTAACCGATGAGATGATTGAAGTGATAACGTGTTTACGGGATTGGACTCATGCAGAGAGAAGACTACAACAACACCCTGAAGATCTCGAACTACTTGAACTCTTTAGGAACACATATTTTAATGATTTAAATATTGTTGATGATGAAGATGAATAATTTAATAAAAAATTTTATTTAATTGTTTATTTGTGAAGCGTGAATGTGTGGATATTACATTTATGTTAAAATTAATCATTAATTAATTTATTATTTTTAAAAATTAATTAAACTTTAAAAACTTACTAATCTACCCCTGAAAATTACTAAACCCCCTTACAAAATTTCATTTTGCCCCTAAAATATAAAAAAATATATGGGGAAAATAAAATTTTGCAAGCCCATAGGACCGGTTTGGGTCCTAAAATTGCTCATGGGCCTATGACCGGTCCCAGGCCCATCAGCGATTGGTCCCAAATGCCACCAGTCCCAAACAGGCCCAGGCTCGGGCCTATTTGGGATCGGTCCTTAACCAGCTCTAAGCGGGTGTTTAGATCATATAATGTTTTATTATAAGAATATATTATATTAACGAAAAGAAAGATCACCTTGAAGATTACCGAGAATGTTTATTTCGAATAAATTGGTAAATAATATGTTTGGTTGGGAGGATAAATGGGTGGGTATAGGACTGTTTAACAAATCGAGCAGCTCACGAGCTGGCTCGACTCGACTCGAGTCTGGCTCATTAACGGCTCGACTCGACTGTATTCGAGCCGGCTCGGCTCGATTCGTTAGAGGGAACGAGCCGAGTTCGAGCCTAACTAGGCTCAGCTCGTTAGGCTTGCGAGCCGCATTCGGCTCGAATTCATAGGGGCATATTAGGGGTTTTTTATAGTATGGAGGATTAAACTAAAATTTTCAAAGAAAAAGGTTTTGCAAAAATGACAAAGATCCCCCCATTTTGAAATCCCTAAAAACGCGACTCCACCACTGTTTGCTGTAAAACCAAAACGAGTAAAGAATTTCAACCAACTTTTCAGTTGCTCCGGTGTCTTTCCTCATCATCGTCAAACTAAAATTTTCAAAGAAAAAGGTTTGCAAAAATGACAAAGATCCCCCCATTTTGAAATCCCTAAAAACGCGACTCCACCACTGTTTGCTGTAAAACCAAAACGAGTAAAGAATTTCAACCAACTTTTCAGTTGCTCCGGTGTCTTTCCTCATCATCGTCAAACGACTCAAACCCATATGCTTCGTCGTTGTGTTATCGCATACTTGTTGTATCTATCCCTTCAAATCTCGTCGACGTTTGGACGCTTCATGTTTTCCTTTTGTTTTGTCACTATCAAACCCATCTCGTTGTCGCCATCGCCATCGTCAAGGTTGCTGAAGGTGTTGGCTTGTAAAGGTATGTGTGTGATATTGCTAGCAGATCTGATAAGAGTTAGGGCTGTTTTAGACTTTAGCTTAAAAGAAGTGACATTTCACATTTGTAAAGCTACAGCCTGCATGAGTAATTTGCACGAAAAAGTTATTGGAATGTGAGCCTGCGTGAGTTTCAAGCCAAATGAGATAATATAAGAGATGCATTTTATTGACCATTGGTTTTTTTACTACATGCGTACAAAAAAACAAAGGGTATTTTGAATTCAAAAATATTGAAATTTGCTCTTAATTTTTTTTTAAAAAAAATTGTTTTTTATCGGCTCGTGAGCTGGCTCGAACTTGGCTCGTTAAGCCGGCTCGCGAACCAGGCTCGAATTCCCCTCCTCCCTCCACGAGCCGAACCGAGCCAGAAAATCAGAGGCTCGGCTCGACTCGGCTCGAACTCGATTTCTCCTCCCCTCTCACGAGCCGAGCTCATTAAGCCAAAAACTCGGCTCGGCTCGGCTTGATAACAGCCCTAGGTGGATATGTTATATAGATTACTAAATTGCCCACCTTTTAAAATATTAATATAATAGTATTTATTATTATTATTTCTTGAAAATTTTTTTAACCCCCTACATTTAAAATTTTACTAAAACACCCTAGCCATATAAAACTTTAATTTATGGCAAAATCACCCCCACCCACCCCAAGCTACTGCTAGCAGCCAACCACTACCGCCGGCCACTGTCGATAGTTGACGGAATGATCAGGACTGGTCATATATGGTCGGCCGTGTACCGGCAAAGCCGAAAATGGCCATGGATCACAAATCCATGGCCGAAAAAGGGTCATTTCACAGCTATAGAAACATCAGATCTGGCCGTTTCCCATGCATGATCGGCTAGATCCCGCTGGTTGTGCACCATTATAGCAACCGACGTCGGTGGCCGGCGGTGGTGATTCACCCCCGACAGTGGTGTTGGGTGGCTGAGGGTATTTTGTTAATTTTTAAACTTTTTTATGGTTGTGGTGTTTTAGCTAATTGCTCAGATGTAGGGGGGCTGGGTAATTGTTATTTGATAGACATTTGAGGGCAATTGTGTCCGAAATAGTTTTTACTTAAGGGCAAAATGGCTAGAAAAATCATATTACCTTAGTAATGTTTTAAGAACACCCTCTAATAAGGTAATAAGATTATTCACCACATTACCAACATAAACACTATTTACAATAAAAGATTATGGTAATATTTTATTACTTGCAAACCAAACATATAAATCTTGCAAAATAAACCAAACACATGAATCTTGCAAAATAAACGAAGATTACCCTTGTTATCTTATTTATCCCTAATCCAAACCCAACTCTCTACATACATCAGGCATCACCCCAACCCCAACTACATGATTTCAATAATAAATAGTTGTATGAATTACACAATAATTATCATTAAACAAACTCTCTCCAAACGTATGATTACCCTCCAAGGTTTTTATGAATCTTGGCAATATCTTGGCCGTTGATTTGAAATGCTTTCCTCAAAACTTCGTCAGGAATCAATGGATTGGATGTAAATGCGGCCAAAGAAGTTATTTGGGTTCCAGGGTTTTGGCTGTTAAGCCCAGATAAGACCAGTGCTGGGTTGGATGAGTCGAGATTGAATAGAAAATGAATCAATCCTTTCGGGAACACAAACGATTCACCTGGACGAAGTTGCTGTGTGTATAAGCGCCTTGACGTGTCCACAAAGCCCACAAGAACACTGCCCGTAAGACATATGGTTACTTCTGAGGCCCGTGGGTGTGAGTGGGGCGGGATTAGCCCATTACCCGCTATGTCACCTCGGACCATAATCAGGCCCATGGTGTTGACCCCGGGCAAATTTGCAACACCGGTGAGTGTCACATTGAATCCGAATGGATTTCCACTGGTCTTGGCAGGTTTGCCTAAAACTGAAGTTTTGAAATGAGAAGCACTTGCTAAATTTGGATTAATACATGGCACACCATTAATGAAAACAGATTGGGGAGTTTTATTGTCTGCAACACAGTAATCTTGTAATGGATCTGGGTCTGGTTTAGCCGGGCTCAATAAAAGAGCTAGACAACAAAGGAATAAGTGTAGCATGGCTAGAAATTTTGGTTTTGGGATGTGAATATCATCAATAAGCTAGCTAAAGTTATATATACAGTTGATGGTGAATAGAAATGTTTTTCGAAGAGTTGAAAAAAAAAAAAAAAAATTAATGTGCAAAATAAGGTGATTGAGTAGCTTAAGGGACATTGGAGGAGGGAAAAACAAGGCAAGTTAAAGAAGAAACAATCAGAGCCCCCACAGAGAGAGATTGATTGATGTATGTTTAGTTAGCAAAAAGACGAACTACTTTGTCGATTGACCTTAAAGCAACAGCACTTTCAATAAAAATCTATCCACTTTAATCATTTTATTTAGTGAAATATGTGCTTATAATATTTAACAACCCCAGAATTAAAAAGGATACAGTACTATAATAACAGAGGTTATTATATCCTTAAAAAACGACATCGTTGTTCCCCATTTTGACATATCCAAGTTAATAATGTGGAGTTAAATCCATTGTGGTCCTTCATGTTTGGCCTACTATCAGAATGGTACAGTAGAATCTGAAGCAACAATTAGGGCCTTGTAAAATGTAAGGTAAGGTAGTAGCTTTTTAATTTTTTTGGTAAAAGTCTGAAATACCCCTAATATTTTCTTAAGTAAATGAATTTAAAAATTAAAAGTTATTAAAAAAAAGTCTGCTAACTGAGAATGTTTTTAAAAATTTAGGGCTCCGTTTGGTTCAAAATTTGGGGGTTTTGGGAAAAGTTTTTTGAAAAAAGTTAAAAAAAAGTTGAATTGGGCGGGTATTACGATGTAGAATTTATAAATTAATAAAATACCCTTTATGTTTGTTTTTTTACAAAATACCCCCTATAATAAAACATTAAAAGTTAACAAAAATACCCCTAATCCACCCTCAAACACCCCCAGCCGGCGACCACCATCGGAGGTGGCCGGAGTCGCCGTATGGCCGCATGACCGGTTGGATCTTGCCGGTCATGCGTCGCTATGACCTTTTCCGGCCAGATCGGCTCACTACCGGCCAGATTCAGTCGGTAGTGCGCCATCCTACCAGATTCCGGCCATTTTCCGGTGGTGGTGGCCGGAATCTGGTAAATGTGGATTATTGGGGTGTTTTTGTAATTTAAAAAAAAATATTTAGGGGTATTTAATTAAATTATCAAATTTAAGGGGTTTAAAAAAAGTTGAATAATATTGGGAGTAGTATTCTCAAAAATCTGAGTTTTTGGGTATTTTACTGTTTAACTTTTTTGGGAATACTAAAAGTAGTATTCCCAAAACTGAAACAAACGCAGCCTAGAAAATTTCCATTAATTATAAGAAAATAAAAAATTAACAGATTAAGGGTATTTTAAATATTTACAAAAAAAAAAAAAATGATACCTACCATAACAAGGACCTTAATTTACTGTCAGATTTTACTGTACCTTAGGCCATAGCTTAGGGACCAACTTGGATTTAACTCCAATGATGTGACTAGTTGAGGTAATTTAATCCTACGGTAGGAAGATGCCCTACAAATGGTGGATAATAATAACTGAGTGGGGCCTTCAGTCTCTGTGTTTGACTTGTTGACTGAGAAATCCAATTTTAAGAAATAATAATAAACAATTACAGTTGTTAATCAATGTACCCACTTTGAATCTCCAAATTTGATCCAACTAATCCTTGACGATTCATTAAAAATCACACCTTTTTATTCTTTACTAACTGTGAAAATTTGTTAAAAGATTAAATATGATTGCATTGGAAATCTAATGTGGGTGGGTAGGTTAACTTTTCTCCTTAGTATGGCCGAGTTTATTATTATCTTTTCAAGGGTTTCCAGAACCAGAAGCAATAGAAACTGACAAAGGTTTTCATTGCTGTAAAAAGGTGGGGAAGTGATAATAGTAGATGGAGCAAATCACAAGCACATGCCTTGTTTATCTTTCTTCTTCATTCATTCATTGCATTCTTTTACAAGTCTTCTTTTTGTCTTCATTGTATTCAGCTCTTTTTTGTTTGATCCAAAAGATTGATTTCATGCCCATGCCAGTTACAGGTCACGTTGTACAAATTTTGTGTCTTGGTGTGGTAGTTTTGTGGTAATTCCAGTCCCCTGCTACTCAGAATATATGGGCGAATCAATAGTGGACGCTTCAAATCATGAAGATGAGGTACAGCTTTTGTCCTTTTAATGAGTTAAAATAAATAAATAAAATATTTCATTTCCCATTATTGTTTTTTGAATATATTATTTAAGGTTTTGGAGTTCCTGATTGTAAAATTCCTGTGATGTTTGTGTTGTTATGAGTTGTCTTGGTTATCACTTGAGAGTATGTTTAGATTTTGGCGTTTATGTTATGTAAACAGATGGGAGAGACAGCTCCCTCAAATCCTGTCCTGGAAGTGTCGGTTTCATTTGGTAGATTTGCGAATGATTCACTGTCTTGGGAGAAATGGTCATCTTTTTCACCCAATAAATACTTGGAAGAAGTTGAGAGGTGTGCAACGCCGGGATCAGTAGCTCAGAAAGCCGCTTATTTTGAAGCTCATTACAAGAAGATTGCTGCTAGGAAGGCTGAGTTACTGGATCAAGAGAAGCAAATGGAGAAGGATTTGTTGAGATCGAATGATCAAACTTGTGGAGATCTGATTGCAGATAATTCCAATACTAAGTCAGAATCTGATTCATCTGAGTGCCAGACTTCTGCTGAAGTTGTGAACCAGGGAACCAGCTTGGCTAATGAAGTGTGTGGAACCCTTTTTAATGAGCCAAGTAATGATGCTGCAGTTACAATAGGGTTTCCGAGTTCATCAATTGAGGAAAGGAAAGAGGAAGCTGAAAGAAAATTAGAAAGTCCTATGTCGGACAAATCAGAAGAAGATGTACATGTTATGGTGAAAGAAGAAGTGAAAAATACTTCCGCGGGGGTGCAAGCTGTAAAGAAGTTGCAGCAAAAGGAGATGGAAAACACTTCAACTGATATAGAAGAAAATGTGAATTTCGATCGTTCAAAGGAATCTCATATGGTCAGATTTATTTTATCTCATAACGGTTTTAATAGGACAGCTTAACTCTAAATTATTTTATGTTTCTGTGGAATTTAGTTGCATGGTTGATTTTTTTTTTGGGTGAATTTTTCTGCTTCTAGATTACTCTGATGAATAAGGAGAGAAACATCACAAGGGCAAAGAAGAAACCAGAATTGGCAGTATCCAAACCATCATCCCTAGCTAAGGCATCACCTACAGCTAAGGCATCACCTGTTACTAAGGCATCATCTATGGCCAAGGCATCGCCTATAGCCAAGGCATCGCCTATAGCCAAGGCATCACCAGTATCTAAGGCACCATCTATAGATAAGGCATCATCCATAACTAAGGCATCACCCATAATTAAGGCGTCACCCATTACTAAGGCATCGCCTATAACTAAGGCTTCATCTGTAAGTAAGGCAAGAGTGTCAAAGCCAACATTGGCTTCTACTCCAAATTATTCTTCAATGTCTTCAGCAAGGATAGGAAACAGTTCATCTTTGTCAAAGTCAAAGAATCCTTCTGGAGGAGAAAGCAAGAAATTAGCTCCTAAGTCCTTGCACATGTCCCTTAGTTTGGGTCCATCGTATCATGATCCAACTTCTGTTACCACAACTAGAAAATCTTTGATTATGGAGAGTATGGGTGATAAGGACATTGTTAAACGAGCATTCAAAACATTTCAGAACAGATACAATCAATTGAAATCTGCTGGTGAAGATCAATCTCTGGCACCGAAGCAGGTTTGTCATTGTATTATGTTTAACCTTGTGAAGAGGCCTTTTGACATCTCTCCTGTTTCTTCCATTCAATTCTCTTATTGGCTTTGTGAAATGTCAAATCTTTATGTAACTTCTGCTTCCATTTCTTCAGCCGGTGCCAGCAAAGGGGACAGAACCAAGGGTTTCAGCTTTCATGACTCCACGAAAAGAGAATGGAGGGTAAACTTTTGGATTTGCTCCTTGTCTGCTAATGGATTTATACAACATTAGACTCATACTTTTGTGTCAATTAGTGATAGGTGTGTTACTTGTATGCATCCAAAACGTGCAGCATATCAGTAGTGCATTATTATTTATATGAGAGTATCTTCACTATCATGTATTATTTTCAGACTAGCAATAGAATATGGAAGATAACTTTAGGAGGTGCTGAGTTAGAGAGGTGAATGAAGAGCAATAGAAACTTATTTATATAAATAATGGCCTGGCTGCTGCACTATATTTTTCTTATGCATAAACTAAGCATAACCTACTGATCATGGCATCACTTTTATGATTTTGTTCTAAAGAAATGGTTTAAAATTTCATTTAGTGACGAGATCTGACATTTTTCTGATACTCAATAATTTCATTTATCTTTTTCGGTGAGCTTAATTTTTGCATTGGTTGGTTTGAAATAGGTCATTCAAAGTAGGTGACGTGGAGAAAAAACATGGTAAGGCTGCTTCATCTTCTTTACCCATGAAAAGGAATGAAAGTGCAGAGAAGAGAGGAGAGGTATCCATTTTAACTTCCCCTTCTCTCTCTCTCCCTCTCCAAATCAATCAATAACACAAAGTTCTTTTGAAGTATGAAATGTTGCTTTCTTTTAACCATTTATGTTATTATCTAATTTCATCAATTCAATTCAGTTCTCCAAGAAACTGGAGGAAAAAAAATCTTATGCTAGAGAGGCAAACAGAACTCACCTTCACACAAAATCGAAGGTATATTTATACCTCACTATTTTTCTTAGTGAGAACATGCATTGGAATCTTTGTTGTCAATTAAGATGGTTGCATATACTCATTACAGTCCAATATAGCTCTTTACAAAGTATCATATAGTGAACTGTCATTAGATGTAAATGATTTTCAAAACTATAAAATCCAAATAAATGGCATTTCTGAATACCTGTGCTTAACACAGGAGAATAAGGGAGCAGAGATAAAGACAGTAAGACAGAGTCCTAATGTCAAAGCCACAACAATGAACAGCTATACATCATGGACAAAGAATAACTAAAGGCTCTTTAGATAAGGTATGCCTTAAATCCATGTACTTCTATATTACAAGTGATTCTGATACCAAGTAAAGTTTCATCATTATTACTCTAGAAACATACATCTCACATAGTGAGTTGTAGATGAAATTACCCTGGTGTGGGCATTTTGGGTTGAATTTATGTTTGTCTGTTCCCAGCCAATGTTTTGTCAGTGTTGTTAACGTGAATAATGTTTAAAACGATCCTTTATTTTCATTGTTATGCTAATCATCTTTCGATTTTAATTATTTCAATTTCGAATCTTTCTGTGTAATTAAAATGGACTATAGTTTTAAGTTCTGGTAAATACTATTAGCATTAAGTTTTAGTCATTGGTGGCAGATGAAGCTGCAAGGTCCTCCGCCATCAAAACTGAGGCTTATGTCTATTCTGCATTATAGTTGGTGATCACTTCAAACATGCTAGCTTTTCAAAATGTGTGACAAACTTTTGTGTTTCACAACTTCTAGAAGCTATCAATCATCTTAGAATTGTAAAAAAGTTTACATGTGCAACCAACTTGTTCTTGTCTAAATTCTCCTTTGACTTAAAACTCTTTAAATATTCTCTGGGGATCTTTACAAGCCATTCTACAAGGAAGTTCTACCTAATTACTAATATGTCAAATTAATTATTACTGCCTAATGGGGTTTGACTCCCCTCATGGGCACCTACATGGTCAAATGCATTGTTTCTCACTTCTCAAAGATTGTATAGTTTGGCAAGGATTTCACTTTAAACTCGGGTTTGCAAAGTGAGGTCGGGGATTTCTAGATTACCAAAAAGAAAAACTAATTAATGCCCAAATGGACTTCTGTGGTTAATGAAAGCCTGGATGATTGTTTCCTTCAAGATAAAATGCACGTGTCTAGCACAACCAAAAGAAGTTGCTTAGAACTAGCTCCTGCTGTAAGTTGAATTACCTAAAATGAAAGTAATTGAATTGATATAGAACAGTGAGCATTTCCTGTATGGTGAATTGCTTCTGCGTAGCTAGAAAAGAGGGAAAATATAACCTGCATTATGACCGTGTCAGTGATTCAACGTCTTGATTTATTCTCAGCTTATATCTCTGCTTATCAATATAAGCTATGAATGCTACATATCTAATATTGCAGGAGGATTCCAAGAATGAGATCCATCGGTAACCCGGATCCTGTACACCGAAAGTGTGAAGCAGCATAATCTAATTACAAAGAGTGGTAGGTGAAGTAACACAAGATATGCAACTACTAGGAGGCTAATGAAATCCATGAACAGAAGGTACATATGAAAGCCATTGCTTCTGAGTAAGGGCAAATGCCCCATTTATGATATCATTTCTTGGCAGAGGCCTGAGTCATTGATGAGTTGCAGGCTGTAGATACATTGCTACAGTATTCAACCCATAAATGTTCATCCTGTTTGATTGTGGGGCATATTAAATAATGTGAAAGAGATAAAGAAGAGACTGAAGCCATGCTATCTTTCATTGATGAACTATTTACTTCGTTTTAGCTACCACCTCCTTTACCCATAATTTGGAAATAAAAATAAAAATTAAATATAGTTTTGTAAGTAGAATATGAAGTTTTTTATTGGCTACTCAGCTGTAAAAATGTTGGAAGAGCACGTAGTTCTTGTGGTTGATAGCTCCTACAATCAAATATGTGTATGTTGGTACACTATTGTTTTGTAATTTTTGTTAATACTAGTATTTTATTTTGAGTAATGATGCTATTGGCACCCCACTTTTTATCTTTGTTGACCCAATTCTAAATTTACCCTATTAAGATTTTTAAATAAACAGAAATATCTAAAGAAACCTCACCCATTTACAAAATAATCTTTTTGTTTATATTTCCACTTTAAATATTATCCTCCATCAATTATATATTCTCCGTCATTTATATCAAGCCAATATCATATTTCTCTTTTACTTTGGTGCATGTATTAAGTTTTATGTCACTAGAACTTGTTGATTAATTTTTTCAATAATGCTACGGACACCGAAGTTTTATACCAACATTTTGTATCGAATGACGTGTCACATAAGTAGACGCAGTCACGTAGTACATTAATAAATATTCCGTAAATGAACGATCATCTATTAAATATAGACGAGCGTTCATGATTATTAGACGACCATTTATTTTAAATGGACTTTCGTCCATGCGAAAATAACAATGGACTCTCGTCTATATTATATGGATAACAGTTCATTTACCATGAACGTCTAGTTCACGCAGAATAGATGTCCGTTTATAGTTTAAATTAAAAAATTTTTAAAACAAAAATAATGGACTGGACGAGAGTGCCTATTAGAAAAAAAAAAAAAAAAAAATCTAATGCACTGTCACCAACTGAAACAAAAATCCTTTCTCTTCTACCTCTAATGGCTTATCACCCATCATGAAGTGCATCAATATTAAAGGCTCCGTTTGGTTGGTTTTTGGGAATACTATTATTAGTATTCCCAAAAAAGTTAAACAGTAAAATGCCAAAAAACTCACAATATTATCCAATATTATTCAACTTTTTTAAACCTCCTAAATTTGTTAATTTAATTAAGTACCCCTAAATATTTTTTTTCGAAATTGCAAAAACACCTCTAAACCCACATTATACCAGATTCTGGCCACCACTGTCGGAAGTTGGCCGGAATCTGATATAATGACGCACTACCGACTGACGAGCAAATGATCTGGCCTTTGCCGGCCAAATCCACCGTGGATCTGGTCGGCAAAGGCCATATCGACGCACAACCGGCAAGATCCAGCTGGTCATGCGTCGATACGGCGACTCCGGCCACCCTCCGACAGTGGTGGCTGGCTGTGATTATTCAATGGGTGGGTTGGGAGTGTTTTTGTTAACTTTCAAAGTTTTATTATAGGGGTGTTTAGTAAATAAACAAACATAGGGGGTATTTTTATTAAATTCCAAATCCTACATCGTAATACCTGCCTAATTCAACTTTTTTTAATTTTTTTAAAAAACTTTTCTAAAAAATACAAAAAAAGTGAAACAAACAGAGCCAAAGTCTTCTTTTGATGATTCCTTGAAATGAACTTTTTTTAGCTTTTCATTCCTTCTTAACTTCGTGTGGCTCCTACCACGAGAAAATCAAAGAAGCTTGGTGGAACGGCGTCAAATTGGCTATCTATCAATGATGAAGCTTCACTGGCTGAAACTTGAGATGTAGATGCCGTGGAAAGGTTGCATGTTGATTTCAGAAATAACACACAGATCTCTAGCCAATTTATATATCAGTGTCTCAAGCACAACAGGATTGCTATGTCCTTTACTTGACCAGTATGAAGCTCTCCTTGCAACTCTATCTCTAGGTTCCATCGTATTGTGAATGCTTTCCTCTAGATAATTATCAGTGCTAGAAGCATAGATTTGCTCAAAAATCAATCCCCTGACAGGAAATGATGTACAACCTCGAGCTAAAAAGGTATAGACAAGGATCCATTCTAGGTGGATGCCCATCCATATTAAATAGACTCCCATCTATATAATATGGACGGGAGTCCATTGTTATTTTTGCATGGACATGAGTCCATTTAAAATGAACGGATGTCCAATAATCATGGACGCTCGTCCATGTTTGATGGATGACTGTTCATTCACGAAATATTTGTTAATGTGCTACGTGGTTGTGCTTACTCAGGTGACACGTTATTCGATGCAAAATTTCGGTGTAAAACTTTGGTGTTCATAGTACTTATTGAATTTTTTTGGCTTTTAGAACTACAAGTTTCTTTCTAATCATTTCCTCTTCTTTGAAGAAATTTTAAGTAGTAATTATATTGTTGCTTTCGATTTGAAACATATAGGTGCTTAATTTCTCCTTTCATGAATATTTTTTTAAGATTATAATACAAAAATACTTAAAATAGAATTGAAATCTTTGGAACTTGATAAGAATAGCACCCTCTTGAATTCATCTATTTTTGAAGTTGGATCAATAAAGAGTGAAGAATAATAGGGTTAGGATTTTTAATTTAAAAAAAAAAAAAATTGAGTTATTTTTATGATCAAAGGGAAAAAAAAAAATCTATTTATCTATTAAATCTTTCAAAACCAAACAATTATCAAAAATAACGGGTCTAATTCATTCAATAGTCTTATGAGTAAAATCATTTACCACCCCCAACTTTAGAAGTTAAGTAGGTCCAAACATTTTGCATATTACACAATTACCTCCATTATTGTCAATTTCTGCCATTAAAACTAATCGTAGGTAAAAATGTAAATCGAATAGAAAGGTATCTTTTAAAGTTCGAATAATTTTTGCAGGGTTAATCAAAATGACAAATTATAAGTAGTGTTTTTATTGTTGATCGTCCGTCATTATTAAGCGAGATGAAATGTGGAAACTGTGCTGGAATGTCTTTCTTGCTTGACTAATTGACTTGTAATTCCACAAACATTCCCATTCCAAATCCACGTCCACCTTGTTGGCAACGCACGGCAACGACACAATCTTAGCAGTTTCTAAGTAGGTGTTTGGTTGGAGACTTAGAATTGGAAACATTAGTTTCTTTCAGTTTATTAAACTTCTGGCTTAGTGATGGCCTAGTTAGTAATACGGGTACGGCAAAAAAACGGTACGGGAATTTTACGGGTATGTATAGGCAAATGGTGAAAAATACGTTTGTAAAAATTCGGTCATAAAATCGGATACGGAAAAAATACGTTCGGAATATACGGGTTTAATACGACACATTGTCAATAATACGTTTTGAAAAATACGACAATAGCACTCTTGATTTGCACTTTTCAAACATCCCCATTTAAATAATCCATTGTGGTCGACCCTACAATTTATTTTCCTTTTAATTTAAAGTATATTTGAACAATAACTAAGACTAGTATTTTTATCCTTAATTTTATAGCTACGCATCAAAGTTTGGATTCCAATTAATAATTGTTTTATTTTCTGAATTTATTGGATAATACATTCAAAGGTCAAATAATAATAGTGTTATGAAATCTAAAAACATGACAAAGTGCACATGGGTTTACAATTTGCAGTTGGCGTTGGTTGTAAACTGATGGTTTGTTGTTTTTTTCTTCTTCTTTAAGTATCTGCCAATTCCAAATCCAAGCCGACAATATTATTTTATGAATTCATGCTTTTTTTGCAGTTTTGCCTTACCTTTTGCTTTCATAGATGATCTTTAGTCTTTTCATTTTGACCCATACAACACAAAACAACAGAACTAAATGAAATTATGTTAAAACAGATACCAAATATAACTCTCACAAGCATTTCATCAAACATGTTTCAAACAAATCTATCAATCCACAAACATAACAAATCCATCAATCCACCAGCCCCTATTACTACTACTCACACACCAACACAAACACAAACAATCACCAACATACAAGATTCAAAGAGAGTAAAAAGAGAAGAGAAGAAGTGTGTAGCTTGAGGCTTGAAGAGTTGAAGTCTTGGACTTAAAGCTTGGAGAAGAGAGTAAAATTAAAAGAGAAGAGAAGAAGAGATCAAGCTCAGAGTCAAGAGATGAAGAAAAAGAGTTGAATTGTTGAAGATTTGAAGAAGAGATGAAGACTGTGGAAGAGAGAACCGAGAAAGAGGAGAAGGAGATTTTTTTTATTTTAGTCAAACCCCAACAAAACGACGTCGTTTTGCCTTATCAGTAATTATTTTTTTGTCTGCAAAATTCGGCAATAATTCGGGTATAATTCGCGAATTATACGGATAGGGTATATAATTCGCAAATTATACGGCAGCCCTAATAAAATACGTGAATTCGCGTTTATACGGGAATTATACGGCTAGCCGTAAATTCGCGTATAAAACGCGAATTTACTAACTAGGGTTGATGGACCATTGGGAAATTAAGTGCATTATACCAGATGGACTTTCTAATCTAAAACTTCACTGTCATGGCTTTCTGGGATGGAATTGTTTTGTCGTCGGACTCCATGAACAATCCTGTTTGTTTACGGCTCACACGGTTTTGGACTTCCAAATCGTATTGGATTACTATTTAAACTGAAAAGAAGCAGTTAATTAGGTTGTAAGTGGACCAGTAATCACCAAACTAAACTTTAATAACATCGAGGAGGCTCAGACTTTGATCAGGTCATTCTTGTTGACTTCTTTTTTAGCTGCACTCTTATGATGTTTAATTAACGTTTTCTTCTTTCTTTTTGGCCTTCCAAGTTCATGATGTAAATGGGTTTCGGTAACTGAGATTCTAATTCCTTGTAGCTCATATTGGCCTGGAAGTTGGTTATTTCTTAAAAATAATTGAATAATTCTGGAATGGGGCTAGATAAACATAATAGATCAGCCAACTTGAACAATTATTATTCATTGAAATTTACTAATTTGCAAAATACAAAAAAATCACTCAGTTGTATTTATTTTCCTATTGATCCTTTGTTCTAAAATCAAAATCTATATACATAAAATCATTATATTTTCAAACAAATTGTATATGTACCTCTTCAGGATTAATCAGAATCTGATCCGCTAGATTGCTCCTGGACTTATCCGTCAAGAATGTTCCGGCAAGTTTGGGAACCTCACAGTTCTCAATGCTGGTGACTGTGGTGACGATCCAATGCCTGACGCCGATGCCCCTCTCCTTTGCAAATTTCTAGCAATTTCCACACAAACTTGATCAACCATCCCCAGAAAATCTTTATTATAACAAAACAGTTGCGTTGATGTGCTCCCTTATTCTTTGCAGCCCTGCTTGATAATATTCTGTAGTTTTCCTTACAAGTTGCATCACCTCGTTTGCTCTTCTCTCAGCACCTTCGAGCTCATTTTCAGCTGCGTCAAGAAAACCTTTCATTTCTTACAAATCCTCCGCTCCGTCAGCAGAACATTCAGATACAAGCTCCCGAATTTCTGCTGCACGGGCTGAGAGTGAAGAGCAAGTTGAACAAAAGGTGTCATAATCAATTGTAGCGGCTTTTTTAACATTAGAGAACTCGGCACTGAGGCCTCCTACCACTGGTAATCCTAGATCATATATTCTTTTCTTTATCCTCTTTTGGTGTTGAATACTCAGAATTTATGCTGCTGTTGCTACTCCGGCTGCTGCTGCGACTTAAGTTCTTATTAGTATTGATAACACAACGTCTTCCCTCTGCGCGAACTACTTCTTTACCACAAAGTGAAGCAGAGTAGTTTTGCCGTCAGCGCTTTTAACGTCAGAGAGTTTTCTAAGAGCTGAAGGTCGAAAGCTTGTGCATTGCCGCGGGCAGTTCCTGCATTCATTCTGTTTCCGGCCTTGAGTATTGCCTCCAAGAGTTTCATAAGAGTCCTCGAGTTCGAAGCTCCCTACATCCCAACCAAGTGTTTGTATAGAATCCTTGAGATAGAGAATCTCTGTGTCATAGTTTGATGTAAACAGCATAGCATGAAGACGAGTGTACGTTGAGGGAATGGCTTCAGAATGTGGAAATGGAAGGCTTCAGCATCAGCTAGCCTGGTTGGATCACCTTCGAATTTGAGGATTTGGGATTGTTCCTCTTTATTTGGGGCAATCGTGTTTAGCCTTTCAAGAGTTTCTGCATTTAGGCCTTTGCCCTCGTTAAGCGCATTGAGTAGTTCTTGTGAGAGAGTGCCAGAGATTTGAGCACAATTGCAGTATTCTGAGACTTTCGGGCACAAGAATCAAAATCTGTGAGTTGGGATTCTTTGGGTCCCTTGAGTCATTGGTTCTTGGAGGCGATTTCCGATTACTAGCTACATATCCGAATAGTGCTTCATAAGATCACCATCAAACCTGAAATGTCAATAAAAAGGCTTTAAGCATAAGTAAAACAAAACATGATTGATTGTGTATATTCATGAAACTAAAATTATAGATTACAGTTACCTGAAGGAACCATTATCATTTTGTCCACACATTGATTTTTCTCCATTTTTGTCACCTTATCCAATGCAACGGTTTCAATTTTACCTGACCATTTCCACTTGCAGAAGGATACTCCTACCTCACTTGAAGACCCTTTAGACCCTGAAGGTGGTTTTAAAGATGTTTTCAAACCACCAGCCTTTGGTGGTGGAGGAGGTGGACCGGATTTTCTTTCCTGGAATTGGTGGAGATGGCGGAGGAGGCGAAGGTCTCTTGTTGTTTTGACTTGGCGGGGTGGTGGTGGCGGTGCCGGGGGAAGAGGAAGAGTAGACGGTTGAATTGGTGTTCTTTTTCTTCATAGTCCTGAAGGAAACTGATGGAGGGGGTGCTTGAAAGCCATAATTCGATTTTGATAAGTCTCTTCGGGTCTAATCGAATTGTAGGAAGATGATGAAGAACTTCCTCTGAGTAGAGGAACTTCTTGTATTTCCTCAGACTTTTTCATCGTCGTTTCATAATTATCTTCATCACACTACTTGGAGGACTCTGTAAAATCTCTTTCAACTACACGCCTGAGCTGGTTCTTGTCGCCCTCTTCAAGCTTTCTCCATAAAGACATCAATCCATTTTCATCCACAATCAACCCTCTGACATTCCCATCAATCTTGTGAAATCATTTGGAGGCAAAGTGGTAGCTGGCCACCCTGTGGACCATGACCATTTCCAGGTTGGGAAATATTACCACTTTGTCTCTTCGACGTCGTGCAATAAAATACTTTTGCAGATAGAAAGAAAAACGGCAGCAACAATTATAGTGCCGGCTGCAGTGACAGCTACTGCCCTTACAATGGTGTTCTGATTTGACGACGAGTTTGATTCCGGCGGTGATACAGGCGGCGGAGGCAGCGGTGGTGGGGTTGTAATTGTGGTGATTCTGGTGGAGGTGATGGAGTTGTTGGTGAATTAGGTGCTGGAGGTGGAGGTGGAGTGGAAGATCAAACGGAAAGAAAGTTTCAATATTCTGAGGCTGGGAAGAAGAGAAGAATAACGTAAAAAGAGAGAAGAAGAAGAAGAAGTTTGGCAGCCATGAAACCAAGAGGTAGAAGAAAGAGTTTTCGAAACTGAAAAACTGTTTTTAATCCTCTTTAACTTGGTTTTATTGTTTTTGGTTTCTGGTTGCGGACAGTTTCATAAAAGGTCGTAGAGTTAGCTGTTCCAATACAAGTCCTTCCGGTCTTTTTTATTTTATTTTATATTGACAAAACAACCTTGTTTAAGATTTTGTTAATCAACCCATGCCAGCTTTTGTATATTAAATGGGTTTTTAATTAAAAAAAAAGTGGAAATTTCTAAGCAGATGGGCGGTGGTTGAAATGGTTCACCGTGTGTTTCGCCAATTCTGGAGTTGAATTGGTACTATTCCCACTTATATTATATCACTATTGAGTTGAGTGTGATGATAATAACATTTAAAAATTTTAGTGCTGGTTATTATGATTTTACTGACAAGTATTATGTACCTTACACGTAATCAACAAAGTCAGAAGGAAGACACCATCCAATTTTTAGGTTTCTAATCATTTTTAAATTGACCTTTTCACACTGGCTTTATATCATTTATTGGGTTTTTCAAATTCCACCTAATCACACAATAATTAATCAGTTTATTTCCAATTATGTTTCTATATTTGAATTGTCAACTTTGTATGGTACAAATACAAACCCAGTCAGAGAATAGGGTTTACCTTTTAGATTTTGTAAAAAAGAAAGACTTGTTCTAGATTGGAATTGAAAAAAAAGAAAAAAAAAAAAGGAATTAAGTTGATGACCCAAGATGGCTGAGCTCCCAGATTTCTTAAGAATTGTTGGCGGACTCATTGACTTTATCAATGTGTTGTGTAGTGGTTGAAAAAGATAACTACCGAAATGGTCAAAACCTCAAAACTAGTACACACTGTGGTCTTCTTCTTTTTCATCTAGAACTGGAACTGGGTATTACCGAGAATCAGAAGTTTCCTTTTGGTTTCTTTTACTCTTTCCAGTTTTGGTCTGAAATGGTAAAAAAAAACTACCTAAGTTTGAGTCATTCATGGCTTATTCCTTATAACTCACACACCTTCCTGCAAAGTAATGTTTATTATTGATTAATTCGTGTCTTGATAGAAGAGTCCGATTTGAAACTCTACTTAAGGGGTAATCTAAATGAATTGCCAATAAATGAGATTAGGTAAAACATTACTGAAGAACTCGGTTAGTTGGTTAATATAATATTATAAGTAATATAGATGGTCCAATATTGGTATTAATGAGAAGATTAATCCAAATATTTTATAATGGAGATGTATGGGCTATGTTGGGCCAAATTTAATGACTCTGGTTAGCATTGGTGGGTCGACCAATCGATGAAGAATTGAACCCAGTCCACCACTAC
The DNA here is from genome assembly GCF_008641045.1 of Pistacia vera. NCBI lineage: Eukaryota > Viridiplantae > Streptophyta > Magnoliopsida > Sapindales > Anacardiaceae > Pistacia > Pistacia vera. Next base: position 184,956 of record NW_022195151.1, on the reverse strand, counting down.
AAATGCCCGAACCCCAAACTATTTTCTTTTCACACAATTTAGGTATTCAAATTAATTGAGAATTGAAAGGAAAAACAATGCTGGCAAATAATTGATTTAGTTTGTAAAAATCAATCTTCCATGTGGCATGATGGGCAATTGTAGAATGTAGAAATGTCTATTGAAACATAAGCCTAGAAAATAGGTAGTTTTGGGGAATTGATGAAGAAAAATAAAGATTAAAATTGACAAGTAATTGTAAATACGACGATTTAAATTGTTAGTAATGATGGTGTATTTTGTTTGCTCGTTTTACCAGTGTATTAGTTGCAAAAAAGTAATAAAATGATGAAGTAAAGCATCATTCTCACGAGAAAAGTCATTAACTACTGATTTCTCTAATTTTAACCCTAATTGAAGCAATATGAATGAATTGATGATGAATTAACAAACTAATACAAATTAACAAAATATAATGAATAACAATCGAATTAAGGCAGAACTCAATAAACCAGTGAATCAACAATGCTGAAAAAGTTAGAGTGTTAATTTCACTAGATACGCAAACCCAAATTATAGAATCTATTACCCAAATTCTAATTCTTTGATTGAAAATTGAATTCTCTATGTTTTGGTACTCCTTCTCAGGTTATACCACCCCACCTCTTCCTATTAATCTTCTAAACTCATAAATTAAGTTTATAGTTCAAAGTCTTAAGCTTTATGGATCCCAAGAGACACACATCACAATCACTTTTTAGTTCATTGTGAACAAATATCAATTGACATGTGATCGAACATTCAAAGGTATTAAGTAAAGTGTGATAAACACTCAATTATGAAATCAAAACTTAAAGTAAGTTAATTCATATAATTTGAATCATTGTATCAATGATACATCAAACCCTAGCTAAACAATTTAGTTCATTCTCAAAAACAAAGTAAAACAGCAAAAACAAGTGTAATCAAAGTTCATCATTGTCAAAACAAGCAAAGATGGAAGAAATCTTCTCTAAATGGAGCTTTAATCTTCAATTTTCCTCTTCTTCCAAGAGCTGCTTCCCAAATGACGAACTCAAACTCTTTTCAAATCATTTTTGTTGTCTTTTATACTCTTTTCACTTTGGGCTAAAACCCTAGCAAGCCAAAACGATGCGTTTCAATTTTTTTCTAAACTGACGTAACTTCACCTCATAATTCCAAGGATAGCTTCGCCGCGGCAAAATTGATCTTGTCTTGAACTTGAACTCTTGGTTGATCTCCCCCTTGTCTTCTTGATAGAATTTGACTAAGTCTTCATTCTGAATGTTGCAAATCAGCTTCGAATATGGTGTATCTTCAGAATTCAAGCCATCCTGGGATTGACAAGTTCAACATCGTCGTTTCCACTCCAATTCAACGTTTAAGCCTGCAAAGGAAAACAAAGTGAATTAAGTAACCATTTCGACACAAAATGAATGAAAAGTAATCTAAATCCTATTAAAATCTAATGCAAAATTACTATAAAAATTGGGATTATCAAGTAACCCAATAATCTCTTTCCAACATTTCTTTCTCTAAAGACAACACTACCTTTTACTTTTTTTTTAAAAAATTCAATTTTATCAAAGTATGGCTTGACTAAAAATATAACTATTAAAACTTATGTACATATAAATGGAGTGTAAGACCATCTCCTACCCATTGCACCAAATTGGTGTAAGTTTCACACTAAATTAGTGTGATTTTTGGTGTGAAACACTATTGCATCTCTAATTTATTGTAACAAATATTACACCAAAAAGAATATTCTCTTTCTTTTTCTTTTATTGTAATAATCAATAATTAATTTATTTCACTTATTATTTTTGTATATATTAATTAAATATTGAGAATGATATTTTTATTAAATAATAATTACTTTAAAAATTATACTAATTTAATAAAATTAAACATTTATTTAATCAAATAAACATTATATTTAATATAGAAAAACATTACATCTAATATAAAAGGATACCAAAAAAAAAAAAAAATTATGAAATTATGAAATTTTTTTCACTTGCTGCTATTTTCAATCGGGGCAACTCAGCTAGGGCACAAATTTATGAAATCCAAATGAAAAAATTGGCTTTGGCAAAATATCGAGAAAATAACAAAATTTTATTCAAGGATTTGAATTCCATAACCAATCCAAGCCGACGTGAGTTTTTTTCAAAATGAGTAATAAAAAATTATGCAAAAAAGAGCTCAACAACAAGGTCAAGGATCTCAAAATAACTCTAGTTTTTTTCAATATTTTGATAATCTTAGAGGATCCAGAACTAATCTACCGGAATACTAAATTGTTATTTTAGTGTATGTTGTATTTTCTTTTAATTTTAGTGTTTTTAAATTAGTGTTAATTTTTATTTTGAGTTATTGTAGTTTAATATTTGCATTGAATAGAGTTTTTTTTTTAAATTTTCATCATTTTTTGAATTATATAATTATTATGAATATTAATATAAATAATAATCAAATTAACTTAAATATAAATAACAAAAAAAAAATATTTTTTTTACTGTTTGAACAGTGCCACGCCAAATTGGTGTACATAAATAGTGCTACACCAAATTTGGAGTGGCATTGTAGATGGGCACCAAAAATGGCGCTGGGTTGGAGGCCTTTTTCATGCTATTTTAGTGTTTTTACGCTGGGTTGGAGATGCTCTAAAGAGTGTTTATAAAGAAAAATAAATTGAAGGTAAGTTTAATAAAATTAATTTATAGATAAATTTATAAATTATAAAGAATATATATATACAGGTCTTTAACAAAATAGAGAGTAATTTTAGCCTACAAAATCAGGAACAAAACAGTGGCTTCAACCGGGTTAAAAGGGTATATATATAAATATAACTTGGCTTAAATAAAGAGAATTCTTCTTCATTCACAGTGTATATATTTTAGTTTAACATTGAAAGTGGATGTAGGCTTACAATTTGTAAGTTGAACCACTATGAAGTCTATGATTCTCTTGTTCCTTGATTGTCGTGTTGATTCTTAATTTTCGCTTAGATTCTTTATGCTTTTTAGTTGTGAGGGTTTTACTTGTTCTCCACTATTGTATTTGGCGAAATTCGATTCTAGTGAAACTTTAAGGAGATTGCCTTAAAGAAGTGGATGTAAGAGACTCGTGATCAAAGTTCCGAACCATTACAAATTTCTAAGTAATTCTCTTCTCTCAACTCATTAATTACTTCTTGTTCATTTATTGCTTACTATTATTGTTATTTATTGTTCATAGCATTTGGATAGTTAGAGGTTTTAATTATCCCGCATTAAATTTTTTAATCTCCTGTTCACCCCCCTCTGGGAGCATTTGCCGTATTAGGGTTTTACAATAGTTGGTGCCATCAAGACATTCGCTGAGGGCCGTTAATGAAACAACATTAGGGCTAGTGGTGGGCGTCAGAGTTGGCACTACTGAAGAAGGATCGGTAATGGTGGTTGTTTCCATTGATTTTCAAGTGAGCTTTCACTTACTGCTTTAATACCAAGTTTCAACTAAAGATCAATCAAAGAAAAAATCAATAACTAAAAAGAAACACAAATTCATAATTGAAGACGGAGGAAGGAAGAAGAGATAGAGACTGTATCAGAGAAAAATATGTATGTATTAATGATTTTTTTACTTGCATTACATGTTAAGTATAATTGTGTTTATATACACTTTAGGATGTAATCTTGTATAATCAAAGTTGCAGATAATTTGGGATGCTGAATTGGTCTCATGAATTTGTATATTTGGAGGTTGAACCAGTCTTCTGATTCTGGGGAGTGAAATATGCTGAGATAGTTTTGAGCTCAAGTTCTTCTTCATTGTTTAGAACCGAACTTAATTCTGAAATTTTCAGAACACTTGAACTTGCATCTAATGTGAATGCAGACTATTTTATACCATGACACTTCCAAATTAATAAGTTTTTGTTCCGCCCTTGAATATCAAGTTCAATAAGCCAAGAATTTGATTCTTAACTGATTTACAACTCACGGGAACATAATTGAACTGGTGACATTTCTTGTAAGTATCAATCAAATGTGTTCTCTTTTTCCATTAATTTGATTTACCATTGGATCAAATGCCTAATTCATATGCTAAATAAACAGTAACTAGGCAAAAGCACAAAACAAACAAACAAACAGATAAAAAAAATCTTGTCTCCAGCAACTTATTGTAGGGCAAATGTCTCCCCTAAAACAGAGGATATTGCCAGTGCCATGCCAGCATAGCCAATCTGAGGCATCTCCATATAACGACAAACAAACCGCCCCACTATTGGGCAGCTAGCTATGAAATATGAAAGGAACTAAAGTGAATGCCGGCAAGCTGCTGCCAATCACGCAAATTACAACCTGTCAAAAACACTTAAAAAGTTCACAAACAAAAACAATCTTCATTGAAAATGAAACCAAAATCTTTGGAGGAGCAGCCTTGGCCAGAATTTGAAGGGGATTTGATTGAGATTTAGGCCCCCCTTGACAGCAGGGCATTTGAAAGCGTACCACTGAAAAGGAGGCAACGAGACAAAGGCACACACTACACTCACCCACAGCTCCTCCTTCAGGGAACATTTAAATCCCAGCTCATCTCCACAACTGTTCACATTCCCATCCCTTTATTATTCTCTCTATCAGACAACAAAATCTTGCCCACCTAATTTACCATTCAGCAAACCCATCACAATTCACATTTCATTTCTAACTCATCTTCCAACTCCACATTACCCTTTTCCTATTTCGAAGCCTATTCAAAATTCGGAGTGCTAAGTCAGATGGGCAATTCAATTTTGGTCACATTCAATAATCTCAACAAAATTAAATTAGGGTTAAATTGTAATGCCAAGATTCATTGCTTTGGAAGCTACATAATTTCATACTTTCAAAAGTTAATTTAGTATTAGAAATTGTGATCGTTTATCACACAAACAAACAGAATAGTTAAAATGACCCACAANTATATATATATAAAAATAAAAAAAACCAACAAGAGTTGATAAAATTTACCCGTTTTGTGATAGAAATATAAGATTTTATCAAATTTCATGCATACAAAATTGTTTTTTAGTGAGTGATAATATCGCTAGCGAAAATAGTTTAAAATTTATACACTATGTTTGGCTTACTATTTTTATCCAGATTTTGGATCCTATTCTTCAAATAATGTTTGGCACGTTATTCTAAGAATATTATCCTATTTTTTTAATTACTTTTAGACCCCATAAGGTTATTAATTTCATCAAATACACCCTAAAAAAAAGTTTAAAATTTATCAAAAACACCCCCGCAACCCATACTCGCCAAATTCCGGCAACCACCATCGGTGGTAGCCGAAATCTATACAACGGCTAACCTGCCGCCGGAAGTTCACCGATCTGGCCTTTTCCGGCCAGATCCACCACGGATTTGGCCGGAAAAGGCCAGATCTGGCCGTCGTTGACCGAAAACGACGGCCATATCTTTGGCCGTCGCTGACGGCCAAAGATGGCCGTCGTTTTGGCCTTTTTCGGCCGTCGACGGCCATGGCAGGCCGTAGATCTGGCCTTTTCTGGCCAGATCTGTGGTGGATCTGGCCGGAAAAGGCCATAACGACTCGTTACGACACAGATCCGACCAGTCTGTGCTTTAACTCGATTTTCCGACCAGATTCCGACGGTGGTGGCCAGAATCTGGCACTGCAGGTGGTGGGGGTATTTTTGTCAATTTACATGTTGGGGTATTTATGAAATTAGCAAACTTAGGGGGTTTTTCTATAAATTTTTAAATTTTACCTCGTAATACTCCCATATTTAATTATCCAATACTATCTCCAAAATCCTACCCAAAGTAATAAACCAAGCGCATACTATAAGATTTGAATTTTCATTGAACAACGTGTATGTATACAAATTTAATTTTGTAAAGTGGGTCAATTTCAATTTTAATTTGCTAGTTATTTGTTTTATAACTTTAATTTGAGCGACGTATCCTATTATGGAGACAAAAATACCCACATTAATTACATGTTTGATTTTTGCATTGAATAGATCCGTAGATAAAAACATTTTTCTATCCGTAATGGAAATTACATTAGTAGAATATAAGTCGAAACATCTTCGAACATCTATATTTACTTGATTAAACCATAATTAAATAATATACAAAAAGAAAAGGGAATATTGGTCGATTTTCAAATAATTAGACTTGATTTCTTAATGTGCCCCCATATCTTGCTAAACTACATGTCTACATTTAGCTTTTTCTTAAGCTTGCTTGTGAAAGTGTCTGATTTAATAGATTCTAATTGTCTGATTTGATATTTTGACTGAATTATTTCTAAAAGTAAAGGCATTACCATGAGTGGGACACGTAATCCTGTTTGCTTTTCACGTTCAAAATTGTTTATTGAAACTCTCAGAGAATTTGGATGTCTATCTTCACAATTAAAAACATTATCTCATTCTCTCTTTATCTTCTTCATCTTTACTCTATTTTCTTTTTGGGGCAGATTTGCATATTGTCAACCTTTTCCTTTCCATGGTAGAATTAACCAAAAAAAAAATAGTCGAAATAGGAGTGCACTTATTTTGGGGTGAGTTTATTATTTAGATGTTTTTAGTAGTTGTCTGTTTTGCCCTTGACTATTCAGTGTTTATCGTGGATATAATAACTGATATATATAGACCGGACTGATATCTCAAGGGGGAGAAGGGATAAAACTCCTTGAATTGATTGAAACTACTAAAAAAGCCCAATTACATGTTGGGCTCTTTGGGGGCCGTCTAAAGCCCAATTACGTTTTTTTTGGGGGGGGCAGGCGACGGCGGGGGTGGGGTTGGGGTTGTTGTGGTTGTTTGATAATTTACGGAACGGAAACCTCAAGGGGGAGAAGGGATAAAACTCCTTAAATTTATTGAAACTACTGAAAAAGCCCAATTACACGTTGGGCTCTTTGTGGGCCGTCAAAAGCCCAATTACGTTATTGGGCTGTTTTAGACCAATGGGCCGTCAAAACTTGTACAAGTCTAAAATGAGTGTAGCTTAATCATCGTCTTCTTTTCATTTGTTAAAAGTTAGGGGTAAAATTTTAACATTCATATTTGCATTTAATTAATTATTTTTATTATATATATATATATATATATATTGTAAAAACAACAACCTTCAAAAAATAATAATTTTATAGATTTATTGATAAATAATACATGACGCCTTTTATTATCTCGATTTTAATTTATTTTTATGTGAAAACTTTATATTCACTAAAAAACTTTAAATTTTGGAAACCCGAGGAATTCGAACCTAAGACCATGCATTCTAACCACATATTTTATCGCTTATCCTATCACTTGAACTCTCCAAAAATAGTTGAATGGTCCAAGTCCAACTGTCCAAGACCATGATTGTCAATGTCTCATTATGTGCTATGTAGTCTTGCTTATGAGATTGGCTAATTTTATTATTTTTCATAATCAACATTATATATATATAATTGAGGTTAGGCATAGTTAATTTAAAAGAATTTTGCATGATTTGATGCTAACTAGTGAAGTCCCTTCACATAATAACGAAACTATTTATAGTCTCTATTTTATTATTTTGTTGTTTTAAACCTAACGTTGAGACTTTAGAAATGATTATATCAAGGTTATAAATTCAAAGTGAACTTGAGTGATGGGGTGACTATAAGTAAATGTTTTAGGTGAAATGTTATGATCATATTATAAAATATTTCCACCATATGATAGTGACAAAAATTAAAAAAGTCTTACCGTTGAAATTTAATTAAAATTAAAGAAATGGGTATGGTCAAGAAGTACAGGTGGGCGAAAACTCCACTTACACAATTTTCAAATAAACAAACCCTAAAGCAACCTAATACCAAATTAATTGGCTATATGTAATTAAATAATTAGTTTCTGATTCATGTTTATCTTAATCAAATTAGTTGATTTTTTTTTTTTTTTTTTTTTGACCTTTTATACGATTTGGTTAAAATTATAAACTGCATTATAATATTCTAGCTCAAGGGAATAGGGATACCTTCTTAATTTGGTGAAACATATTAAATTAATTGCCTTTTTGTAAAGCTACATCAATTATCCGTGAAGATGACTTGTGGAGGATAAAAATTCTTATTGGATAAATATTTCATGAAATATAATCAAATTAAGGAGATCAAACATTAGTCTTAGTAAGTGGCGCAAAGTTACTGTGCTTTAGATTATGATTAATGCCTCCATGTCAAAATCTGAGTTAGAGCGTCCTATGCGTAAACAAAGGCACGTGTCATTAGTAAATCCCGCGATGGAAGAGCCGCAAGTTTGATTAGTGTTTGTATTATCTCTATTTTAAAAACCGGATCAGACCAGTCAGACTAGGACCCGGCAACTTCTCCGGTCCAGTTCAGGTCTTAGAGGGGTTTTTGTAATATTTCAAAATTATAAGGGTTAATTGTAATTTTATAGGGGTGTTTTAGAGATATATCAAAAGTTTAGGGATTAATTGGTGCTTTTTTGGGGGTATTTTTCAAATAAATAAATATTTAAGAGACTTATTTGAACTTTTTTTGGGGAATTTCGTAATATACTAAAATTTGAGGGATAATAGTAACTTTTAAAAAATAAAATTATCGCTGATGTCATCGATCCAACCGATTCAACCGGTTGGCCTGTGACTCGGACAACAAAACGGGTTCCCCCCCTGGTTCGGGTTTTAAAACAATGTGTATTATATATCTTTTAACATTTTTTTAATAGCACATGAAGTTTGTGCTGTTATATCATATGATATCTCTGAACAACACACTTCCATTCATATATAATTTGATATATAATCATATAATAATAATCAAATGATTAAACAAGAAATTGAAATGAAATCAACTCTCTATCATAAGAAATTATCCTATAACTAATTCTATAATGGGTATTTACACATGAAGATCAACCACAAAGAAAAAACACAAAATCAAGGAAGCAAAAATGTACTAAAAGAATTATAATAATTAATTAATTAAGCTAATTAACACTTAAATAATTAATCTTCGTTTAATTGTTCACATCGTTGGTTCCCTTGCTTGGCCCCGATGGTGGCACTGTCCCCTTCGGAAGAATATTCAAAACCAACGGCTGATATTTCCCAGAAATTCTCGGAGTTGACACCGAAATTCCCTTTTCCGAGTTCTTCATATTCGTTTCGGGAGCCTTGCCATGGCTTGGTACTTTACTAACTTCACCATTATTTGCATCATCTTCTTTCTCTAAGCTGTTAACTTTGTCGCTAGGAAGAGCAATACTGAAGGCTGCTGCTGCTGCTGCAGGTTCTCCACTACCAATGTTTTGTAACATGAAGTCATGAAGTGTCCTAGCTGATGATAAAGAAGAGTGGGATAATAATATAAAGAAGAGAAAAATTAATATAGGTTTCGCCATTAATGGAGGTTTGTGTGTGTTTTATGAAAATTTTGACGGAAAATGCAGAGAGAAGATTTGAGTTTAGTGATGGGGTTTGTGGGGGTGGCGAGGGAGGTAATTTATATGGGAGAAGATGGGGATTGAGATGTAACATATGAAACTCAACGTTTTGTCTTGAGTTGACAAAGCCATATGGATTGAGATTTGTCAATGCATGACCGCCATGAGGTAATGCAACAATTACGCGCTACCATTTTCAATATTTTTTGAGACCTTATATTAATTGATATAAGCTTCTTTAAGCAAGTTTTAAATTTAATTAAGAAGCTTTAATATCTAGGCAATAATGAACTTGGATTCTCTCCTTGTTCATTATTGTCTAGATAATAATGAATCCAAGTTCATTATTATTCATTATTATCTAGACAATAATGAACTTGGATTCTCCTACATTGTTTATTTAATAGATTGTTATGATGTATATATGTGGTTATACTCACTCCTCTCTTGAACTAGCTTATCTCGTTTACCATGGTATTAAAGTCAAGTTTGTAGAGCCGTGCACACCTTCTGTGAGAGAGAGGATTAGAAATTATATTTGGGATGAGGATAATGGGTTTAGACCCTAATCGTGCATGTTTTACCCAAACTTATTTATCACATGTATCATAGTAATAAGAGTGGAATCAACTAGTGATGTTTAAGGGCGTGGAGAGAAGGAGAGTGGGAATCACAAAGGAAAAAAACACAAAGACGTCAAGGTTTGACTACTGTAATGTGACGGTGGCAATATTAATTAATTCTCAGTCCATGCTGGAAACACCTATACAAATTCAAGTACGCGTTGTAGAAAACGAAACAGACTTGGACTTAGATGAATCTAATCCATCTTTCTATTGAAATGCATCTACTCCACTCATTCTTACCTCGCCGACAACACCTTCTCCATTTCTTTCTTCTTCATTAATTAAATATGTTAGATGATATTAGCAATTTGATATAAGTGTTACGTCGTACATACACCCTAGACATTGTATATCTGCCGGCAGTATATCATAATTGAATTGATGGAAATACGTTGAGTGGAGCTTCAATCAGAAGGCACATGTAAGAATATGCAAAATGGACAACAGCAACAGGTGCTGTGTTTAAATATATATTTAAAAGCGTAAGGAAGAGAAAAAATCATTGAGATAAGGAGAAAAGAGAGTAGACAGATGATGAGCTGAGGTCTGAGCTCAACACTCACCAACCCCTCTTATTAAATGTGCCTTTGGACCATGTTTTGACACGCCCTAATAACCAAAAATAAAACGCGTTGACGATGCCCCAAAAGCTTCTATCTCTTTGTCATCACCTTAACTATTGTTTAAAATATTGCCGACCAAATGTAATTGTTCAATCTTGGGAACATCACTTCTTGTACGTAGATTACTCTATTCGCTACCAACTCTAATAAACAAAGATTTCTGTTGCTGAAACATGAAATTAAGATGGATCCTTCAGTTATGATATCGTTTTAGCATTAATTAATCTTGATATATATATGTTTCAAAGATTCTTTCATATAAAAAGGTCATCTCTATCTTGAATTTCTACTATGATTTTTTCTTTTTGTTATGTCTAAGAAGTCACGTTGATGTCAACTTAATAAGTGCCTAAAAGACAAATTGCATTTCCTGTCAAGCATATGCCGCCTCAAAGATATCTTATGCCAACCCTATCTCATTTTAAGAGAAGAACGGATGAGAGTTGTCCATGTGTCAAGACAACTTGCAAAATACTCATTACATTGACCTCAGAGGTGTATAAATTGGCACTTCTCTTCACGAAAATGGGAGGTTGGGCATATGAGAGTTAAACATAGATTTGAGCTTCATTCTTTCTCTCTGTAAAGCAAAGTATTTCTTCATCTTTGTATGTCTTACGGACAATATCATAGAAATAATCAGAGAACAATAAAATAACAGTGGATGTAGGATTTGCTTTAAGCATCCGAACCACTATAAAAACCTCTCTTGTCAGTCTATTATTTATGTTTCTGCAACATATATAATCTCAACTCCATATTCAAATCTCATGAATCCATCACGTGTAATTTCTAAGACTCTCTTAACACTTTGCACGTGCGAGTCGTTGGTGTCCAAAATCAAGCATCAACAGTTTGGTGGCCCATGCAGGTCTCGAACCTGTGACCTTCATGTTAGAGTTCCCCGATGGCGTGGTCAGATCCCAGATCGCACGCATCAGAATTCCCCGATGGCGTGGTCAGATCCCAGATCACATGCATCAGAGTTCTCCGATCGCATGGCCAGATGACAGATCGCACGCATCAGAGTTCTCAGATCGTGTGGTCAGATCGCACGCTCAGATCGTCCTGATCTTCAGCTTCAGATTGCTGATCTTTAGCTTCAAATCGCATGTTCAGATCGCTAATCGCACACTCAGATCGTCTTGATCTTCAGCTTCAGATTCCTGATCTTTTTAGCATTAATTAATCTTGATATATGTATGTATATGTTTCAAAGATTCTTTCATATAAAAAGGTTGTAGATGCAAAAAATCTACCGTCATGAAAATAGGGTCTGATCTCGTGAGGTTGAGGCCGCTAACAATTCGCTAGACCTGCACACATGAAAAGACAAACGTGAAGCTTACGGAAAATACTGAGGTGGTGTTTGTCGTAGGCACTCCGACGCTCAAGTCAGCAAGCTGAAAGAGATTATTTGATAAGAATTAGGGAGAAGAAGGATTACCAGGAGTCTTGTCGGAGGCTAGGACTACGGTGGAGGCGTCAGGTTCTTGGGAACAAGAACTTTAGGAGCAAATAGATAGTTTTGAGTAGTGTAGATTGACTATGGGAGATTCCTCCTTTATGAGAGGGTAGACCTTTGTTTATATAGTGAACCCAATGTGTTGGAATCCTAGTAGGACACTAAGTCCTATTTTGGGAGATAATCCCTATCGGGAAAAAAAATATGATTTCTTAACTTTATCAGGTTAAGTTTAATAGTTTGAGTAAGATTTGAAATCTTAGTAGAAGAGGAAATAGAATGGGATTCTGATTTCCTGTTTATAGACTGTTGCATGCTAATGGGCTGAAACCCAGTTTAACTTAACTTATAGGATAACCCAACTCATAGAGTGAGTAGTTCACAAAGTGATTTTAAGTGTAGGCTCAATCGGGATTGGGCTGAGGCCTTGAGCCATGACATGTTTATTTCGTTATTGGGCCTCGTCAGACTCAAGACGATTTTTGGCCCTAACAGTTAGCCCCCCACTCTCTAAGTTAAAAAGTATTTAGCTTAGAGAGTATATTTAATCGAATGAGTGCAGACTGAGTGGATTAGTGATAGCAGCTTGTTAGGTCGAATGGACCGTTGTGTGGATTGGGTCAATGACTTGTCAATTTGAGGTGCAAGCCCTTCAATCGGTCTGGGCCGATCGAAGGTGTGAATCAATAAATCAGTCTGGGCCAATTGAAGGTGTGAATCAATAAATCAGTCTAGGCCGATTGAAGGTGTGAATCTATAAATCAGTCTGGGCCGATTGAAGATGTAAACTATAAATCAGTCTGGGCCGATTGAAAGTGTAAATTATAAATCGGTCTAGGCCGATTGAAAGTATGAATTTATAAATCGGTTTGGGCCGATTGAAGGTGTAAATCAATAAATCGGTCTAGGCTAATTGAAGGTGTAAATCAATAAATCAGTCTAGGCTGATTGAAGGTGTAAATCAATAAATCAGTTTAGGCCGATTGAAGGTGTAAATCAATAAATCTGTCTTGGCCGATTGAAGGTGTAAATATATAAATTGGTCCGGCCCGATTGAAGGTGTAAATCAATAAATCGGTCTGGGCAGATTGAAGGTGTAAACTTATAAATCGGTTGAAGCCGATTGAAGGTATAAACTATAAATCGGTCTAGGCCGATTGAAAGTGTGAATTTATAAATCGGTCTGGGCTGATTGAAGATGTAAATCAATAAATCGGTCTGGGCCGATTGAAGGTGATCACAGTAGACGATTTAAAACAACTTCATATGGTATCTCGCATGGTGTACAGTTATCTACAATAAATTGAATAAGAGAAGTAATGGCGTGCATGTGCAAGACCAAAGGAAAGACAAAACTTTAAATGGAAAAGGTCATGCATGTATCAAGTAACAAGCTGTATGGAGAAGTGATGCAAGACCAAGGGAAGAATAATTTTTCCTGGAGAAGTGACATGCATGTTTTGAGTAACAAACTGAACGGAGAATCACCAAGCCAAATGTAATAAAAATGCATGGGGTGCATGTGTTAGGGAAACAGCCAAACGGAGAAACAAAGGGCCGAATGAAGTAAAATGCGTGAAAACAGGTTTTGCTAGTCGATGTTCGTTTGTAGGTGATAGAGCCGAATGGAGAAGTGATTTATGGCATGCATGTGCAAGACTAAATCAAGAGTATGCTAAATGGAGAAGTAACGAGTCAAATGGATGCATACGATGTAGGTGTCAAGCAATAAACCAAATGGAGAAAGAATAAACAAAAGTGAGGAGTAATTAGCCAAACCAACTCATGGCCGAATGGAGAAGAATGCATGGGATGCATGTGTTGAGCATTAAGCCAAATAGAGGTGATTGAGTGTAATGAGGGCACTTACCGAATGACGTGTTTGGTGACTTGTCCTGTTGCAGTGGCTAAAGCATGTTGAATGAGATATTTGTTCAATTGGTTCAGAGTTGAGTCAGGTTAGCTGGGAGACATTGGAAAATGCCGAATAAGGTTACACAGGCGAGTTGAGTCACACAATGCTGGTCGAATAGAGATCATAGCAATGAAGGATCATATTGGTCCACTCGTCTTGTCCAATTGAGTAGTTATTACAACTATTGAATGCCTCAATGAGTCCATTCGGCTTGTCCTACCAAGCGGAGGTGAATGACTTGAGTGGAAGTGACCGAGCTGCATGAGGCCATAAGTGACTTGATGTTACTCTTAGGAGTCCATGCATATTACACCCGCATATATTCTCACTCGGTTGTTACTACCGAGTGGGGTTTCTGATGGTGTTGATGACCCTCATTTGGCCGAGTGAAGCTGGTTGGAGGCAGGCATGAGTCTTTTTGGTTTTTTGTCACTTGGCACTTCACTTTCGATTTGGCTTGGTTGTGTTGACTGAGCCGAATGGATGCTCTGCAAAATCCTTTGATTACTTAAGCTGAATGAGGTCCAGACGAGGTTAATCAATTACTTGCTTGAATATTGGAGCCTTGTGCTCTTCCTTGCTTGGATACTATGGTGGGACTGAGAAGGCCATAATTTCCAGTATGTGGGGTTTCTCTGATCTGCTAGTCCACCTTGGAGCGTCGATGGAGCAGAGTAAAAACATTGGGATGTTATCCTGAATACTAAGTGTTTAGTGGTTAGAATCGAGAAAAGGTAAGACTCGATTTCTTGACAAAGTTGGCTAAGCCGAACGAGTTTATTTAGATGCAGGAACTGAGCAGACTAAAAGGATTGGTTGAGTCACGTTTTGAGAGTACAGTGTTTGGGGAAAGAGTGGGTTTTTTTTGTGAAGGAACAGACATGTTTCAGGTGTTCTCTTTGCTTGTTTCGACTCGGTGAAGAGGGTTGGCATAGTAGGGTAAAAGGAGGTAGGAGGTGGCACTACTTGGCACCTCACTCGGTCAAGACGACCGAGTGAAATGAAGAGTTCAGTATAGAAAGAGAGAGAAGGCGGGGGGAGAGAAAGAGAGAGAGTGAGTAATGATAATGATAAAGACTAAAGGGAGAGAGTGTGAATGAAATTCTGGATGGGATTGCGAGAGGACACTGGAGTGGATAAATGAGAGAGCTTTCGAAAAATTTTACAACTACAGCCTCCATTCGCTTATTTTTTTGGGGCAAATGTGGTTGTTTTGCTTTCTCGATTCCGTAAGGTTCTTCATCATTTTTGGGAGGTTTGGTATGGTTTGATTTTTGAAGAGACTTGTCTACATGTTTCTGAGTTGAATTTCACTTGGACAAGGGAAGAACCGAATGGAGATGAGTGGCTGAACCGAGTGGAGGCATTGAGGCCACTTGTCTATCTCTATGAGTTGGTCAACGTCGTGTTTTTTGAGCCAAATAAGACGATTTTCTTCCCCAACAATTCCATCTAATTGTGAATGTTACATCCTTGACGAGTGAAGAGTTCTAGTTCCTCCAAGTGATTGCTTTTGCGGTATGATATAATTAAATCGTATAGGCTAAATGAAGAAGTGGTGGCGTGCATGTGTACTGGACCAGATGAAGAATAAGCTAAAAAGTAATAAGTTGGGGTAATATGCATGCAGTGTATGCGTCAAACAATAAATCGAATGGAGAAACAATAAGTCAAATTGAGTTAACCGAAGTTGGGTAAATCCAGTTATGACTGCGGGGCTGTGCCATGCATGTTAAAAAGTGAGAGCTCAAGGCCAACTTAGCTTGGTTCATCATGCCGAGCAGAGAAGAAGATGCACTGAGTGGGAATATGATTTTATCCTCCGAGTGGCGAATGGACTCACAGTTCTTTTGTATTCTATTCCGTTAGGTTGAAAGAGGTTGAGGTAGGACCTTCATCTTTGGCCACTTGCATCAATTTACTCTGCTTGGCTCACATGGTTCAGCCTCCTTGGCCGAGTGGATGCATCTTGAATGAGAAGTGGTTGAGTGGTAGCTAGCATTTTAACTCATCCAATTGGATTGAATGCCCCCGGGCCAAGTGGTGCATGTAATTGTTGTGGCGTGTTGGTGGTTATGTGTTGAATCTCAAGGCTTTGGATTGGATCGAGTTGAGCTAATTATATGGGATGACCAGAGACTTGGTTTGGATGACTGGAAGAGTAGTGATCTGACCAACGATGTTGGTTGAAGGGAGTTCCATGTCTCTTCTCATGTTGCAAGTCGTTTGTGGATGGAAGATTTTCAGTTCCCCACAGTGGGTGTCAAACTGTAGATGCAAAAAATCTACCATCATGAAAATAGGTTCTGATCCCGTGAGGTTGAGGCCGCTAACAATTCGCTAGACCTGCACCCTAGTTAGTAAATACGGGTACGGCAAAAAAACGGTACGGGAATTTTACGGGTATGATACGGCAAATGGTGAAAAATACGTTTGTAAAAATTCGGTCATAAAATTCGGATACGGAAAAAATACGATTCGGATATATACGGGTTTAATACGACACATTGTCAATAATACGTTTTGAAAAATACGGCAATAGCAATCTTGGTTTTAGCACTTTTCAAAACATCCCCATTTAAATAATCCATTGTGGTCGACCCTACAATTCATTTTCCTTTTAATTTAAAGTATATTTGAACAATAACTAAGACTAGTATTTTTATCCTTAATTTTATAGCTACGCATACAAAGTTTGGATTCCAATTAGTATAGTTGTTTTATTTTCTGAATTTAATTGGACAGTACATTCAAAGGTCAAATAATAATAGTGTTATGAAATCTAAAAACATGACAAAGTGCACATGGGTTTACAATTTGCAGTTGGCGTTGGTTGTAAACTGATGGTTTGTTGCTTTTTTCTTCTTCTTTAAGTATCTGCCAATTCCAAATCCAAGCCCGACAATATTATTTTTATGAATTCATGCTTTTCTTTTGCAGTTTTGCCTTTACCTTTTGCTTTCATAGATGATCTTTAGTCTTTTCATTTTGACCCATACAACACAAAACAACAGAACTAAATGAAATATTATGTTAAAACAGATACCAAATATAACTCTCACAAGCATTTCATCAAACATGTTTCAAACAAATCTATCAATCCACCAACATAACAAATCCATCAATCCACCAGCCCCTATTACTACTACTCACACACCAACACAAACACAAACAAATCACCAACATACAAGATTCAAAGAGAGTTAAAAAGAGAAGAGAAGAAGTGTGTAGCTTGAGGCTTGAAGAGTTGAAGTCTTGGACTTAAAGCTTGGAGAAGAGAGTTAAAATTTAAAAAGAGAAGAGAAGAAGAGATCAAGACTCAGAGTCAAGAGATGAAGAAAAAAGAGTTGAATTGTTGAAGATTTGAAGAAGAGATGAAGACTGTGGAAGAGAGAACCGAGAAAGAGGAGAAGGAGATTTTTTTTAATTTTAGTCAAACCCCACCAAAACGACGTCGTTTTGCCTTATCATGTAATTATTTTTTTGTCTGCAAAAATTCGGCAATAATTCGGGTATAATTCGCGAATTATACGGATAGGGTATATAATTCGCGAATTATACGGCAGCCCTAATAAAATACGTTAATTCGCGTTTTATACGGGAATTATACGGCTAGCCGTATAATTCGCGTATAAAACGCGAATTTACTAACTAGGACCTGCACACATGAAAGGACAAACGTGAAGCTTACGGAAAATACTGAGGTGGTGTTTGTCGTAGGCACTCCGACGCTCAAGTCAACAAGGCTGAAAGAGATTATTTGATAAGAATTAAGGAGAAGAAGGATTACTAGGAGTCTTGTTGGAGGCTAGGACTACGGTGGAGGCGTCGGGTTCTTGGGAACAAGAACTTTAGGAGCAAATAGATGGTTTTGAGTAGTGTAGATTGACTATGAGAGATTCCTCCTTTATGAGAGAGTAAACCTTTGTTTATATAGTGAACCCAAGGGGTTAAAATCCTAGTAGGACACTAAGTCCTATTTTGGGAGATAATCCCTATCAGGAAAGAAATATGATTTTTTGACTTTATCAGGTTAAGTTTAATAGTTTGGGTAAAATTTAGAATCTTAGTAGAAGAGGAAATAGAATAGGATTCTGATTTCCTGTTTATGGACTGTTGTAGGCTAATGGGTTGAAATCCAGTTTAGCTTAACTTATAGGATAACCCAACTCATAGAGTGGGTAGTTCACAAGGTGATTTTAAGCGTAGGCCCAATCGAGATTGGGCTGAGACCTTGGGCCGTGACATGTTTATTTCGTTATTGGACCTCGTCCGGCTCAAGACGATTTTTGGCCTAACAAAGGTCATCTCTATCTTGAATTTCTACTAAGATTTTTTCTTTTGAATTGGTATCTTTCTCGTGATATACAATTTGGTCTAGTTGGTTCGATTTTTATGTTTCATGTGGGCTGACTAATGGTGTAAAACCGAGGACTACAGTTGCCTGATAATCAGGCAACATACAGGAATTGTTCATCGTTAATTAGTCAACATCACAACTACAGCTTGGTAGGTAGAACTAATGGATGAAGTTTCAGACGATTTGCTAGCTGATAGATGATTCATGTAAACGTTTGGATGATAATAAAGTTACAAAAAAGCAATCCAATTTGGAGTCTTTGTCGTCAAGATTTTCCCAGAAAATGAAAAAATTAATTTGACTAGAAGATTCACCAAACTACTGCTCAAGTCTCAAATATTTGATGTCAACATGACAAAGTGTGACCAAATTGGACCTTGTAGCAAAGCTTTCTACATCAGTTAGTGGAAGTAAAGGCAAGTTTTCCACTTATAACGAATTATACAAACCCTAGTTATCTTTTCAATTTTCGTTACCTTTTTTCTGATATTGACTGTTTTTGCCGCGTAACCGAAAGTGCTTGGGCATGGATATAATATGAAAAGCTTCTTTTTTGAAGAAGAGAACCGGACAAATGAACATGGTGACCCCAACTCATCATCTCCTCCCTTATTTTACTTTGTTATCTATTTGTGTTTCTCTAGTTCTTATCCATTCAATTAAGAAGACACTGCATTGCCTTTGCATGCTTCTTTTTCTTAAATCAATGATCAAAACAAAGAGATTGTTGCTGCTAATAACACACACAGAAGAATTAAGTATTCAACAACATAATCTATACAAGTAAACAAGAAGGTTTCTTTTCTTTTCTTTTTTTTATTAAACTAAGACCAACATGATTATCAGAAATGTAATAAAGAGAGGGTCCAAACTGTCGATTTAAACAATTGGATGAGTGACTTCAAAAACTTAAAAGCAATCAAAATGTTTGCAGTAACTAGAAACCAGAAGATGATACGATATGCATATTGATTTTCTTTAGTTCTAAATTTTCACGCCAGACAATTAAATTACAAATTCCCATGTGCCATGAAATTTATCAATAACTGGTAATATAAATATGTTGTTGGGAAGAGGTGGCATGGGGTGGAGACGCTTAGTTTCAATGAACTTCAGACCTTGTAACTCTAAATTCAGCATTTAAAGCAAAAACCCCTTGTAAATAAACAAACGAAAATCTACATAAGATGATAGCATTTATCGTTAAATCTTATATATATATTATGTTACTTTACATTCATCGAATGGTGATTTGGAGTAATGAAAGTCATAAAGAAGATTTCATTCACATAATTAAATTGAAATAACATTCAATATTTGCTCATTACCAAAGAAAAAGAAAAGGCTATTAAAGTTCATTATGTGTTAGCATACTTTATTAATTCAATATTAATGTGGCCCTCCATTTATAAAAAGCAATGATATTGTTTTATCTTTTCAAAAATTATGATACATAGTCGTGCCTTATAAATAATTCACATGCCCATCCACACTAGCTTCGTTCAAAACTTTGCTCTCCATTAATTACTAGAAGTTTTGAGAAACAATGGGTAGGAGGGACCTCAAGGCCAGTCTTGTATTTATGATTTCATTAGTTCTTTTCTCTTTGATGCTTCAGTGCAAAGTAGCTACCAGATTTGGCTCTAGTTTCAGCCCGGGATTATGCAATAGTTGTGAAGCAGCAGCAGCAGCCTCCGCCAGCACGGCCACCGCCGGAACACGAAAGCTTCTAAACATGGAAGATGATTACAATTCAGAAGATGAAACTCCACCCCAGAATGATTATGATTACTATAGAAGACAAGGTGATGTTCCAAGCCCTGGTGTTGGGCACTGAAAGGTGGTTGTGTTGTTAGCTATTTACTTTCAAACTTCAATATAAAATTCTTAAGTTCTTGGACTATATATATATATATATATATATATTTTCTCTTCTTGATGATATGTTCATGAACCATATATTATGTTTAATTTGTTTTTTATTTTTATTTTTTGTTAATATGAATGTATACTTTGTTGTTATTCAGTGATATTTGTATTGTAAATAAATGAATTTTAGTGGGATATGATAATAAAGTCTTGTGGGTTTTGCAAATTAATAGAGGAGCACATTGATCTTGCATATTATTTAATCAATATTATCTATTGGTAAGGCGACAAAATTAGTGTATAATTTTGTTTTCTTTGAGACCAAGACATGTATATGTTTTGAGTAATTAAATATTCTACCCCATATTTCTAGAGCACGCTTCATGATATTAGCTTGCTTTTTGTAGAAGTTGATTTTAAAGTTAGAGTAGGTCATGGTTATTAGTATCATATGATACATGATACATATCTTATGATACGATTCAATATAGGTCGTTAACGATACGTATTAGAGAGTGTATCATAAACCTTTTTATACGTTGATATGTATCCTATGATACGATATATATTCGTTCATATCCTTCAAAACATGGATACAAATTACACGACTTTATTAATTCGGGCTAAAGGCTAAAAAAAAAAATTCTGGTCAGATCCGGGTCACCCAACCCGGTTCACTAAACCTACCCAAATTTACCTATTTTACATGGAGAATGTGAAGAGGAACATGTGTTACCTATTCTGTATGATAGTAATAATACAAGTGGAGATATAGACATTGACATTGATCTTGGAAATGATATGAATGGTTAAGAAGAAATTATATAGATTCTTAATTTTGTGATTAGTTTTGATTATGTAATACCATAATTTAAAGCTAATAATATTACAAAAATTTTTAATTAATCTTAAGGATGATATTAATTTTAGGAAAATTTTAATTATTTTTTTAATTTTTTTAAAAAAGACATATCCTACAATACGATACGCGATATACAATTTAAAAAATTAAGTTTTTAAAACACGATATAATACGCGATTTAACAACCATGATTATGTAATCTTGTTATGTGATCTAAATATAAATATATCATATTTTTATATCACTTGATATCTATGAATTTTTCAAACCGAAAATGCACAGAGTTTCCTTTGCGATGTTTGAGAAGTAACAAGAAGAAGGCATTTTTTTTTTTTTTTTTTGTGTGTGTAAATAATTGTATATTTCAGAGCCAAAATTCACATTAGTATTCATATGGATCGGATTCTTGGGCTTCGGCAATTAGAAATTACATGGGTTCAATTTATGAAGACTTTGACGTCCATACTTCCGAACCAGGCCTTGTTCCCTTGAGCACCACATGGCCTTCAAACTCAATTTCGTAAATTAAGGTCTCAAGATTTAGAAAATTATATTAAAATAATGTATTTTTGTAGTGTTAATAAAAGTCTTCATAACTCACATTAAGACCACAGCCTTCACTTTATTTACCCAATTATTTAGGTCATTTTAGGGTTAATGGTTTGTTGAAAACCATAAAAAGATAGTGGTACACAATTGGAAGGTACTTGATATTTTGGGCAGGCAGAGTGGACTTGAGAATTGGAGCCGGGGCCCGGCCTAGAGTCCCCATCTACACATGCCCATGCCTCCAGGCTGCAGCCTACTTGATGATGTTGCCAGTTATGGGCTGGCTATGGTCCCGTCTCATCAATATCACCGTCCAGTTTACAGTTGGCACTGTACCCTACGACATTTATGACTGTTATCGTAAGGTTACCATCTCTAATTTCGTCCCAAAAAAAAAAAAAAAAAAAAAAATTCACGATATTATCTTTCTGTAGGTATAAAGTTATATATACAAATTAGTACACCACGCTATAAATAAAAGAGTAAACGTATAAAAGTCAATTATAAACTAAGAAGAATGTGCGAAAATGAAAGAATAATATCACTTTAATTTAGTCAAAGAAATTATTATTCACGTAAAGTATCAAAGTATTATTCACGTAATTTAAATAACTACGGTGGTTTTACAAAATTGTATAGTGTATGGTTTTTTACATTTTTAATAGACGTTAGGTAAAACTTAAAATCAAAACCTAACTCAAGGACACATCTTTGATAAACAGTCTCAAACACATATATGTATCATAACAACATATTAAATTTATGTTCGGAGATATGTCACAAATACAATTGTTAACACCCCTTCACGCTTGACATGCATGACAGGTCTATACCAAACTACATCGGCCGAAACAAACATTGGATGATACCATGATAAAAGGGTTTGAGTTAAACTCACTCCCAAAAGCTAGATTAAAGAAGTAGGGAGTCTAAACACACATATATACTATAACTACCTACCAAATTAGGCATGTAAAACAAATACAATTTCTAATAATTTTATATATATAGTAAAACCTCTCTATAGTCATAATGGTGGGACTAACTAATTTTATTACTATAAGGGGGTTATAACTTAATGGAGATGTAGTTATAAAAATTATAGTTTTGATTTCTTATTTTTTTAATTTATGTTTTTGTAGTACAATATTAGGATGTTAATTCATATTTTAGTAGTATTAGGATTTCAATTCAACGCTTCAATTGTCTATTTTTGAAATAGATAGAAGACCATGTCTTGGAACTAGCAAAGATAAGTGTCATTGATGGAACTATAAATGCAGTTAATGCATGGTTAATTGATGTGAAACCATAGACAATTGCCAATGGTTTTAAGCATTGCAAAATTAGGACCCCTGATTTTGATTAATTGTAAGTTGCAAATGTAGTGGACGAGAAAAATAAAAGAGTCATTGCAAAATTGAGTGATTAGATTCGACAATTTCACTACACTAATCGAATAGATATTAATGTCTTCCTTGATTATCCAAATAAACAACAAATCGTGTATACTTTAACTGAAGAAGAAATCATTGCTACAATTATACAAGAAGGTAAATGAAATAATCCTAAGGATGATAGTATGGAAATACAAAAAGTTTCATGTCATGAAGCTCTAAATATGCTTGAGAAGCTAAAAATATTTTGGCTTCAACAAGAAAGTGTCCATGCTAACAAGTTATTACATACTAGCAAGGTAAAAGATGTGGTAACAATTCTAAAAATATAAATCATTGTCCTAAACAACTTTAGATAAATATTTTTATTTCATCCTAAACTTTTAATGTGACAAAACATATATTTTTTTGGTAATATACATATAATTATTACTATGTGGAGACACTTTTCCTTAAGACGGGAATTAGAAAAATTATAACTTATTACAATGTGGAGTTTATTCTTATTTATAATTATCACAAATTGGGACTAGAATTTTTTATGACTATATAAAATTTATTCCTATATAGAGTATCACTATAAAGAGGTTTTACTATATATATATATATTATTTTGAGTGCTAGAGAATATTCTTTTTAGCTAGAATAATTTTCTTTTGAAATTAATGGGTAGGAAATAATGTGAATTTGAAATTGGTGTCCAAGCCGTGCTCTAAATTTCAAACTCATAACTTAATCTAAAAAAATAAAAAAAAGAAAGAAAGGCCTTTACCCGTTTTTACAAACATTCTAGAATATAAGAAATTACCCTAATTAAACAAATTAACTTATACTAAATCACCATCCTTTTCCCACATATTCTCTTCAATACTAGTTATATCTCATAATCTTAATTAAGTTACATCATGAACCAAAATGATGTTGGAGATTCCATATCGACTAGACATCCTTAAGCCAATGAGTTTATAAAAGTGGGCAATCTTCCCACGCAATAAGGTATTTTGAGTGAAGAGTTAGGCCCAACTCCAATAAATGGTATCAGAGTCAATCCCGTTTGAATTGAGTGATTGACTAGCGGTGGGCTGCCAAACTATCTCCATTCATAGGAAAGTGGACCATATGGATTTGACCGTGAGAGGGAGTGTTAGAGATCCCATATCGACTAGACACGTTCAAACCAATAAGTTTATAAGAATGGAGTTTATAAGAGTAAATAATTCTCCCACTCAATAAAACCTTTTAGGTGAGGAGTTAGGCTTAACTCCAACACCTAGTCAAATTGGGTAGTGCAATATTTGTAATTGATTTCTAATTACCAATGGGTTCAAGTTTTGTGTTATAAATTCCATGCAATGCATAGCACAACACAAAATTTGGCATCTTTGAAGAAGCATACGCCGGCTAAGCAAGAATAATATAGATTAATAAATAAATGAAAAAATAGTACAGAGTAACTCAGCAGAAAGCTGCATATTCCTTGTTTGTTTATTCTTTTGGGATACATACGCGGATTTGAGTTCCATTACTACACACTAACCTACATCCCATCACATGCACTTTCACTTTTTCAATGTTTTAATTAATTATTCTACATTATGTGCATTAATGTTTAATTTTATAAACATGGGTTTACGTATATGAAAATGGTGATATTTAGGATGTGGGAAGATCTTTTTTGAGGATTTGGTTTATCTTTCTTGATTTTTATTCTCATATAAATAAATTACTGAACAACATTCGATCGCCACCATTGTCGGTTGTTGTAATAGCTTAAACAGCTTTGTGTCTTGTTCATTTAACCTTCAAAACCGGACAGACTGACCATTCTTTGCTGTCTTTACAATCTCTATGCACGTACTTAAAGTTTATATAATAAACTACTTCAACTCATAACTAGCTAGTTTCCCAATTCCAACTTCACTTCCTTTAGTATCAGTTGAATGGCAACCACATATGTGCCTTGTTTCAATTGGTTTATTCATTCATATAGATATGTGATGTAATCCCTTCATTATTTGCGGGAACTTCAAGAAGATAACAGAAACAGTTTCCAATGCCATGGAAAGTTGGAGCCTGGAGGTACCTAAAAGTTTATATTTTTGTTTTAATTTACAGCTTGAAGTTCTTCCCTGTTTTCTTAGTTTCTAAAAGTATGAGAAGGGTGATAGAGGGCTGGAGGTCAGTATCTGTTATGGTGGAAAACCTCATAACGTGATGGAAGATGATGTAACCCAAACGTTGTTCATCTAGAATGATGAATAGGACAAAGTAAAAGTGGGTCATAAATGGTAGGCCCAGTAGTGTCATAAGATTACCAAAACACATAAAGGCTGAGCTTTTATTGTTGTGATAATGGAGTTTAGGAGCAATAATGAAGATACTATTATCTGCATTTCAAGTAAGAGCATTTTCGTATCATATTGATTGCTTTTTAATTTATAAACTCTTGCAGGCGCAATAGAGAGTGAAAAGGGTTGCTTCAGGTAGGTGGTGATTTGAAAAACACCCAAATCTTGTTTTCCTCAAATGAATAATTAAAGTGAGTGTGTTTGGTTTCGTGGGGAATTGAGAGAGAGGGAGAGAGAAAAGCGGGGCGTTAAAAACATGGGCTTTAAAATCAGCTTTAATTTCGTGGGCTCTTATGGTAGGTGATAGTGGAGGTGAAGATGTGAAGATTTTCCTTTGTTTGTGAAAGAAAGAAAGTAACTGATGCTTGAGATCACGTGACTGCCCTTTTCTCTGCCATAACGAAAGATTCTCTTTCAAAAATGTTGTAACTTCTTTTTCATAAACTGTGTACATTTGCACAGTGGTGATGGTGGTCGGTGGAATCTGTTGTAATGTGTTTTTAAGTCTTGTTTTTTCTCTGTTTCTTTTGTCTTTTTGTGGCTGCTTAATTCAGTCCATGAGTTCAATGTTTGTTCTTGGACCTTTTGCTTGATTGAATTGTAAGGAAGTTAGGTGAGGGCAAAGGAAAAAGATAAGGGTAAATTAAAACACCAAGCACTGTTAGAGGGAGCAAAATAAATTAGTGTTCTTTGTATATTCATGGCTTCTGGACTTTTCCAGATAATTTTACGGTTCTTTTAGTTTGAGCTGCGCTAATCTTTTTGGGGTTCAAGATTTTTCTTTTTTACAACTTGGGTTTATGTTTTCTTTCTTTTTCCTAAAATTTCACAAGAGGATTTTCTCAATTTTCCAGGAGTTTGGGGGATGTGATAGTCTGATAGAGGTATGGTAGGCATGTGTCTTTATTATTGGAAAGCGGGTTAATGTGCTCTGCTTTTATTTCCTCTATAAGCGGGTTCAAACTGGGGATGTTTAATGGGTTTTGATATTTTCATCGAGGATTTCGCAGTTTTGTTTTGAAAGTTTTCATTTTTTTAAGTGTTTTATCAAGGGTTTTATTGTTTCAGTGCAGATCTGCTGATAACTGTGTTCAAAAGCAGAAACTTGCGGTGAAGATTAAGGAACAATTATCATGGATCTTGAATATGGGAAGTGTTGGGATGCTTCAAAGGTTAGTACAATTAAGTTTTTGAGTTTAATATTTGGATCTGCTCAGTACATTCAAATTGCATATTTTATATATATATTGTGGCTTTACTTATATAGAGCTTCTGGCTATTTGGTTTATTATAATGGGTTTAGTGTATAGTTATAACTTGGTTAAATAATATGGTTTTTTGTAACTGAGCTGAATTTTAAAGAAAATTTGCTTGTTGAATTGCACTGCAGAAGGATTCTTGGAAGACAATATTGATTTTAGCATATCAAAGCCTTGGTGTAGTTTATGGGGACCTGGGCATTTCCCCACTGTATGTTTACAAGAGTACATTTGCAGAAGACATTCAACATTCAGAGACAAATGAAGAAATTTATGGGGTTTTATCTTTTGTCTTTTGGACTCTAACTTTGGTACCCTTATTCAAGTATGTTTTTATAGTCCTTCGAGCTGACGACAATGGGGAGGGTAAGTGCCTTGATGATTAACGACAGCATTCTGCATATATCGACTGTTTTTGGGATTGTTACCTTATATGCATTTTCCAGGTGGTACTTTTGCCTTGTATTCATTGATATGCCGACATGCCAAAGTAAGCCTTCTGCCCAACAGACAGGCTGCTGATGAAGCAGTCTCTACATATAAAATGGAGCAACCGCCAGAGAAGAAGAACAGCTCGAGGGTGAAAATCTATCTTGAGAAGCACAAGTTCTTGCATACTGCTTTGCTTATCTTGGTTCTTCTTGGCACTTGTATGGTAATTGGAGATGGACTTCTTACTCCAGCCATATCTGGTAAATTTATTTCCTATAAAACTTTAATCATCAACTGTTTTCTCCCAGTTTGCTGACTCTAAATTTCTATTCTGTTGTGTAGTTTTCTCTGCAGTGTCTGGTCTTGAGTTTTTCATGTCCAAGGAACATCACCACTGTAAGTTTTTCTGCTTGTAGTTTATCTTATGACCTATTATACTATCTTAATCATATTTGACCCTGTAAATGCATTTAATGCTCATTCCATTGAGTTCAAAGCATTGGAGCGTGGCATCAAGTCGACAACGGGCTTGTCAACATTAAGAATTAGTTGCCTGATTATTTTCCTTGCATAGTTATGTTCAAACAAGACCCAATTTCCTCCGCCTATTCATGCGAAAGAAAAGATAGAGAAAACCAGGAGGTTTTAGAAGTTGGACAATTTATTTTATTTGTAGATTTACTTTTATTCATAGACAAAGTAGCAAATATTCAAAAGGTGATATAAATTATTTTAAGAACTGAATTGCTGTCTCTTTTAGGTCATTCAAAGTGATAGCTGGATAGAAGCTACACCTGGTCAATAACTCTTTGCTAGTGAACAAAGTTTGGTTGGCCTAACTCCTAAGAGTAGGGACCATCCAAGTTGCTCAAGTTGTGGTCTGGAATTAGTCATATCCTCCACTCCCTTTATCATATCTATTTTAATTCTCTGTTTTAGGGAAAATATGAGGATTCAATTTCACTAGAAAGTTAGGAGAAAAAAGACCCCTTTCTATAGTTTGACTGTTACTGCATCTTTATGCTCCTAATTTAAGGTGGGTAAGCTGCAAGGGGATACTAGATATACATAGTGGATGACAGATACAATGATGTACCGCTAAGAAATGAAATACATAATTATTTTTATAATAAAAATCTTTCCTGCTGAAATCTGTTACACTTCTGAATAACATTTCCAGTTTGATACTACACTATGATTAATGAATGCAATTTTCTGTTGTTTCTGTATGTCTGTATATGCTGAGCGAAATATAGAAGAGAATAAAAAGAAATACTTTAAGGATGTGGGGCTAAATTCCAACAATTTGAGAGTGTCATTTTTTTTTTTTTTTTTTAACAATTGGCTTATTTAAATAGTTAAGGACACCTCTTTATCTGTAACTATAACAAAACTTTGATCCTATTTGGTAGAATTTGTGTTAAACAAAGTGGTTTAAAGGTATCAAAGCCTCCAAAAATATATGGGTTTAAAATTTTTCTGTATATGTAATGTGCAACAATGTAGTGGTTATAATTAATCATGAGTTTTGATGTCCTCATTTGCAGATGCGGTGGTTCCAATTACTTGCATCATCATAGTGTGCCTTTTTGCACTTCAACACTATGGCACACATCGGGTTGGGTTTCTATTTGCACCGGTTGTGTTGATATGGCTACTTTGCATAAGTGCCCTTGGCCTATATAATATTTTACACTGGAACCCTCGAATATATGAAGCCCTTTCTCCATATTACATGTTCAAGTTCCTGAAGAAGACAAGGAAAGGAGGGTGGATGTCTTTGGGTGGAATATTGTTGTGCATTACAGGTAAGTTTGGAAAAAATGCAAGTACAGTAAATTCTCATATAGTGACATAGATATAAACATATCTGTCAAAGAATTAAACTCTGAGCAACATCAACAAGCAGTTGCCAGTTACTTTTGCTGCATTGATGCATGTATGGTAGTCACATTTGTTAATAACCGGGTTAATGCAGGAAATAAGGGTCATGTGTTATGTATTTGCCAACTATGTAAGGTGATGGTAAACCATCTTACAAATTGTAATTCAGGAATAAAACCTGATGGAAAATTTACTAGGACTCAGAGCATTTGAAAATTTTCTTAACTTTATATAGTTCAATAAACGAGGATGCTAAATGGTATGTTTGTATCTGCAGGCTCAGAGGCTATGTTTGCTGATCTTGGCCACTTCTCTTATGTTGCAATCCAGGTACTCCTGACAATGATTTTGGATGAGAACTTTTGATTTTTAAACTTTTGTTGCTAGCAGTGTCTTGTCTGGTTAAGTCCAAGTTGCGTATTAATGATTCTGACTCTGTTCTGTGCTGTAGATTGCTTTCACCCTTCTGGTTTATCCTGCACTTATATTGGCGTATATGGGGCAAGCTGCTTACTTGTCACACCATCATCAATCTAGTTACGAGATCAGTTTCTATGTCTCGGTTCCAGGTATTCCTTTGTCACTGTTCTCTAAAAGTGAAAGCAATGATACTTATGAATGTAATCTATACAAGCTGCATGGCAACCGATAATTGTGTGATTAACTGGGACATTTATCCATCTGTGGTTGAAAAAAATATGATGGCTTTAAGTTTTTGGGTGCAGAAAGTGTAAGGTGGCCAGTGCTTATAATAGCCATTCTTGCTTCAGTTGTTGGAAGCCAAGCAATAATAAGCGGAACATTCTCTATCATTAACCAGAGCCAATCACTTGGCTGCTTCCCAAGAGTCAAGGTTGTTCACACCTCTGACAAGATACACGGGCAGATATATATTCCTGAAATCAATTGGATGCTCATGGTCTTGTGTATTGCTGTGACCATAGGATTTAGAGACACAAAACACATGGGAAATGCATCGGGTAAGTTACTGTGTATATGGTTCTGACAATTATAATTTTACCACTTCATTGAAGGCAATTTTTAAATTGTTTTCCCTCAAGCTATGACAAACTTGTGTCTAGATTTTTGGGAAAGCCTACCACCATTGCCCTGACTATGAAAACTGGTTTTTTGGAATAATATTAAGCTTGTCCTTTGCTTATGTGTTTAAAATTAATGAGGCTTCTTTCAAAACATTTAAGTTAGAAGAAGAGAAAAGTAATTGAATAAATTTCATCAGGTTGAAGTGTTATAACTTTGCTGTTATTTATTGCAGGATTAGCTGTGATGACAGTGATGCTAGTTACCACATGCCTCACTTCCTTGGTCATTATCCTTTGTTGGCACAAGCCCCCTATATTAGCGCTTGCTTTTCTACTCTTTTTTGGTTTCGTTGAATTGCTTTACTTCTCAGCTTCATTAACCAAATTCCGGGAGGGTGCCTGGCTTCCCATCCTCCTAGCTCTCTTCCTCACCACCATCATGTTTGTTTGGCACTATGCCACCATTGAGAAGTATGAATATGATCTCCACAACAAAGTATCACTAGAATGGCTTCTAGCCCTGGGTCCAAGCTTGGGAATTGCTCGAGTTCCTGGCATTGGTTTGGTTTTCACTGATCTCACCTCTGGCATACCTGCTAACTTCTCCCGCTTCGTTACCAACCTGCCAGCCTTCCATCGTATCCTCGTTTTTGTGTGTGTAAAATCTGTACCTGTCCCTTATGTGCCTCCTGCTGAGCGGTATCTTGTGGGCCGTGTAGGTCCTCCAGGTCATCGGTCTTACCGCTGCATCGTTCGATATGGATACCGTGATGTGCATCAGGATGTTGATTCATTTGAATCTGAATTAGTTGATAGGCTGGCTGATTTCATCCGCTATGATTGGTATAAAACTGATGAGACCAATTCATGTATTGAGGATGGTACAGCTCGATCGAATGAATCATCAAGTGATTACAGATTGGCTGTGATTGGAACGGTGCCATTTGCTGGCATACCAGCTTACGAAATTGAGGAGACATTGCAGCCAGCAAGTGTCTCAGGTGGTTTTACTTCAGTAGAAAGCGTGACAGATGTTATCGAGATGCAACCTGTTAATGTAGTTCAGAGAAGAGTAAGATTCGCTATTGATGACGAGTCTGATACAGATGCACATTCTGAGATAAATGTACAGTTGCGAGAAGAACTAGAAGACCTGTTTGCAGCTCAACAAGCTGGTACTGCATTTATACTTGGACACTCACATGTTAAAGCAAAACAAGGGTCATCATTCCTGAAGAGATTGGCCATTAACTTTGGGTATAATTTCTTGAGGAGAAACTGCAGGGGACCAGATGTAGCACTGAAGGTACCGCCGGTATCTTTACTAGAAGTTGGCATGGTCTATGTTGTGTAAATTTCTCATGCAAGTAGTTTCACCTGCTTATAGAGATGAGCTAAACTAAGCGAGATGTGTAGGTTAACAAGGTTCCTAGAAATAGCACGATGAATATGTAACCACATATATGATGATATGGGAGACTGAAATTACTATCGTATATAGAAGTGTAAAAATCTTTCATCTTTCCATACTTCTATTAGTATGTCATTAACCTAATCTTGTTAATTACAAAGAAGCGGGATGATTTTTTTTTTTTTTTTGATGATCTAGAGTGTTCGGACTAGTTTGCCTTCACTTTAACTAATCTCTTGGGCCTTGAAGTTGACAGCTAGGTAAATCTTCTCAATGACCATCTCTATTAGCAGTCTAGTGGGCCTTAAAGTTGATAGCCGAGTAAATCTCTTCAAAAACTACCCTTATTAACAATTCAAGTGGATCAAACTCAGGATCTATTGAATAATATATCCAAGAGTCTTAGTTGATCACTAGACCACTGGTTAAGCGGGATTATATTACCTTACTTGATAAGTTATAAGTTAACAAGCGGTTAACAATCTTCGGATCATAATTTAAAGGCTGACCAACAAATCTCCGCAAAAATGTTAACCATCCCATAAAATGTTACTGGGAAGTACTGTTATCTTTAGCTGAACTACAAAAACGTACACCTCTTTTCCCCTAACCATGAATGTTTCTATCAAGATATTTCTCAAATACTATTGACCCAACAACAAAAACAAAATGCACCCTCCTCTCAAATATATTAGTCTGGCAACAGGCCACGTAGTCGTACACCAACCACCAGGTTTAGAGTGGCAACATCCACTTGTCTGCAATTCAGTGGTCCAACTGGGCAAAAAAAGACACACATGCACACTAATATATATATAACAAGACCAAGTTTCAATGGCTGCCTTCGTGTGCTCAGAATCATAGAAGTAAATATGGGACTCAGGGCTCTTCATTTGTCACTTTCACCTAATGGTTTCACTTCACAAGTTGGGGTTAAACATAACTTGTCTAAGTCTAACTTCAGGCTTAGCAAGGTCTCCAGTTTCAGGGTTTCAGCCAAGAAGGAAGAAGAGCCTGAGAAGAAGAGTAAGCAATCGTTGTTTAGCAGTGTAACTGAAGCTCTTGATTTTTCTCAAGTAAGATCTCAAGAGGATGCTCAGCTTCTTGAAGACGCCAGAGAAACCACCAAGTCCGGCGGCAAGATGAGCAAGGAGCAGGTTTCTTAAGTTCATTTAATTCTAACAATATGTTATGCAGTTCATAAAACTCTATTTCTGTTTATGCAGTATGGGGCTCTTAGAAGGAAAATTGGAGGGACATATAAGGACTTCTTCAAATCCTACATTGATGGTACAGACTTTTAACTTAGTTTTTGAATTAGTAGTTGTTTATTAATTTCCAAAGTGATTATTAATCTTTTTCTTTTGTTATGAACAGTGGATGGGCAATATGTAGAAGAAGGGTGGGTTGACAAGACCTGCAAGGTCTGCAAGAAAGATACAAGGGGTGAAGCAAGGCAACTGGACAAGTTTGGAAGATATGTTCATGTTGCTTGTTTGGAGAAAGCCAACTCTGGAAACTTTTTTACCAGACTATTCTCAGGATGAAGGCCATTGATTTTGTTAGTAATACATCATACATCAGAATTCTGTGTAATGATTCCAATTCCATTTATAAATTTACAACTCTTCTTCTTGTGGTGTGGGTATCATCAAGAAGTTTGAGATACCCATGGGCCTTTCACCCGGCCCATCCATTCTCTCAAACCGGCTCAAAGGGCCCATGGGTTTCTATGTATAAGTCAAACTTTGAAGCAACTATCCCCAGTCATCATATTTTACAATTTAATTTAACGATCAATCACTTGTGAAAAAAAAAAAAAAAAAGGGGAAAAATCTAAAGTTAGAGATTTATCAATAGGTAAGGACCGTAAGGTCGGTCCAATAGGCCAGCACAGGGCCATTGCGGTACCAATAAAAAAGATGATCGTTGCTACTGGAATTTGTTAACATTTTTGCGGATACTGAACTCTGAAACCATTAAAAGTAGGGGTGTTCAAAAGAACCGGTTAGAACCAGAACCGACGGATATCCTAAGTTTGATCCTGGTTCCTACTCAGAACCAATCGTCAATGGATAGATTCCAGTTCCAAAGTTTTGGAACCTTTATTGTACGGTTCTGGTTCCGGTTCCTATAGTTAGGAACCAGAATCAGAACCAATAACCAGGAGTCGAGACTAATATAAAATAAAATTAAAGATTAGGGGGGTTAATAAAAACTTTTGTAGAAAAAGTAATGTGAATACATTTATATTTATATTTTATAACATTTAAAGTAAGTTGGTTTGACTTTTAAGAATCTACCTTTACAAAGTAATACAGTTTGTAATTTTGAATTTATAATTTTATTTTTGTTAACAAGTGTCAGGTGGGGGAGTATTTATAAGTTTTTAAGGATTTTTTTGCCATTTTAAAAACTTTTGGGGCGTCATAAATTTTTTAGGATACCCAGAACTGGAACCGGAACCATTGTTATAGGTTTTGGTTCTGGGTACCTAGGAACGGGAACCGTCAGTTCTGGTTTCGGTTTCAAATTTCAAGGAATCGTCGGTTCTTGTTCTGGTTTTGGTTCCTTCAAAAAGTGTAGGGTATTCAGAATCGAATACCCCTAATTAAAAGAACACTTAATAGCTTGTTGGGTTCTATACGAAGTATTTGAAATACGAGAAAGAAATAACATTAGGATAATATTTCCAAAGGATTTGCAAATAGAACCGCAGGTTCTTTAATCATTGATGGTTTTAAAATCGTTAAGCCTACGTTTCACGCAATACATCGGGGCCAAGCCCATCAATTTTGGGCCTCCATGATTAGTGCGGACCCTGATATTAATGGGCCTGAATTTTATTTAGCCTACACTATAGTAACAGCCGTTGGGCGTAGGCCCACCTACTAAACTGGCGGGAATCCTACATATATTTGGCGCGAAAACCTTCTCCTACTTATGAAGGTTGGCGCCACGGTTTCTCACGCTCCACAGTTGCGCAGAGGTGAGTATCAAAATGGTCGGACCACTGTACGATTGTCTGGCGAACCCGCTGGGAGCCGTCCGATTGACCTTCGAGAAGGCGATCGCATCAGGATCCGATCCAGCTTCTTTGGACGGCAAAGACTGGGGCGCTCTCGAACTTTTCCGTCAATTTCTCTTCGATAAAGGCGGCCTCTCCCATGTAAATCCTAGACCTTGTTTTTTTATTAACTGATTCGCTTCAATAAATTTAATTGCTTTCTAACGCTGCCTGGATGAATTAAACAAATCAACAGACCTCTTCACGCTAGATCACTAGGGATTTTAAGGGAAACCGAACTAAGGGACCTGAGATTTGCGTTAATAATATGTGGATAAATTTTTTTATTTATTTGTCAATATTTTTATTATATAAGTCCCCTCTGTAAGGGTGCTCGAAGAAAAAAAATTGAAACTTTTTGCCGTATATTTGATTAAAAAGCGGGGTGTTTTATAACAGTATCCCTAAAATTAATTGTTTGATAAATTTGGAGAGCTGAATTATTTGATTTTACTTGTATTACTATTTGTAGGTTCCGATTCTTAATCCGACAACTATGAGATGGGTTCAGCCCAATACCTTGGTTCGCTTTCGTGGAATGATACAAGATATGTTGGGAAATGAGTTCTATGCGGGTGCTTATAAGGTAGTATTTTGCGTTTGATGATAGCATTCTATTGCCATTTTGATAATATTTATTTCTACTAAAAAGATTTGTTGTGTGTTATTATTGTAGGATGGTTCTGTATGGAGGACAAACAAGTTCATGGATTTTTCTCAGTATCCTATGACTTCTTCACTTGATTCACCTGATGTACGAGTCTGGGAACGTCGTTTGTTGTACTGCATTCCGGTTAGTCTCGTTTATACCTTCTTGTTTAGGATGTCATGGATATTGCGGTTATGGATCTGTTGGTATCACTCAGTAGAGATGAGTAGGAATATTTGCTATTCTTGTCAACATATATGTTTGATTGTGAATGGAATGTATATTCTTCTTTGTTTCCATGTAGAAAATATTGTTACATAGAACATATTTGAAATACAAGAAATTTGATTTGCCTCACGATCTATTGGGTTGTTTCCCTTTTTCTTTGTTTGTAGGTTCCAGGACAGAATTCGTGGACTGAAACTTCATCTGAAGTAATGATGAATTGGTGCATGGACGGGACATCCCAACAGGGAGAGAAGCGCCAAAGGATGGATGATGATGCTCCTGACCACGTGGATATGGTGGGACTTTCTTTATCATTTTGATTTTATTGGCTCATAGTTTTGATTAACCTTCTGCACTTACAACAACAAGGGTAAACATTCAACAAAAAATTGGAAATGGTTCTAAATATAATTAAGTATGAGAAGATATGTTGATTGCTTATATTTCAGCTGGACCATCATTGGCACATAGCGTGAACTGCTAATTGAACCTGAATAATGATTGATGATTGAGTCCTGCAGTTTGTAATCTATGTGATTCTTACTTTACCTGACTGACATACTGTGTTAATGGCAGGTAGCAGATCATGATTTTGAAAGTTCTCCCAGTGTCAAGAAGATGGTAAGAAGAAAAGTCTTTCACCCATAGCTTTTCTCTGTGTATTGGGATATAAAACGATGGTTGTAGGTAATGTTTAAGTATGTCTTTTGATGTGCTAAGTTTGAAAGGCCTTACCAGACAATAGAAAATTGCCCTTGGGTGTTATCTTTCTTCTTCGTAGAATATTAATGCATAGTCTATTTTTTGGGGATTCCTGTATGCTAATTATACTCTTTTACCTTTCTAGAGAGAGACTGGGGTTGCTTCTCCTTCTTCACTGTCCAAGGATTCTAAACTTGAGGGCACTTCTAGTGTAAGTACAGTTCCAGATATTGACAGAAATTCTCTTCCTTGTCTGGTAAAGGTAAATAACTGACTCCTCTTCTTGTTCTAAATACATAAAGGCCTTCCAGTTTGAACTATGTTAACCAGAGCTGCTCCTTTTTTCTCCTTAACTGATGAAAGTCAAAATTGATGATGCAGATTTATGACTGTCCAGAGAATGAGTTGAAGCTTAATGATGTTTTCGAGTTTGTTGGTGTACTCACGTTGAATTCAGATGTTAGTGTGGATAAAGATGATAATAATGAGTTCTCAAATGGTTTCTTTGAAGATGAGTTGGTTCATTCGCCCCCTGACAAGGTAGTGGCTACATGTTCGAGCCACTAAACATTGTCTCATTTGATGAACAAAAGATTCCTTTCTGTCATTTTTGTAGATATGTTTTAGCAGTCATCAATCTCTAAATTTCAGCTCCCTTTAGAATTTTCTGTAGTATTTTATAGTAAGTTCTAATGATAATTCATATATTGGCCACTTTTGCAATCCTACAATTTTTACGTCCTTATGCTTGACATTGGTCCATGCACTTTTCATGATCAAAACTTCCTTCATATTGTTTTAAATTTTAGAAAGCATTTGATATTTGATAAGCATTATGAACTCATCATAATATTTATTGGTAGTAATAAAGTGCATATATTTATTTTTATCTTGTTTAGAAAAGTAAGTCCAGTATTGAATCAGTTTTCTATCTTTTTTCTTTCAGGTACCACATCTTCATTGTCTTATTCACAGGAAGCTTGATGTTCACGACTTTTTACAGACTTCACCCATGATGGAGGTGATTATTTGCCTGTCTTAGCCTTGTTTATCCTTCTGATTATGGATTGTCAATCTACATTGTTCTGACATATGTTCTTTTAGTTATGGATTCCAAAAGTTCATTTTCTCTCATTGTTGATCTATGTTTCTAATCTTTGATCCTGCAGCCGAAGCCCCATTTGGTGAAAGAGATAAGGGAATCCCTGTTGAGGCATCTTACAGCTACTCTTGGGAATGATGGGATAGCAGCTCATTTCATGTTGTTACATCTTCTTTCCAAGGTAAATTGTTCTATGATGATCTTGGTTTCAGTTCTATACTATGCTTGCCAAGATTTTTATCTCCTATTCATTAATAAGTTGTTTACCATTTCTTTCTTGATAACACTTGTGGAGTAATGGAATGTTTTTTTGTCAAGCAGGTACATGCTAGAGCAGACAATTTTGCTGTGGGGAAACTTTCTCTGAATCTCACTTGTTTAAGCAAAGAAAGTGTGTCTGTGTTTGGCAATCAGCTTAGACTTGCTTTCCAGAATGTCTTACCATTCACACATTACGTACCCCTTACTGTGGAGTATCTTAACACTGCCTCACTTGCCCCCAAGAAGGATTATCAAACAAATAGGTAATCAGATTTATAATTTGTAACTATGAAACAGTATTGCCTCTAATCTAGTGAAATCTTGACATTTCCAACTAGAAGGTTTTTTAATACCTGCTTGACATACGTATTTAATGATCCAGATTAATACATGGAGCTCTACAGCTAGCTGAGGGCTCACACTTGATCATTGACGAAACCCGGTTGGAAGCAGGGACCCTCAACTCCACTGGGGTTGAGAATGCAAGGTTACTGAAACAGCTAATGGAATTTCAAAAGGTGAAATATTTATCTTTGCCTTTTTTATGCAAGCAAGATCTTTTGAACTGTTATTTTTTTACTAGAGTTGTGCATCAGGTGGTTGATCTTGAACTAGAGTTGTGGTTGAAATATGTCTCAGGTGGAGTACGACTTTGAGTACTACAAGATGGAAATGACTGCTGATGTCCAGTTGCTTATATTTTCCGAAGGGAAATCAAACATTGTACCTGCTGATTTGGTTGTACCTTTTCAGCCTTCTTCATCAGGTTCCTTTGAAGTTGTGCCTATAGAAACGCTAGAAGCTTGGAGATGGTACTTGGCTACCGTTAGATCATTGCCACATTCTATTGAATCAGAAATGCAGCAGGTATGCAAAATATGTAGCCTGCATTTCTTTCAGATAAATTTTCTCGAGCATTTAAGTTAAAACCTCATAACATGACACGGTGATACTTCACAGGTGGTGGAAAATGATTTGGTTGCAGCAAGGCAAACAAATAGAAGCTTAAACAGCAAAGATTTGAGCAGGTTTAATAACTTACAAGCTGTTATTATGTGATATTATTGTCAAATTATAAAAGTGTTTTAAACTTGGATGTCGGTATTTTTGTTTAATTGAACATAAACAAATATTGCATTTACAGATTGGTGACAATGGGGCGCCTGATGTCTGCAAGTTTTGGAGAGACAACTTTGACATTGCAACATTGGCAGTTGGTAAAGGAATTGGAGAGGCTGAGAATGGAGAGACTTAAGTAACTTTACTCATCAGTCGATTATTGTACCAGATGATATATAACCCTTGTGGGATGGTGCGGATCATCTGAAAATTTAATGGGTCTGTGTATAATTGGAGTTGATGTACAATCACTAATTACTATGATAAATTGCTTTGGCTATTCTTTACTAAAGCCCCTTCTTACGATGGGATTAATGTTATTAAACCTAAAGGATTTTAATGCTTGTTCTAACTAATAGTGCTGATGTACAATTAACTACCTATGCAATCACTGAATTAACCGCAAAACTAGTCCCAATTAGGCCTGCAAACGAGGCGTCCATCAGTTGCTCGGGCTCGAGTTGAGCTCTAGTGCCAATGTATATTTTTTATATTAAAATTAATACGATGGAATCCATCCACATGGGCCTGACTTGGTTTAAATTGGGCTTATATTTCGGGCTGACCCACTTAAATAAAAATCCTTCAAATTTAGGACATCTTTTTTCCGTACAGTTGACCATGGACGGTTCGACTTGAGTTGAGACTTGAGAATACAAGGAGAAAGCTCGTTCAGTTTCTCCGTTTAGACGAGAACGATGATGTTTATAAACAAATCACGCTTAGATGCGACCGTCTCCTCGTTCGTTACGGTGCACCCGCACGAGACCTCCGCTCTTCTCCACTCCTCCTCCTGCTTCTTCTTTGTACGTTTTCATTTCATTTGATCTCACTTGATTAAATTATACATTTTTTGTTTTAAATAATTATATTTTTACCGTAGATTTTGAGCGCATACTTTGTTGTGTTACCGTTGCGTGATGAAGGAGCGATCTCACTTGGTTTGTCAAAATTGCCTGGTCTCTTCGTCGGATCGTTATTGCTGACTTTAATAGCTGCGCCTGTTTCAACTCTCATATTTTCCTTGCCTAATCTCTCTAAATCCAAGGTACTTCTTCATGGCATTTCTATTCTTTGTTGTATAAGTTTTTAATTGAGGAGCTCACACAAAATTTCACTCAAATTCTGAACCATTTGATTAAATATATTAAGTTAAGTAGCTGCATTTTAGTTACCATAATTTTTTTTTTTTTTTTCATTTACAGTCTCTATAACATTATTTGTTTTAAAAATGCAAGTAATTTTGTTTTAGTCTCTTGCAAATTGCTGTGTCATGCTTCATTGTTTCAGGGTTGTGACTAAAGTGGGGTTACATGCATGTATATATTCATCTTTGTTCGTAATTGAGAAGAGAGGAAAAGATCATCGTTTAGGCTAATAGCTGAAGTTTTTGAGTTAAGATTTATGCTCGTTTGCATATCGTGCTGTAATAGGTGCTTCTTGAAATTCCAGGCTTTGGTTTTGATACATAGGTTTTTTGGTGTATCGCTTGTTGTATTCTACATTCTATGGCAGTCTTCCTCAGCAGGGTATTTATCATCCAACTTGGAGGTGAGACGAGAACCACTGTTATTGTAATGCTCTCCGATTTTTATTCTCAGTCTATCTTTAGTGAACTATGTGCTTTCCCACGTGCAGGGTAAATTGAAAGAGGATCCAGAGGGTGACCTTAATCAAACTAGCACCGCAGGTTCTGTAGATTGGAGTAACCGTGGTTGGTTTTATGTTTCAGTCAGAATTGGATTCTTCCTTTGGGTAAGACAATAACTGAGTTATTTGTACTTGGTTTTTGCAGTAAATTATTGTTGAGCATTTTTGGTTATAGTTTAATATTATTATTTCTATTTTCTGCGTTGAAGGTGGCTTTGCTTAATTTGATTACAATTTCTTCAACTTGGGCTAGAGTGATTGATGTGATGAACACTGAGGTCTGTATGCAAGATCTCTTATGAAAATTGTGGTAAAAATTGTGGTTTTTTGAGCACATTTAACTTTGTCTCTTATTCAGTCAGGCTCAAGATTGTTTGGGTTCATTGGTGCTGGTGCTACATTTGGCCAGCTTTTTGGTTCATTGTTTGCCACAGCTATGGCCTTTTTAGGTCCATGTACGTTTTCCCATTCAATTTTGTACAATCTTTTGCTATTTATTATATTCTTCTTTTTATCTTCCTTTAAACCAAGGGCTTGTTCATTGTAGTTCTCCTCCTGTTTGCTGCTCTGTTGATGGAACTCGCAGCACAGTCATCAAAAGGAATCAATAAGGATATATCTCATCCTTCTGAAGAGTTAACTCCCATAAGGTTAGCTATATAACATATATTTCTTTGTTCCACTTAGTGGTTTTGGTTTCTGTTGATGCCTAGTGATAACATAATTGGAATTTGAATAGTAATGGTTTCTTCTTTTCTGGAAAAATCTGAATTTCACTAAAACATATCATGTTTAATATGCTGCAATTTATAGAAGATATCTAGGTTGGAATTTGAATAGTTGGTTTCATTTTTTTTTTTGGGGAAAATTTGAATTTTACTGAATTATATTATGTTTAATATGCTGCAATTTATAGAAGACATCTGGATCACATTACAGAAGATAAAGTTTGCATGCATTCACAGACACAGAACACACACAAGCTCAGAGCTGTATAAGATCTTAACCTGGTTGCTTTTGCATTTAGAAAAGCTGATTCTGATCAACAAAGTGAGGCTGAAGTGCAGACTGCACCTGCAGCCAAAGCATCTTCCCCTAAGTTATCTACTTCAACAGTGAAGCCTCGTCTTGGGGCTATCCTAGATGGACTCTGGCTTATACTCTCCTCAACTTATCTGTTGTATGTGTCTTTATTCCTGTGGCTGAGTGCAGTTGTCTCCTCATTCTTCTATTTTCAGGTAAAGCAGCCTCTGCTCTTGGAAATGTATTTTGGGTTTTTTAAACCACCTCTGACTTGTATTTTGACTGAAAGTTACGGAAGATCAATTAGGTTATATCAAGCACTACATTATTTGTTTTTTAGTTCAAATCATTGTCACTGTATTACTGGTTAACAATAAAAGATTGGCATATTAAATTGAGATTAATTTGCTTGATTTCATATGGTTGCTCCAGATTTTTGGTGATCGTCTTTCCTTATATTTTTTTCTCTTTCTCTTATTGAAATGCATTTTGTTGTATATTTTATACCATATCCCAATCTTACTGGTCCACCATTCTTTGCTGAATTGCAGAAAGTGACTGTTATTGCCATGACTGTTGCAAGCCCTGTTGGTAGAAGAAGATTGTTTGCCGAGATAAATAGCTTTATTGCTGTTTTTATTCTTGCTGGACAACTAACTTTAACAGTATGCTACCTCTATGGTTAGGTTCTGTGCTGTAATGTATTTGATTTTATACTTTGCTGTTCCAATAAATTTCTTCAAGGATGTGTTAGGGATGTGTTTATACTTGGCAGAATAATTATATGTCTTCCCTCTCTCCCTACCTCCTTTCCTAGTAGAGAGAAAAGAAAAAAGTTTGTTCCAAAGTTGATGAGGTAGATATTATGATCATATGAAATTTAGTATTAGCCTAGATAAAGAAGGGTTGTGGCATATACTGTCTTTGCAAAACAACTTCTTGAAATCTTGCATAAAATAAACTTCCAATATTGATAATTCAAATTTTTAATGGGGGTTAGATGTGGTCACTAATTGGGGAGTATTATGCCTAGACAATGGCAAGTGTTATCTTGAGTCAGGCCAAAGGAAAAAGTATGATAATGAAATTTTTTAGGAGAAAAACACCAATACTTATGCTAGATGCCACTAATACAATTTCTTTTTCCTTTATTGGTTTACCCAATTATGTACAGGGACGTATCCTTTCTATTGCTGGGGTTACTGTGGCTATTTGTGCTGCTCCATTTGTTGCCTTTTCAAATATGATTGCTATTGCAATATGGCCAACTTGGGTGGTGGTTGCTGCTTCTGAGACCATACGAAAGGTTTGTCATGAATTCCTACTTTGTTTCCTTCTTGTAGTGAGGGTTATGTATTGTTGATCCATGTATTACTTGTCAGTTGATTCTGTATACATTATAGATAAATGCAATTTTTACTGGGGTTCAGAAGACATTTAACTGGAAGTTGTTCTAAAATTCAAATGTTGAGTAAATCTTACAGTTAGGCATCTTCATTACTTTGTAGGTGGTTACTTATGTTGTGACCAGGCCTGGAAGAGAACTTTTATTTACTGTGGTCTCCCAAGAGGAGAAATACAAAGCTAAGGTAAGCAATCTATAATTGATTTTTATTTTTATCGTAACTGGAATGTGGAGCATAGAATCACCTTGTATGCCCATTATTTGATGATCTTATAATTAGTTTCTTCAATTTGAGATGTTGTCCTCAAAGAATATGCACAATAATTAGCATCTATTCAAGTTTTCTTTTTATTCTTGTATACATTGCATCTGTTGTGCTCTACTATTTTAAAATGTCAAAAGTAGCGAAACATCAGGGCTTTTCTGAACACAAGTTTCCACAGGTATGCATAGATGTAATTGT
This sequence comes from Pistacia vera, assembly GCF_008641045.1. Taxonomy (NCBI): domain Eukaryota; kingdom Viridiplantae; phylum Streptophyta; class Magnoliopsida; order Sapindales; family Anacardiaceae; genus Pistacia; species Pistacia vera. The sequence goes on along the minus strand of NW_022195151.1, from coordinate 141,790 downwards.
CCAACGACTTGGAGATGCATCCGCAGCAGGAATGTACAAACTACTGTTTGGCACTCTCCATGGGAGAACATCAACCGTTTCCCTCTATGCCCTTCCTGTAAGTCTAAACCAACTTCCCAGATATTTATATTTTAAGTCTCAAACATGTTTTCATTCAATTCAATGAGCTTTTTCATTGTCAGTATCTAACTGCTTCTAGCTATTTTTGTTCTCAACTTTGGTACATTAATTACATAATGCATTCTTTCTCTTAGTGTTTATATCCTTTGGCTGAAGATTTGCTTGTTGTCTTTTGGCTCAGGTCTGTTTATTATGGATCGCTACAGCATTCCATTTAGGACGCCGCCAAGCACAACTAGCAAAGCTTTCAGCTTCCTCCCCTTCCTGAATTTTTTTTTCTGGAAAGGATGATTTTTTTTTTGTACAAATAGTCAGTATTGTAGTTCACTTAAATGTCTTACTATTCATGTAACTAACAAAGCGATAACTTAATAGACAACAGTTTTGCATTTGTGTTGCCCAAATTTTATAGAATAATAATACCAAAATGAGAAGCAAATAGCAGCTATCTAATGAAAGAGGTAATTAATTTCATTCAGAAAGAAACTCAACATTCGAGACTGCCATGAAATTGCTCCTCCAACTTCCCTCTCAGCCCCAGGCACACAATATCAATATCGATCTCTAGTTGCTTCATTATGTTTTAAACTTCTGATAACAATGAACCTATCGAGCATGCAGATTACTTCAAAGTTCAAAACACTAACAATAGCTGCCATTTTTCAATACAAAAAGTTTTTGCCTAAATTGGTCCAAAGTGAAGGAGGCATGGATATTGTATCGATCAAGATTGAGACTGTTTGGATCCCCACTAAATTAACCTCCCTTTTCGGGATTCCAAGATTATCTTCTTCAAGAGTCCAGGGCCCTCTCCTTAACTCACTGTCGTCTTCACTAGAATTGCACCCATTTTTGCAACAGCTGCAGCAGGCTGCCTAGCTACTCTCATTTTGTGAAGTTTATGAGGGTTAAAAACCAGAACAAAATGGGACTCAAAAACAGTAATAATAAACAAAGGAATTAGAAAGTTCCCAATACTGGAAAAGTCCCTAAAAGCTTCAAACTACACCTAGAAACTAGGAAATATAATAATAATGGCAAGAGTGGTGGTGCTTTTATATAGAAATGGACAGGAATTGGAACATTCAAAGTATTTTTCTAATTCCTTCACATCAATAAAAAAGAAACCAATCACAAGGGAATTATTATTCACACAAGTGAATTGTGGGTCCTCTTTATTTATATCCCCCCACCAACTCATGAGCATAGTTAGTAAATACGGTACGGTAAAAATGGTACGAGAATTTTATGGGATGATACGGCAAACGGTGAAAAAACATTTTAAAATTTGGCCTTAAAATTTGGATACGGAAAATATAGTACGGTTTAATAGTGTATATTGTCAATAATACGTTTTAAAAAATACGGTAATATTAATCCTAATTTTAGTATTTTTTATGATCATTGAATTAATTATTCTTTATTTTTTTTATAGGTGTATAATTTATTTCTTTTTAATTAAATATTTTAGTTTTTATTATAATATATTAAAAATGACCAATTATTAAATAAAATAAATAATTTTATTGTCTTTTAAGTGGAAGAAGAAGATGGACGAACAGTGGTGTTTGTTGAGTAGTTGAAGAGGAAAGATAGAGACGCCAAAAAAGAGAAGAGAGAGAAAAAGGCACAAAAAAAGAAAAAGAGAAGAAGGGAGAAAGAGGGCACAAAAAAAGAGAAAAGAAGAAGAGAGGAGAAAGGAAGCGGCGCAGCAAAGGGAATAAAAGGCGCGAGAAAGAGACTGACACCGCGCTTAAGAGACTGAGCATAAAACCGACGTTACTTTGATCAAATTTTACCTAAATGACGAAGTTTTGATTAAATTTAACCTAAAACGATATTGTTTTGATCAAATTTCATCTAAAATACATCGTTTTGGCTCAGTAAATAAAATTTTAGTTTTAAAATATGATTGAATTATACGAGAATTATATGTGAATTATATGGTTAGGCATATAATTCGCGTATAATTCAACTGTATTTATAAAATACAGGAATTCGTGTTCTATACGTGAATTATAGATTGGGCTATAATTCACGTATAAAACGCAAATTTTACTAACTGGCTCGTGAGTATACAACATTAACATCTTTGCCATTGTCTTATCTAGACTCTCCTGAATTTTTATACATTATAGAATGAACGGTTAAGATTTATTATCTGTTTGGATTAAGAAAGAGCATCTCCAAATTATTCTTTATATGACTGAAACTCTTTATTATAAAAAGCCTATCCTAAAATAAGAGTTTAACATACTTTTTATCTTTAAAATATAAATTAGAGAATGAGTTTGACTCTATATATTTAGAGAGTCAAATTTCATTCTCTATCCTAATTTTTATAATAAGTACAAGTTTTTATGCATTTTATTTATTAATTCCTCTCCTATTAAGTATTTTTCTTAAAAAAAAAGAGCATCTTCATTAAATTTAAAATCTATTAGATTTAAATAAAAATTGTGTTATTTATATTTAAAAATGAATGAGATGCTCTATTTATATAAAAAACGTTTTTCAGAATAAAAATCACCATGGAGATACTCTTAATGAAAGAGAGAATTAAAATAGAAACTTGTAGTTTATTAATTAAAATTAAGATAGATGAAATTTAACTCTCTAAAATGTGGAGAGTCAAACTCACTTTCTAATTTGTATTTTAAAGATAAGAGTAAGTTAGACTCTTGTTTTTATGAATAAAGAGTTTGGGTCTTATAAAAAACATTTGGGATACATTAGGGAGCCCAACAAGGCTTTTCCAGATTCTTCAATTTTATAAAAAGGTGGTCAAATAATACATATTATTTGATGATTAATTTAGTCCACAATATTGAAATATACGGCATTTATTCATGTTAACCAGAAACGGTCATCTTTGAGAAGGCTTAGGAGAACGTTTTATTGAGCCACGACTTGACACATCCTTCAAACATGTGCCTACACTTGTTCTGGGTTAATGTAAAATCAAATCCAGGAAAGCTTAACTCAAAATAAATTTATAAAAACTTGATAAATTTTTTAAGATAATGATATTCATCCCAAATTTCAAACTCACACAGATAAAATAAAAGAATCAATACAGATAAAATAATGAAAAATGATGGGGCTAGGAAGAGGATGCTGCCTCTGTCTCTGTGTCCGTACCTCTGCCTATGCCTTTAGGTCTTTCACCTAGAAGATCAACCAGAGAGGAAAGTCAGCGGAAAGAAAAAAAAATTTCTTGGACGTTTTTTCAATCGTATATTCAGTCCCATTGAAAATAAGGGGTACGAGCTCAAGCAGTTGACTACTTTCTTTTCTAATAACAAGAGTGTATCGTTCGGCTCATTTGGAGGGAAGAAAGATTCATATTAATCGTAGGCTTAGACCTCCTTACCTCTGTGATAGCCTATTTATCTAGTTTACGAGGCTTTCAGTCTACGATAGCTAGTTACAGATGATAAGAAAGGATAGGGCTAGTTTCAGATTAAGCAGTTTTGCATATAAGGAGAGGTACACCAATCGTGCCTAACTGCTTTTTAAAGCAGCCAGACAGATTCAAAAGAAATTTCAGCAATCTTCGTCAAAGAGCCTAGCGCTTGGTGATTCAATTGCACACAGTTGATTCTCGAACAAGAACAGCGCTTAGGCATTCAGTAACGACGGTTATTCCAGCAAAGGGGCAACAAGGAGACAAAGATGACCTGCCAATGGTAATCTTAAATAAGAGTACGTGCACTAAGGCGTGGTGCATTCCCCTGGCTCGTACCAAAACAGCTGAGATCAAAACTTCTATCTGGGCTAGTGCCGTTAGGGCAATTTCAACAATAGAATCTATCTGCCAGGCGCATCTGGGGCGATAACGGTTTCAGTGCAGTTGAAGTTTTCCGGATATAGTGTTTCATTTGTCCCGTAACTAGTATCGCCTCCCCGCCCAGCTCTATCAGCAGCCCTTTCTTTTGCAATACTTAATAAGTCTTTCATGGCCCAATATTATACAGCGTTCTCTACCATAGAATTCGGCCTTCGGGGTCAACCCGGCGGCTTCTATGAGAAGGCGCGCAAAGAGGCTCGAGGGCTTGTTAAGGAAGGCGGCAAGGGCCGACGAGGGGGAAAACGAAAAGGAAAAGGAGCAGCACTTTCTGTAGTTGTATAGGTCTGGGCTCTCTTCTTCTTCTAGTCATCTGCAACAACTGCCAATCCCGCCCTCTTTCTCTCTATGGGATCCCGACCTCGACAAGGGTCCGATGGATGTGTGGCTGGGCATGGGATGCTGTAAATCAAGACCTTTTACCTGAGCTGAGAGGTAGGTAGGGCGCTTATCAAATGATACAGAGGTCTCTTCGATTACCATACTACCCATGTGAAAAGGAAACCACGATCATCTTGTTCTATTTTCGCTGGTATGACTTCGAGCATTTGATTGATGACTCATTCCTCTACGATTGGTCCGACTTTCTGACTTAAGAGGTTCACAATACCTTTCTTCATATTCCCTTACATTGAATGCTCCTTCAAACATGTGCCTACGACTTTGTTCTGGGTTAATGTAATCAAATCCGGGAAAGCTTACCTCAAATAATATTATAAAAACTTGATAAATTTTTTAAGAATAATGATATTCATCCCAAATTTCAAATCTCAACAGATAAAAAAGATCAATACAGTTTACGATGAGTGTCATTAATAGTCTTAAACTTATACTGACAATTTATTTTGACAACGTACGATGAGTATCATTTTGAAGATCACCGAGACTCACCACGCCACCATGAACCCTAAACCTACATTACATGCCACATATGGCTGCCGTCACTTTATTATAATAAAAGATATAAATCATATATTCTACACACGTGAAGATCAGAGCAAGATGCCCGTTACGTGGACGAAAGGAGGCCGTCGACAAGGAAATAATGATCCTAATCCAAGAGAAGTTTGCCATATTTACCTGTTTTGAAACTATTTGCGCCACGGATTGGTCATCATGCAACGGCCGTCGCGCGGATAATCCGGCGGAGTTGATGTTGGCGTTGTAGAGGGGGTGAAAAGCATTATGAAAATGGTTAAGGGCATCCTTCGAGACAGTTCCACTCCTCCCTTGAGCACCATTAATACCAGATGAATGATTTCCATAACCAGGCAACATAGCTTTATTTGCCGATGGCCCTTTTTTTTAACGTCGGCATATTGAGATGGTGGTGGAAAGCTAGGTTTTTGGTTGACATAGTAGCGAATGGTAAATAAAATGGATAGGAGAGTAAAAATATAGAAAATTCTTTGGCTAACACAAAATTGCGTATGGTAGGTTCACATTTATAGATGAAATTATTACTGCATGCAGTTATTGGCAAAAATTGGGTGTAATTACAATAAAATGGTAAAAAAAGGATGTCATTATCTTTTTATTGGAGCCGACTTCTAGAAAAAAAAATCGATACAGAATCTTTCTAACCGGTGAAAAAGGAAGATTGATTGATTCACTTGGCTAAAACGGTCCTATCTTAAAGCTTGATCAGGTAGAAGTGACCATATATATTGTTTCTCATACAGATAGGACAAAAAATACAAAGAAAACAATCCCATAAATGTTATAGAGATATCTAAAAGATAAATAAAAAAATGTTTCAGATTTACGGTCAGACAGCTTTAGTTTGCATGCATGTGGCTTTTGTGTTTAAAAACCGAGTCACAATCTGATTGCTATTGCCATATCAAGACGACCTGACCACTTATCAATACAAACGTTAACTCATCAATACACATATAAACTTAACTTTACCATTCCACATGATTATTCATAGAATTGAATTATTGTCCAAGAATGAATTTGGAAAATAATTAATTTCCATATCGCATCTCATCGCCGTCTGAGTGTGGGGGTCCAATCAGGAATATTGCATTACTTTGTGTTTATAAGAGCCGTCACTCACTTTAATTGCTACCTCCATCCTCAACGCCTCACCCTTACCTAGATCGCTTTTTTTCACATTATATGTGTTTAGCTGCCTGCCAAAGTAGCCGCCCCCTTGTGTGTCCAGGCAAATCACCTATTATTTTTTAACACTTGTTTAGCCTACTGTGGTTCAAGTTGAAGTTGGATAGTTCCCTTCAAACTTTGCTTCCAGTAAGCTATCTCAAACTCAAACCTCTTCCTATTCTATCCTATGATTATACATACTTGCACAAACTAATTTATGAATCATTTCTAATTTAATACACCATATCTTATGTGTGTATATGACAACACCTTACCTTATCACAAATTATTGTTTAGGCTATTAATTAGTGCAGTTAGAGTTCCAGATTTTGGAGAGGGGGGTAGGTATATTAGCTATATGAATATTTTAGAAAAACCCCTAATTTTTAAAAATTAATTATGAATTATGTGTAATTTTTGAAAAACAAGGAAATCAAGTAGAAGAAGAGGTCCAACATAACTTTCTCTTCTTTTTATAACAAGTTACAGTCACACCGATGCATTTCAGACTAGGGAAACAAAAATAGTATCTGTAACCATAAACATGCTTGGAAGAAGAGTACTTTTGATAATGAAGTAGGTGTTTTTGCATTAATTGCTACTTCATCAATCTACTTCTCTATATGATTGGTCAGAGTCACAAAAAAAATGGTATATTTTCTATATATCATTATGGATCGGATTAACCTTTCTACTGGCTATGCCTGATTCTCTCATCTCTCACAACTATTTTCATTCCAGAATAAGAAATAAAATAACCCTACATGGAAGAATCTAAACAGAATAAATAACTGTACGCGCACCAAACTAATAGGATAAGCGAAAGAAATTGAAATAGAATATGCTTGTGAGGAGAACACCTAAACTTGGATTTGACTATCTTTTTAGTTAATAATTGAAGTGACAAAATTCTTGTTACATTAAAGTTACTCGTTAGACTGTCTCCTTCAAACTCACATTGGTGGCATAGGATTCTAAGATGTATTAATTGCATTGCTTTTAATCAGTCGAATGGTTAAGTAACATAAACATGGACTTCTGTTATAAGTTATAATGTTAATAATTAAATATGAATTTGAGCCATGTTTAGTGTTTACAGCGGGCACCTGACACATCATCAGCCACTGTGGAATCGGCCACAGCAGACCTACCAAAACTCTTTCAGTTATTTAAAGCGCCGACCCAAGGTTTGGCAAAATAACAGATTGATACTCAAAAGGTTTTAAAACGATAAACAGGTACCTTCTATTAGTGAAAAGACTAGAATACCCTTTGAGAAATATTAGTCTATTTTTTTAATTACTTGTAGACCTCTTAAGTTTATTAATTTCATCAAATACCCCCAGAAAAAAAGTTTAAAAATTAACAAAAACACCCTCACTCACCCATGCTTATCAGATTCCGACGGCCACCACCGTAAATGACCAGTAATTCACCAATCTGGCCTTTTTCGGCTAGATATACTGTAGATCTGGCCGAAAAAAGGCCAAATCTGACATGAAAAGGCCAGATCTGACCGGAAAGTGACGGCTAAAGAAATGGTCGTCGTTGACAGACAACGACGACCACATCTTTGGCTATCGCTGACGGCCAAAGATGGAGTGTTGCGGCCATGACGGCCAGATCTGGCGTTTTTCGACCATATCCGTGGTGGATCTGGCCGAAAAAGGTTAGATCGGTGAACTACCAGCCATTTCCGGTGGTGGCGTAGACCATTGTGACAAATTCCAAATTCCGGTTACCACCGACGGTGGCCGCCGGAATCTGGCAAGTATGGGTAAGTGAGAGTGTTTTTGTTAATTTTTAAACTTTTTTCTGGGGGTATTTGATGGAATTAATAAACTTTAAGGGTCTAAAAGTAATTAAAAAAATAGACTAATATTTCTCAAAGGGCATTCTAGTCTTTTCACTAATGGAAGGTACCTATTTATCTTTTTGAATCCTTTTGGATACCAATCTGTTGTTTTGTCAAACTTTAGGTAGGTGTAAATCGTTTTTCGTTATTTAAAGGCCGGAATCAACTGCTACCCCCAAATCGTCTCATATAGAATTTTACTGGTACCTAAATAATGAGTCAAAATAATACATATTAATTTGATGATTAATTTAGTCACAATAATATTGAAATATACGGCATTTATTCATGTTAACCAGAAAACTGTCATCATTTGAGAAGGGACTTAGGAGAACGTTTTATTGAGCCATCGACTTGAACAAATCCTTCAAACATGTGCCTACGACTTTGTTTGGGTAATGTAAAATCAAATCCAGGAAAAGCTTAACTCAAAATAAATATATAAAAACTTGATAAATTTTTAAGAATAATGATATTCATCCCAAATTTCAAATCTCAAACAGATAAAATAAAAGATCATACAGATAAAATAATGAAAAAGATGGGGCAGGAAGAGGATGCTGCTCGTTCTCTGTGTCCGTAGCCTTGCCTATGCCTTAGGTCTTCACTAGAAGATCAACCAGGAAGAGGAGAAGTCAGCGAAAGAAAAAAAAAATGAATTTCTTGGACGTTTTTTCATCGTATATTCAGTCCCAATTGAAAATAAGGGGTACGAGCTCAAGCAGTTGACTACTTTCTTTTTCTAAATAACAAGAGTGTATCGTTCGGCTCATTTGGAGGGAAGAAAAGATCATATTAATCGATAGGCTTAGACCTCCTTACCTCTGTGATAGCCTATTTATCTAGTTTACGAGGCTCAGTCTACGTAGCTAGTTACAGATGATAAGGAAAGGATAGGGCTAGTTTCAGATTAAGCTAGTTTTGCATATAAGGAGAGGTACACCAATCGTGCCTAACTGACTTTTTAAAGCAGCCAGACAGATTCAAAAGAAATTTCAGCAATTCGATCAAAGAGCGCTAGCGCTTGGTGATTCAATTGCATCACAGTTGATTCTCGAACAAGAACAGCGCTTAGGCATTCAGTACGACCGGTTATTCCAGCAAGAGCGGCAAAAGAGGAGACAAAGAGTACTGCCAATGGTAATATCTTAAATAAGAGTACCGTGCACTAAGGCGTGGTGCATTCCCTGGCTCGTACCAAAACAGCTGAAGATCAAAACTTCTATCTGGGCTAGTGCCGTTAGGGCAATTTCAACAATAGAATCTATTCTGCCAGGCGCATCTGGGGCGATAACGGTTCAGTGGCAGTTGAAGTTTTCCGGATATAGTAGTTTCATTTGTCCCGGTAACTAGTATCGTCCCCGCCAGCTCTATCAGCAGGCCCTTTTTTGCAATACTTAATAAGGTCTTTCATGGCCCAATTATTTACAGCGTTCTCTACCATAGAATTCGGCCTTCGGGGTCAACCGGCGGCTTCTATGAGGAAGGCGGCGCAAAGGAGGCTCGAGGGCTTGTTAAGGAAGGCGGCAAGGGCCGACGAAGGGGGGAAAACGAAAAGGAAAAGGAGCAGCACTTTCTGTAGTTGTATAGGTCTGGGCTCTTCTTCTTCCTAGTCATCTGCAACAACTGCCAATCCCGCTCTTTCTCTCTAGTGGATCCCGACTCTGACCAAGGGGTCCGATGGATGATGGCTGGGCATGGGATGCTGTAAATCAAAGACTTTTACCTGAGCTGAGAGGTAAGGTAGGGCGCTTATCAAATGATACAGAGGTCTCTTCGATTACCATACTACCCATGTGAAAAGGAAACCACGATCATCTTGTCTATTTTCGCTGGTATGACTTCGAGCATTGATTGATGACTCATTCCTTACGATTGGGTCCGACTTTCTGACTTAAGAGGTTCACAATACCTTTCTTCAATTCCTTACATTGAATAGCTCCTTCAAACATGTGCCTACGACTTTGTTCTGGTGTAATGTAAAATCAAATCCGGGAAAGCTTAACTCAAAATAAATATTATAAAAACTTGATAAATTTTTAAGAATAATGATATTCATCCCAAATTTCAAATCTCAAAAAGATAAAATAAAAGATCAATACAGTTACGATGAGTGTTCAAATATGTCTTAAACTTATACGAACAATTTATTTTGACAACGTACGATGAGTATCATTTTGAAGATCACCGAGACTCACCACGCCACCATGAACCCTAAACCTACATTACATGCACATATTGCTGCCGTCAACTTATTAAAAATAAAAGATATAAATCATATAATTCTACACACGGTGAAGATCAGAGCAAGATGCCCGTTACGTGGACGAAAGGAGGCCGTCGACAAGGGAAATAATGATCCGATCATATCCAAGAGAAGTTTGCCATATTTACCTGTTTTGAAACTATTTGCGCCACGGATTGGTCATCATGCAACGGCCGTCGCGCGGATAATCCGGCGGAGTTGATGTTGGCGTTGTAGATGGGGGTGGAAAAGCATTATGAAAATGGTTAAGGGCATCCTTCGAGACAGTTCCCACTCCTCTTGAGCACCATTAATACCAGATGAATGATTTCCATCATAACCAGGCACAATAGCTTATTTGCCGATGGCCCTTCTTTTTTAACGTCGGCAGATTGAGATGGTGGTGGAAAGCTAGGGTTTTGGTTGACATAGTAGCGAATGGTAAATAGAAAAATGGATAGGAGAGTAAAAATAATAGAAAATTCTTTGGCTAACACAAATATTGCGTATGGTAGGTTCACATTTATAGATGAAATTATTACTGCATGCAGTTATTGGCAAAAAATTGGGTGTAATTACAATAAAATGGTAAAAAAAGGATGTCTATTCTTTTATTGGAGCCCTATATAGAAAAAAAAATCGATACAGAATCTTTCTAACCGGTGAAAAAGGAAGATTGATTGATTCACTTGGCTAAAACGGTCCTATCTTAAAGCTTGATCAGGTAGAAGTGACCATATATATGTTTCTCATACAGAGTAGGACAAAAAATACAAAGAAGAACAACCCATAAATGTTAAGAGATATCTAAAAGATATAATTAAAAAATGTTTCAGATTTTACGTCAGACAGCTTTAGTTTTGCATGCATGTGGCTTTGTGTTATAAAAACCGAGCACAATCTGATTGCTATTGCCATATCAAGACGACCTGACACTTATCAATACAAACGTTAACTCATCAATACACATATAAACTTAACTTTACCATTCCACTGATTTATTCATAGAATTGAATTATTGGTCCAAGAATGAATTTGGAAAATATATAATTTCCATATCGCATTCATCGCCGTCTGAGAGTGTGGGGGTCCAATCAGGAATATTGCATTACTTTGTGTTTATAAGAGCCGTCACTCACTTTAATTGCTACCTCCATCCTCAACGCCCACCTTACCTAGATCGCTTTTTTCACATTACTATGTGTTTAAGCTGCCTGCCAAGTAACCCACCCTCTTCACAATTGTATCGATCAAGATTGAAGCTGTTTGGATAACCACTAAATTAACCTCCCTTTTCAGGATTCCAAGAGTATCTTCTTCAAGAGTCCAGGGCCCTCTCCTTAACTCACTGTCGTCTTCACTAGAATTGCACTCCATTTTTGCAACAGCTGCAGCAGGCTGCCTAGCTACTCTCATTTTGTGAAGTTTATTTGAGGGTTAAAAACCAGAACAAAATGGGACTCAAAAACAGTAATAATAAACAAAGGAATTAGAAAGTTCCCAATACTGGAAAAGTCCCTAAAAGCTTCAAACTACACCTAGAAAACTAGGAAATAATAATAATAATGGCAAGAGTGGTGGTGCTTTTTATATAGAAAATGGACAGGAATTTGGAACATTCAAAGTATTTTTCTAATTCCTTCAGCATCAATAAAAAAAGAAACCAAATCACAAGGGAATTATTATTCACACAAGTGAAATTGTGGGTCCTCTTTATTTATATCCCCCCACCAACTCATGAGCATAGTTAGTAAATACGGGTACGGTAAAAAAATGGTACGAGAATTTTATGGGAATGATACGGCAAACGGTGAAAAATACATTTATAAAAATTTGGCCTTAAAATTTGGATACGAGAAAAATATAGTACGGGTTTAATATGGTATATTGTCAATAATACGTTTTAAAAAATACGGTAATATTAATCCTAATTTTAGTATTTTTTATGATCATTGAATTAATTATTCTTTATTTTTTTTATAGGTGTATAATTTATTTCTTTTTTAATTATAATATTTTAGTTTATTATTATAAATATTATAAAAATGACCAATTATTAAATAAAATAAATAATTTTATTTGTCTTTTAAGTTGAAGAAGAAGATAGGACGAACAGTGGTGTTTGTTGAAGGTTAGTTGAAGAGGAAGAGAGATAGAGACGCCAAAAAAGAGAAGAAGAGAGAAAAAGGGCACAAAAAAAGAAAAAAAGAGAAGAAGGGAGAAAGAGGGCACAAAAAAAGAGAAAAAGAAAGAAGAGAGAGAAAGGAAGCGGGCGCAGCAAAGGGAATAAAAGGCGCGAGAAAGAGACTGACACCGCGCTTAAGAGACTGAGCATAAAACGACGTTACTTTGATCAAATTTTACCTAAAATGACGAAGTTTTGATTAAATTTAACCTAAAACGATATTGTTTTGATCAAATTTCATCTAAAATAACATCGTTTTGGCTCAGTAAATAACAAAATTTTAGTTTTAAAAATATGATTGAATTATACGAGAATTATATGTGAATTATATGGTTAAGGCATATAATTCGCGTATAATTCAACTGTATTTATAAAATACAGGAATTCGTGTTCTATACGTGAATTATATGATTGGGCGTATAATTCACGTATAAAACGCAAATTTACTAACTAGGCTCGTGAGTATACAAACATTAACATCTTTGCCATTGTCTTATCTAGACTCTCCTGAATTTTTATACATTATAGAATGAACGGTTAAGATTTATTATCTGTTTGGATTAAGAAAGAGCATCTCCAAATTATTCTTTATATGACTGAAACTCTTTATTATAAAAAGCCTATCCATAAAAATAAGAGTTTAACATACTTTTTATCTTTAAAATATAAATTAGAGAATGAGTTTGACTCTATATATTTAGAGAGTCAAATTTCATTCTCTATCCTAATTTTAATTAATAAAGTACAAGTTTTTATGCATTTTATTTATTAATTATCTCTCCTATTAAGTATTTTTCTTAAAAATAAAGAGCATCTTCATTAAATTTAAAAAGTCTATTAGATTTAAATAAAAATTGTGTTATTTATATTTAAAAATGAATGAAGATGCTCTTTATTTATATAAAAGACGTTTTTCAGAATAAAAATCACCATTGGAGATACTCTTAATGAAAGAGAGAATTAATAAATTAGAAACTTGTAGTTTATTAATTAAAATTAAGATAGATAGTGAAATTTAACTCTCTAAAATGTGGAGAGTCAAACTCACTTTCTAATTTGTATTTTAAAGATAAAGAGTAAGTTAGACTCTTGTTTTTATGAATAAAGAGTTTGGGTCTTATAAAAAATCATTTGGAGATACTATTAGGGAGCCCAACAAAGGCTTTTCCAGATTCTTCAAATTTTATAAAAAGGNTATTTTTTTTATAGGTGTATAATTTATTTCTTTTTTAATTATAATATTTTAGTTTATTATTATAAATATTATAAAAATGACCAATTATTAAATAAAATAAATAATTTTATTTGTCTTTTAAGTTGAAGAAGAAGATAGGACGAACAGTGGTGTTTGTTGAAGGTTAGTTGAAGAGGAAGAGAGATAGAGACGCCAAAAAAGAGAAGAAGAGAGAAAAAGGGCACAAAAAAAGAAAAAAAGAGAAGAAGGGAGAAAGAGGGCACAAAAAAAGAGAAAAAGAAAGAAGAGAGAGAAAGGAAGCGGGCGCAGCAAAGGGAATAAAAGGCGCGAGAAAGAGACTGACACCGCGCTTAAGAGACTGAGCATAAAACGACGTTACTTTGATCAAATTTTACCTAAAATGACGAAGTTTTGATTAAATTTAACCTAAAACGATATTGTTTTGATCAAATTTCATCTAAAATAACATCGTTTTGGCTCAGTAAATAACAAAATTTTAGTTTTAAAAATATGATTGAATTATACGAGAATTATATGTGAATTATATGGTTAAGGCATATAATTCGCGTATAATTCAACTGTATTTATAAAATACAGGAATTCGTGTTCTATACGTGAATTATATGATTGGGCGTATAATTCACGTATAAAACGCAAATTTACTAACTAGGCTCGTGAGTATACAAACATTAACATCTTTGCCATTGTCTTATCTAGACTCTCCTGAATTTTTATACATTATAGAATGAACGGTTAAGATTTATTATCTGTTTGGATTAAGAAAGAGCATCTCCAAATTATTCTTTATATGACTGAAACTCTTTATTATAAAAAGCCTATCCATAAAAATAAGAGTTTAACATACTTTTTATCTTTAAAATATAAATTAGAGAATGAGTTTGACTCTATATATTTAGAGAGTCAAATTTCATTCTCTATCCTAATTTTAATTAATAAAGTACAAGTTTTTATGCATTTTATTTATTAATTATCTCTCCTATTAAGTATTTTTCTTAAAAATAAAGAGCATCTTCATTAAATTTAAAAAGTCTATTAGATTTAAATAAAAATTGTGTTATTTATATTTAAAAATGAATGAAGATGCTCTTTATTTATATAAAAGACGTTTTTCAGAATAAAAATCACCATTGGAGATACTCTTAATGAAAGAGAGAATTAATAAATTAGAAACTTGTAGTTTATTAATTAAAATTAAGATAGATAGTGAAATTTAACTCTCTAAAATGTGGAGAGTCAAACTCACTTTCTAATTTGTATTTTAAAGATAAAGAGTAAGTTAGACTCTTGTTTTTATGAATAAAGAGTTTGGGTCTTATAAAAAATCATTTGGAGATACTATTAGGGAGCCCAACAAAGGCTTTTCCAGATTCTTCAAATTTTATAAAAAGGTGAGTCAAAATAATACATATTAATTTGATGATTAATTTAGTCACAATAATATTGAAATATACGGCATTTATTCATGTTAACCAGATAAACTGTCATCATTTGAGAAGGGACTTAGGAGAACGTTTTATTGAGCCATCGACTTGAACAAATCCTTCAAACATGTGCCTACGACTTTGTTCTGGGTTAATGTAAAATCAAATCCAGGAAAGCTTAACTCAAAATAAATATTATAAAAACTTGATAAATTTTTTAAGAATAATGATATTCATCCCAAATTTCAAATCTCAAACAGATAAAATAAAAGATCAATACAGTTTACGATGAGTGTCATTAATATGTCTTAAACTTATACGTAACAATTTATTTTGACAACGTACGATGAGTATCATTTTGAAGATCACCGAGACTCACCACGCCACCATGAACCCTAAACCTACATTACATGCCACATATTGCTGCCGTCAACTTTATTAATAAATAAAAGATATAAATCATATAATTCTACACACGGTGAAGATCAGAGCAAGATGCCCGTTACGTGGACGAAAGGAGGCCGTCGACAAGGGAAATAATGATCCGATCATATCCAAGAGAAGTTTGCCATATTTACCTGTTTTGAAACTATTTGCGCCACGGATTGGTCATCATGCAACGGCCGTCGCGCGGATAATCCGGCGGAGTTGATGTTGGCGTTGTAGATGGGGGTGGAAAAGCATTATGAAAATGGTTAAGGGCATCCTTCGAGACAGTTCCACTCCTCCCTTGAGCACCATTAATACCAGATGAATGATTTCCATCATAACCAGGCAACATAGCTTTATTTGCCGATGGCCCTTCTTTTTTAACGTCGGCAGATTGAGATGGTGGTGGAAAGCTAGGGTTTTTGGTTGACATAGTAGCGAATGGTAAATAGAAAAATGGATAGGAGAGTAAAAATAATAGAAAATTCTTTGGCTAACACAAAATATTGCGTATGGTAGGTTCACATTTATAGATGAAATTATTACTGCATGCAGTTATTGGCAAAAATTGGGTGTAATTACAATAAAATGGTAAAAAAAGGATGTCATTATCTTTTTATTGGAGCCGACTTCTAGAAAAAAAAATCGATACAGAATCTTTCTAACCGGTGAAAAAGGAAGATTGATTGATTCACTTGGCTAAAACGGTCCTATCTTAAAGCTTGATCAGGTAGAAGTGACCATATATATTGTTTCTCATACAGAGTAGGACAAAAAATACAAAGAAGAACAATCCCATAAATGTTAATAGAGATATCTAAAAGATAATAATTAAAAAAATGTTTCAGATTTTACGTCAGACAGCTTTAGTTTTGCATGCATGTGGCTTTGTGTTTATAAAAACCGAGTCACAATCTGATTGCTATTGCCATATCAAGACGACCTGACCACTTATCAATACAAACGTTAACTCATCAATACACATATAAACTTAACTTTACCATTCCACATGATTTATTCATAGAATTGAATTATTGTCCAAGAATGAATTTGGAAAATATATTAATTTCCATATCGCATCTCATCGCCGTCTGAGAGTTGGGGGTCCAATCAGGAATATTGCATTACTTTGTGTTTATAAGAGCCGTCACTCACTTTAATTGCTACCTCCATCCTCAACGCCTCACCCTTACCTAGATCGCTTTTTTTCACATTACTATGTGTTTAAGCTGCCTGCCAAAGTAACCCACCCTTCTTCACAAATCACCTATTATTTTTTAACACTTGTTTAGCCTACTGTGGTTCAAGTTGAAGTTGGATAGTTCCCTTCAAACTTTGCTTCCAGTAAGCTATCTCAAACTCAAACCTCTTCCTATTCTATCCTATGATTATACATACTTGCACAAACTAATTTATGAATCATTTCTAATTTAATACACCATATCTTATGTGTGTATATGACAACACCTTACCTTATCACAAATTATTGTTTAGGCTATTAATTAGTGCAGTTAGAGTTCCAGATTTTGGAGAGGGGGGGTAAAGACTATAGTACCCATATGAATATTTTAGAAAATTCGTTTTACCCCTAATTCATTACTTTTTCTAAACCTTTTGGAAGTCAGTCCGTTGTTGCGACCTAACCCACATTCACTATCAATACAAATCAATGGACGTAGGACTTGCTACCTTAGCATCCGAACCACTTTAAAGTTCTTATAGCATTTATTTCTCTTTATATATTTCTTTTGACGTGTGCTTTTTAATCAATCAAACGCTGCACACGTATTGATTAGTTGATGCCAAAATCTCGCATCAACAATATCATTATGTGGATTAACCTTTCTACTGGCTATGCTGATTCTCACATCTCTCACATCTATTTTCATCCAGAAACAGAAATAAAATAACCCTACATGGAAGAATCTAAACAGAATAAATAACTGTACGAGCACCAAACTAATAGGATAAGCGAAAGAAATTGAAATAGAATAGCTGTGAGGAGAACACCAACTTGGATTGACTATCTTTTTAGTTAATAATTGAAGTGACAAAGTTCTTGTTACATTAAATTTACTCGGTAGACTGTCTTCTTCAAACTCACATTGGTGGCATAGGATCTAAGATGTATTAATTGCATTGCTTTTAATCAGTCAATGGTTAAGTAACATAAACAGGACTTTTGTTATAAGTTGTAATGTATAACTATGAATTTGAGCTATGTTTAGTGTTACAGCGGGCACCTGACACATCATCAGCCACTGTGGAATCGGCCACAGCAGACCTACCCAAAACTCTTTCAGTTATTTAAAGGCCGGAATCAACTGCTACCCCCAAATCGTCTCATAGAATTACTGGTACCTAAATAACATTACAGTTTTCAGTAGCCCACATTTAATGCTGGCCCATGTACTTTATTATGGAGTGTTCTTAGCTTCCCCAGGCCCTGTAGTGATGCTTCATTTTATTGGGCTTAGATTGATTTTTATTCTCAACAGTGTATATTATACTTTCATGTATGAAAAATAAATGACCCTCTCAATTACAATTTCATCACCACTGCCGGACAACAATTACTTACAGGAAAAAAGCTACTGCATAATTGAACGAAAACTTAATTAATATAAATAGGTTTGGATGTACAATACAATAAACTTTCAAGTTAAGTAAACAACATGAGTTTACTGGCTTAAACAAAAACCCAGAATAGTATGTTAAACAAAACATTATCTCCTAGAAAGGATACTCAAAAACAATGAGTGGCTGGTATAGACGCAACTACAATAGTAAGCATGGTGACACAATTAATCTATATGATAATCTAATAAAAGGGTTGTGCTAAAAGCTACCAACATGGTGATTATATCAAAGAGTGGTAGAGAGTCCAACCATCAATTAAATGGTAATGACTTGAGGACCGCTGCAAAAATTATCTGGTAATGATTTCAACAAGCAACATGAGTTAGCGGTAGTCTTCATGCATTGTTCTCTCCTTTTCAATAACCTTGTGCTTTTGGATGTGGTTAATTTGCAGCAAATGCAACATATTGTTTTGCTAATCCATCTAACAACTCCTTAGTTAAACCTATCTCAATGACACATTTCTTGCATGTGTTGCCCAAATTTATATAGAATAATACCAAAATAAAGAAGCAAATAGCGCTATTTAATGAAAGAATAAAAAATCTCATCAGAAACAACATTCGAGACTTGCATAATGCAGATTTATAACTTTAGATTACAGATTATGCCGCTAAACTTTGAATCAACTTTAACTATGGCACCTAAAGTTTTATTTAAAGAAAGATAAAAAATATAATAAGGTAATTTGAAATTGAAGCTTATTATGTAGCGATATAATGTTGATTTATAAATTCACAGTTCCTCTTGGACTGGCCAGAGCTACTCTTAGCTCTAGCCATTTGGTTTGAGCACTGCCATGAAAGCTCCTCCAACTTCCCTCTCAGCCCGGGCATCACAATATCGATCTCTAGTTGCTTCATTATGTTTTTAACTTCTGATAACATGAAGCCTGTCAAGCATGCAAATTACTTCAAAACATAACAAAAGCTCCTATATACAACACTAACAAAAAGAACTTCAGATCCTTTCAATCCCATAAAGTTTTTTGCCCAAATTTGGTCCAAACTGAAAGGTGTCGATGTTTTATCGCTTATTAAGGATCTAATAGTGATCAGAATGAAGCTGTTTGGATAACCGTGGCTTATCGCCTAGCTACAAAACAACTCAATAAAAGTCTTGTAGGAATTGACTAATTAGTTTTTGAATGGTAAGATGTATTCACTGAAGAGATCCCATATTGGGAGCAAAGCACATGTCTTGGATGAATTCTAGGACGGAGATAATTACCTAAATGGTCAAGTTCACGGAGGGAACGGACACCTCTTGAATCAATCTCCTCTCCCAGTCGCTATGTCCTCAAAAGCGTATTCTGGAAGATTCTCAAAGGGCTCCTTCCATGGGTCGTTTTAGCCAGATCATAAGTAGCTCCACGTATTGCTTTTTGTTAGGTCCACAAGGTCTCTTTGAAGTTAGCGTATTGCTGTATTCAGCTGTCAAGAGACCAAGCCAAAGTCATAATCAGGCAGGAGAAGGAAAGCATAGCCATAGCTTACGAATTATTGAGCGGCATAACTTAAAAGGAACAGGAAGAATCATCTCTAAAGTCTAACCTGACGAATGGAATTTAAAGCAGTACTAATTGCTTGAAAATAAGGCAAGATATATAAGGCAAGGATGGAATCAAGAACTAACATATGCCACAGAACCAGAACATGTAAGCAATTGCAACAGCTGGAGCCCTTCCCAATCCAGCAGTACAATGCACATATGCTTTTCCTTTCCCTCAGAAAGGCCCATTCCAATGATGAGACGCTTTAGGTAATGAATTCTCAAAGAATCCGGATCAAAACTTTTGCTACAAATGCATCTTAAAATCATGGAAAGGAAGATAGCCAGAACACAAACTTGAGAATGAAATGGATACAATAGTATTGACCCTGAACAGTTTTCAGTCTGAACTCCAGCAGAGATACATCACTAACTACTGCAAAATCACTGTAGAACATAGAAACTGGACATAATACATGAAATGGTCCAGAAAAGTAGAAATTATGGTTAAAAATTGGCTATGGAGAATCTTGTTCCTATTATAGCCTTATTCTGATATATATTGCACCACTTATGTTAAAATTGCATATGCAAACGAAGACAATTTTGCTTACAGGCCTTCTCATATGACGAATTCCAATTGCTTGAAATCTTTTCACTATAGGCTGAAATCAATTTCCCAATACTCAATGTCCTTGTCCTGCTGCAAGTTTAGTATGTAGGCAACATTCTCTTCCTTTTCAGATGACCAATATCTTCAGGTTTCTGGGGCTGAGAACCCACGATCAAATTATCAGTTATCAGGGTGTAGTTCATGCCGACAACCGCACATGATTGATAGAATACTTATGTAGCCGAAATAAACCATCTTGAGGAAAGTATAATGCAAGTACTTAATTTAAGAACTCATTTATTTATTTGTCCAACAAACGGCATGTGTTGAATAATAAATTCTATAAAAGAAGGAATTTCAACCGCTCATATTAGATTGTTCAAAAGCCAAAAACTTTATAAAATGACACATTTATTATGCATCAAGATGCAAACACTGTTTAGAATAATTCCCCAGTTTCTTCTGTGGCGCCTAAAGCTCCACTGTAGTGTGAATAGAGCTAGAATTTTCTCTTTGGACCCAAATTTGACATAAATTAACCTCCCTTTAGGATTTCCAAAAGGGTCAATTTCAAATAAAAAATTAATTAGCCAACTAATGGGGATCTTATTCTAGAAGCCAAGTCACATGATCCAACACCAAACCGATGTAAAAAAAGCATGCTTTATAGATCCGAAAGAGACTAATATATAACGTTACCATAGTTTCTAGAACAAACCAGCCAGGAAATATCTAAAACAGAAAACTAAATTTAATAGCAAAACAGATACAAAATGAAAAGATTTAAAGAAGTAAATTGAACCAACCTAGATCATGGTGATACTCATAAGGGTTTCTCATTATTTTCTTCATGGCAATGTTGTACTCTTCCATTCTGTTGGTTTTGCTTCTGAATGAGACTTCTGTACTTGAGGGGTTTCCTCGAGTTTCATTGTCTGATAGTTTGCAAGAAAGTCTAGCCATTTTGAAGAAGTGAGTGTTGGAGAGCATGAGATTGCATGTTGATTTCCTCTTCTCAAACAAAACTTCAGTTTCAAGAGGGCATTTGAAGATTGAAGATAGGCAACTTCTACCATCCACACAACTCATTCTTGTTTCTTCTCTGCCCCCTGTTTTGTTAATATGATTGAGTACATGAATTTATAGCATAACCTTGATGCCCTTCGATTTTTAAGGTTAATGGTTAAAGAGAAACAGCTTTTGATTGCAATATTTCTAAAGCCACTCAAAGTCAATCCCATACCCATGGAAAAGTGAAAGACTTTTGAGCTTTTGGCCCAATTAACAAGAATCACCTTGTAATGGGCTGCTAAAAGCCTAAAATTCACTGCCCTCAGATTTAGGTGGGGTGGAATTAGCAGCACTCTTATTTGCTCTCCAACTAAAGATAAAGTTCAATCACCATGTGAAAATGCAACATTTTCAATCTTTTTTTTTTTTTTTTTAACAGAGTGTTTGGATTAGTTTATATGTATTTGTATGTATCTCGACTAACCCCTATAGGTGACTAATATAACATTTCACCGTCATTGTCATCTGCTTAAATCTACATTTTCAATCTCATTCAAAGACTTTGCTTGAATAATACTCAAAACATTTGAAACCATTCAGGAAATAAGGCTATCTTTAGCTTCATTTTCTATAGGAATTCCATTATTAAGATGGGATTCTTTCCTTATTGGACAAGTAATCATATAGAGTTTATTTCCATGGCTGATGTATTTGATGCATATATAGTCCCCAAATAGAAAAGGGTTGCTTTTATTTGTTAAATTTCTTGCATATTTGAACCATTCTTGGAGTGACACAAGTGCAGAAGAAAAAAGTTAAGATTGAGTTTGTGCAGAAAGAATCTCCATACGTGTCTTTGTAGAAGATGAAGATCCCAAGTGCAGAAGAAAAATCTCTTTAAAATTTTGAAACAGGGTGTCCAAACTAACTTGTGTGCATCTCAACTAATTCCTATAGGTGATTGACACAAGGGCGAATCCAAAAATTTCTATTAGAGTAGGCCAAAATAAAAATTAATTGCACATTAATATTTTTATCCATTAATATTTCTGTTAGGGTGGGACAAAATTTAGAAATTGTACATATTAATATTTTTTTTAACAATTAGAGTAGCATCTGCCCCTGAGCATAGCATCTCACCATTATGACCACTTGCTTTAATCTTGGGAGTTAGAGGGATTGGAACCTGGTTTAATTGACACATAATTTATCTTCATTTAATGAGTTAACTTTACATTTTCTCTTTCCGAATCATTGTGTGCTGCACCACTT
This sequence comes from Pistacia vera, assembly GCF_008641045.1. NCBI lineage: Eukaryota > Viridiplantae > Streptophyta > Magnoliopsida > Sapindales > Anacardiaceae > Pistacia > Pistacia vera. The sequence continues at coordinate 119,336 of NW_022195151.1, read as the reverse complement.
TGTATTCTTTAGATGTAAGAGGATTTCTGTTATTTCAGAAAGTCAAGGATCGATATTAACTCCTATTTTTGTCAGTTTATCAATTTCTAATTATCCTCTTGAATCCCCACTAACACCAACACCAGGACAAATGTGTGGTTTCTGCTAGAGGTGGGCATTTGGGGCTGGACCCAAAAAGTCAGGCTTACGATCGGTCCTTGTGAGGATCGGTCCTAGGAGGTCAAGTCCTAATACCAGACCCAAACCATGGAGGAGGGCCTAGGCCCTGGTTTGGGCCCTCCTCCAAGGCCTGGGTCCAAACTATTATTTGATTTTTTCAAATTGACCCTTGGCAAATTACCAAAAACTTTTTTTTTAATTTACAATAAATACGAGTGGCTAAAATGATATTTTACAAAAAAATTACAGGCTGCAGTCAACAGTCAGTTGACCGTTGGCTTGGCTGCTCAATCAACAGTCAACTGACTGTTGTAGCCAATGGTCAGTTGACAGTCAGTTGACCGTCCTTAACTATAAAAACCCCCCAAACCTCCATTTTCTTCACAACTCAACTCTCAATCTATTCTCTTCTCTCCATCTCTCTACTCCAATTCTCAAATTCTCTTCAATTCAATTTATATTTACATTTATTCATATTATTATTTATATTATTCAATTATTATTTTAATTTTTCAATTTCATCTATTATTCAATTTCTCTCATTTTAATTATTTATTATTTTATTATAAATTCATAATGGATTCTCGAAATTATGCATTCAGAGAATCATCCCCAAATGGGTTTTACGTTCTATCCACCGAAGAACTGAAAGGGTTTGATCCATTTTCACCCTTTCAAGAGGCAGCAACTCCAATTCCACAACCACCAACGGTTGGGACTAGGTTCAGTCAAACACAAGCGAGTTGCGACTCCACGGCTTGACCATCAAAGAGGATCATGTCTAGGATATGACAATTCTTCACCAAATCAAAACAGCCAAAGCTGAATGGGTTAGGGGAAGAGAAGTTCGGGGAATGTAATTTTTGTTCAATCGTTATCGACAGTGAGAACGGGACTTTGACGATGTGACAACACTTGGAGAAGAAGCACCCCCAACATATGCAGCTATCCCGCTAGTCCGGTTCAAGTTCAACCGCACTAGGTAGGCAAATTAAAACTCGATCAACTTAATTTTAATCAACAATTCTTAACTCTCTCAACATGACAATACAATGCACTCACAACACGAGAGGAAATAGCAAAATTCATATGTGCTACGGACTCTCCTATTTCTTTATCTGAAAATCCTTATTTTGTTGAATTGATTAAAAGTACTTTTTATCCAACATTTACCCATGTTAGTAGAGGTACAATTAGAAGGGACACAATAAAACTTTATGATAAAGTAAAAAAATCAACTTTAAAAGGAATTTCAAAATTTTAGGAATATGTCTATTGCACTTACTTCTGATATATGGGCTGTTAGATTAAAAATAGATTGTTTTAGTGTCACAATACATTATCTAGATCATATATAGTGGGCCTTTACAACAAAAATTGATATGTTTTAAAGCATTATATGAAAAACATAGTGTTAAAACTACATATTTTACAATTATTGAAGTTTAGCAAGAATATTTATTATCTGAGAAAGTTATGACGCTAACGCTTGATAATGCAGCTACTAACATCTCAGTAATTTCTTAATTTGAAAAGATATTAGATCCGCATGGTGAAGAAAATTTTTTTCATCAGAGATATGTTTGCCACATCATCAATTTAATTGTTAAAGCAGGTTTAAAAGCTATATACATTTGAGGATTGAAAGGGTGTGCGCGGCTATCGGATTTATCGGTGGTAGCAATTCAAGATGGACTGAATTCCGCAAATATTGTCTCCAAGAGGATTCGCCGATTGAACCAAAGAAGTATGTATAGACATGCTTGTCCATTGGAACTCCATGTACCTGATGTTGGAAAAAGTTATACCAACCACAAGACAAATTACAAAGTTTGTCAACCGAAAGAACTATCTGGAGTAAGTCGTCAATGAATCCGATTGGACAGTTTGCGAACTATTTTTTTCGTTTCTTAAAGTTTTTTACGATTTCACTAATATATTAAGTGATATTTATTATCCTACTATTTTTTTCGTTTCTTAAAGTTTTTTACGATTTCACTAATATATTAAGTGATATTTATTATCCTACTATTAATGTAGTGTTAGATATTTAACTTTGAATTTCTACAACTTTTGCTATATATAGATATCCTACTATTATGTTATATTATCAACGTAATCTCTCGTCTGAATCATTGAATTCAATAATTCATTGGAGTAATGTTACGGGGGTATTATAGGTGGCCCTTGTGTAATAAATACTAGGACCAGAAGATACCTAATAAAACCATGGTTTGCCCTACATAGAAATTATGTGGGATGATAATTTAAAGAGGGAAGGCGACAAGCACTAGAAATCAATGTTTAAATAAGATAAAAGAGTTAATTCCTTGGGGTTCTCATTCATAAATTGATGGATATGTATCAATAAACACTTGCCCTTTTAATTATCCAACTAACTTTATGATGCTCTTTCAATTTAATTGTCTTATATCCTCATTGTGACAAATTACATGATTCTAATTCCTTGAACACACTCAAGAATCTCTTATCTTATTCTACCTAATGCCTCATGCCCTTGTGTCTTGGATTATGCTTCTTGCTTCTATGAATTATTGCCAATTTATTCAAAGTTTTAAAGTAAAACGAGTACTTTAATGATATCATCCAATTCCAATCCCCTTGTTTGTTTTATTTGAAAATCAATCACTACCCATTTGACCCCAAATGGGGTTGTTACATCATTCCATCTATAGACATAAACAAAACAAAAAGAAGAAGAAAAATTGGAAAGGTGAAGGTGAAAAACCATCAAATTACATTATAATATTATTATTTACAATCTCTTTTTGGACAATCTCTTCAAATATCTTCCTTCTAATGAAATCTAAAATTAAAAATTGAGTCTAAAAAAAGACTAAAACATTTAAATCATTTTAAATGTATACATAGTTATATTGTTCACACCTAAACCATTTCATTTCCGTTTCCGTTTCCGTTTACTTCCACTTCTACTTCTCTATCAATCTCGATTGCCCACTATTTTTCTTATTCCCAATACCAAATTTTGCAAGGAACTCCACACCCCAATCCCAAATATGCAACCCAACATATGTACCAATTCCACCAATCAACCCATAAGCAATTGACTAGGTCAAAGGCATCAACATCAATGTTATAAAGGCAGGGATAGCTTGCCTCATATCATTCCATTCAATCTCCACCACTGATCTCATTATCAACACTGCCACCAATATTAATAGCGGTCCTACCGCCCACGCCGGTATCAATGCCAACAACGGTGTAAAAAAGAATGTTAGAAAGAAATGTCCTACCACTGTTAACGCGGTCAACCTTGTTTGTCCGCCCTCTCTGATCTCAATCGATGATTCAATAAACGTCGTTACAAGTGACACACCGAGAAGTGCCCCCACGACAATTGACATGATATCCGACATGAAAGCGAAATATTGACCCTCAAAATCACCAGTTTGATCAGTAAATTCAGCAAATCTAGCCATTGAATATAACGTCCTGTTGTATCCAATATGTCAACAGGCAAAACTTGAGCCTCCCAAAAATAGCCTTTGCCTATGCTTTTAAAACTTAGTGCCCCACTGTATAAGATTTTAACCTGGTTGCTTTTGCATTTAGAAAAACTGATTCGGATCAACAAAGTGAGGCTGAAGTGCAGAGTGCACCTGCAGCCAAAGCATCTTCTCCTAAGTTATCTACTTCAACTGTGAAGCCTCGTCTTGGGGCTATCCTAGATGGACTCTGGCTTATACTCTCCTCAACTTATCTGTTGTATGTGTCTTTATTCCTGGGGCTGAGTGCAGTTGTCTCCTCATTCTTCTATTTTCAGGTAAAGTAGCCCTGCTCACAGAAATGTATTTAGGGTTTTTTAAACCGCGTGTGACTTGTATTGTATTTTTTACTGAAAGTTATTGAAGATCATTTATATTATATCAAGCACTACCTTATTTGTTTTTAGTTCAAATTTTGTCACTGTATTACTGGTTAACAATTAAAGATTGGCATATTGAATTGAGATTAATGTGCTTTGATTACTCATGGTTGCTCCAGATTTTTGGTGATTGTCTTTCCTTATATTTTTTTTTCTCTTTCTCTTGTTGAAATACATTTTGTTGTATTATTTATACCATATCCGAATCTTACTGGTCCACCATTCTTTGCTGAATTGCAGAAAGTGACTGTTTTTGCCATGACTGTTGCAAGCTCTGTTGATAGAAGAAGATTGTTTGCCCAGATAAACAGCTTCATTGCTGTTATTATTCTTGCTGGACAACTAACTTTAACAGTATGCTAACTCTATGGTTAGGTTCTGTGCTTTAATGTATTTGATTTTATACTTGGCTGTTCCAATAAATTTCTTCAAGGATGTGTTTATAGTTGGCAGAATAATTATATGTCCGCTCTCTCTCCCTTCCTCCTTTCCTAGTAGAGAGAAAAGAAAAAAGTTTGTTCCACAGTTGATGAGCTAGATATTATGATCATATGAAATTTAGTATTAGCCTAGATAAAGAAGGTTTGTGGCATATTCTATTTTTGCAAAACAACTTCTTGAAATCTTGCATAAAATAAACCTCCCAATATGGATAATTCAAATTCTTAATGGGGGTTAGAGGTTGTCACTTATTGGGGATGCTGCTAGATAACATTGTTTCGTAGTATTATACCTAGACAATGGGAAGTGTACAATGACAAGTATTATCTTGAGTCAGGCCAAAGGAAAAAGTATGATAATGATTCAAATATATAAATTCAATTAACTTATTATGTTTAAAAAGTTATATAATCCATATTTTATTTCTCTAATTTTAATATACAACTTCACTTTAATTGAGGTGTGTGCAAGCTTACCTGAACACCTTGATTACCAAAATAAATAAATAAATGCTTTTGTAAACATATTATAATAGCCTTAACAAATTTGACTCCCTCTTCCCATTTCCATTTTCCAATATAATATAAAACAACAATGTTTTATTGAGCCACCGATTTGAACAAATCCTTTAAGCATGTGCCTAATGCATTGTTATGCAACGGAAACATAAACTCTAACGCTAGTTTATTGAATATAATAATACAAGTAGTAAAGCATAAATAAATTGCCAAAATTAAATGCAAAAATAAAGAATACAAGGAATTAACGAGGTTCGGTATTAAAACCTACGTCCTCGGGCGCTGCAAAAGAAAACTCCACTATCTCCAAACAATATTATAAATATTTGGGCAATACAACAAATACCCAAAACAAAGGGGAGACACAACAAAACTTGCAAACTAAAGGGTTCTTAAAGAAATAACCCTAAACAAAAGAAGTATAATGGAATTATAACTTGGATTATAATTAACATTGATTTAGGTCCTTATATATAGGCCCCATTGTCCCAAAAGTTTCCCACTTTTCAATCCTAATCAATGTGGGACAAACAACCTTTTCTTGGCCTATTACATAAAAGTCCCTAAACCTTTCTCCATTATCATTTCTACCCCATGTGATTTTGCTAAAAGCCATTTTTCAACATGCATAACCGAGGAAAGCTTAACTCAAAACAATAATATCATTATTATAAAAGCTTGATAAATTTATCATAAACCCTTTTCTAAAGGTAGTCATGTTATTAAGAGCAATCCCAAATTTCAAATCTCAAACACTTGTACATAAAATGATAAAATAAAAAGATCAATACAATATTGTACGATGAGTTCAATAATATGTCTTAAAACTTATACATTGCCGATTCACCAACCCGAAGCTTTGGCTCACCACGCCACCATCCATATAAAGTTGTCACCATGAACCCTAAACCTACATTACATGCCGTCAGCTTTATTAATAAATAAAGGATATCAAGTTATATTTTCACACGAGGAAGATCGGAGCAAGAGGCCGGTTACGTGGACGAAGGGAGGCCGTCCACCAGGGAAATAATGATCTGATCGTATCCAAGAGAAGTTTGCCATATTTACCTGTTTTGAAACTATTTGCTCCACGGATCGTTTATCATGCAACGCCCGTCGCGTGGATAATCCGGCGGAGTTGATGTTGGCGTTGTAGATGGGGGTGGAAAAGTATTATGAAAATGGTTAAGGGCATCGTTCGAGACAGTTCCACTTCTCCCTTGAGCACCATTACCAGATGAATGATTTCCATCGTAACCAGGCAACATAGCTTTATTTGCCGATGGCCCTTCTTTTTTAACGTCGGCAGATTGAGATGGTGGTGGAAAGCTAGGGTTTTTGGTTGACATAGTAGCGAATGGTAAATAGAAAAATGGATTCTAGAGTAAAAATAATAGAAAATTCTTTGGCTAACACAAATTCTTGCCTATGGTAGGTTCACATTTATAGATGAAATTATTACTTTAGTTATTGCTTTGAAACTAGAAAGATTAAAAAAGACATATGAAATAATAATAAAAGATTAGAATTATCTTCAGGGTGCCGACAAAGCAACTACGTTTATGTTATTACACATTGAACTGTATGGATTACTATAGTAAGTTTTTAGTGTTACGTTCACGTAGCTTTAGCTTTGCTTTTGCATGCATGTGGCTTTGTCCCTTTGTTTACGAGAATGGATGAAAGCTTCCAGAAGACTCTTACAGATTCCCTAAGGGGCACATCGTAATTATATCATATATGATTCCATTAAGTCTACCAATAAAAATTCAATCTTAAAAGAATTAGTAATCGAGTAGGCCTACTAAAGAATATTTGTGATATTAAGCAAGAATTACTTTGGAGTCTTCTAATAATATAAGTATATATTAAAAGAAATTATTTTAAATTTATTTTTCTTGTATTTTAAGATGTAAAATCACTGATTAAATTTTTATATTCAAGTTTAGAAACCAAATCTCTTTTAATTGATAATATAGCCAAATTACCTAATCTTTCTTGTGACATAGTTGAAAAAAAATAAGATTTTACTAACTTTAATTTTGAAAATAGGTGATTTCCAATGCCAAGATTGACTGCAAAAAGCTTGAGAAGTCGCAACCCATAAGGTACCGGTGGCCAACGATTAGCAGAGTAAACGGGTGAGGTATGATAAGGGTTTTGGTGAGAGAGCTGACGGGAGGAAGATGGTGGTGTCAGGGAAGGCTAACGACACCAAGTACATGTCGAAAGGGCCAAAAATGGTTGTCACGCACAGTGGAGCTAGGTTGCGAGAATCGGTAGATTTCGGCGAAATTGAGGGCTATCTAGGTTAGGAAAACACTTGAAAAATGATAAAGTAATGATTTCTATCGATTTTGATGAGAAAAACGATCGGAATTAGCTTCAAACCGTCGGCAATGGCACTATAGCGGTGTAGAAGGGTGGAGATGATTTCTGTCGATTTTTTAGATTAAATTGGTGGTGAGAAATTTGAGACATGTAAATGACCATTTTAGCATTTCATTGTTAAAAGAAACAAAATGCGTTAATTTGTGGGTGTGAATCTGGAATATATGAAACCAAAGGTATAAACTTGTCATTTTGCCAAATCTTGGGAGAGAACATGTCATTTACTCGAAATTATATAACAGAAGTGTTTTTGAAATATATGTAAAAAACTTATAACAAATTTTGGCCTTCTTAGCCTTTTTTGGGGGTCTCCAGGCCAGCCTGGATAAGAAATTATACACTAACAATATTTTTATAAATATATTCAAAAAAATTTATAACAAATTTGGCCCTTTTTTAAGACCTTTTTGGGAGCCCTAGGCAGGTGCCATGCTTAAGCCGGCCGAGCACCATTGGACCTTCTACAAATCAATCTGACATGCAGGTTATATTTGACTTTTAGCAAAGTCCATTAGCAAAATCAATGAAGTGATACGATAGAGAAAGGAAAGCAGAAAGCCGACTTCAGCTAACGTTTTATTTATAGAAAGGTAAAAGATACAATAAGGTAATTTGAAATTGAAGCTTATTATGTGTCTATATATGTTTGATTTATATATTCACAGTTCCTCTTGGATTGGCCAGAGCTACTCTTAGCTCTAGCTATTCTCTGGTTTGAGCACTGCCATGAAACTGCTTCTCCACTTCCCTCTCAGCCCCGGGCATCATTATGATATAACAATGAAGCCTGTCAAGCATGCAAATTACTTCAAAACAATAACAAAAGCTCCCATTATACAACACTAACAAAAAGAACTTCGGATATCCTTTCAATCACATAAAAGTTGTTTGCCTAAATGTGGTCCAAAGTGAACGGCATGAATATTTTATTGCTTATTAAGGATCTAGTGATCAAGATTGAAGCTGTCTGGATAACCATGTCTTATCGCCTAGCTACATAAACAACTCATTGTTGGGAATTGACTAATTAGTTTTTGAATGGTAAGATGTACTATTCACTGAAGAGATCCACATATTGGGAGCAAAGCACCACGTCTTGGATGAATTCTAGGACGGAGATAATTANTAAGTTCTGTGCTGTAATGTATTTGATTTTATACTTTGCTGTTCCAATAAATTTCTTCAAGAATGTGTTAGGGATGTGTTTATACTTGGCAGAATAATTATATGTCTTCCCTCTCTCCCTACCTCCTTTCCTAGTAGAGAGAAAAGAAAAAAGTTTGTTCGAAAGTTGATGAGGTAGATATTATGATCATATGAAATTTAGTATTAGCCTAGATAAAGAAGGTTTGTGGCATATACTGTCTTTGCAAAACCACCTCTTGAAATCTTGCATAAATAAACTTCCCAATATCGATAATTCAAATTTTTAATGGGGGTTAGAGGTGGTCACTATTGGGGATGCTGCTAGATAACATTGTTTCATAGTATTATGCCTAGACAATGGGAAGTGTACAATGGCAAGTGTTATCTTGAGTCAGGCCAAAGGAAAAAGTATGATAATGAATTTTTTTAGGAGAAAAACACCAATACTCATGCTAGATGCCACTAATACAATTTCTTTTTCCTTTATTGGTTTACCCAATTATGTACAGGGACATATCCTTTCTATTGCTGGGGTTACTGTGGCTATTTGTGCTGCTCCATTTGTTGCCTTTTCAAATATGATTGCTATTGCAATATGGCCAACTTGGGTGGTGGTTGCTGCTTCTGAGACCATACGAAAGGTTTGTCATGAGTTCCTACTTTGTTTCCTTCTTGTAGTGAGGGTTATGTATTGTTGATCCATGTATTACTTGTCAGTTGATTCTGTATACATTATAGATAAATGCAATTTTTACTGGGGTTCAGAAGACATTTAACTGGAAGTTGTTCTAAAATTCAAATGTTGAGTAAATCTTACAGTTAGGCATCTTCATTACTTTGTAGGTGGTTACTTATGTTGTGACCAGGCCTGGAAGAGAACTTTTATTTACTGTGGTCTCCCAAGAGGAGAAATACAAAGCTAAGGTAAGCAATCTATAATTGATTTTTATTTTTATCGTAACTGGAATGTGGAGCATAGAATCACCTTGTATGCCCATTATTTGATGATCTTATAATTAGTTTCTTCAATTTGAGATGTTGTCCTCAAAGAATATGCACAATAATTAGCATCTATTCAAGTTTTCTTTTTATTCTTGTATACATTGCATCTGTTGTGCTCTACTATTTTAAAATGTCAAAAGTAGCGAAACATCAGGGCTTTTCTGAACACAAGTTTCCACAGGTATGCATAGATGTAATTGTCCAACGACTTGGAGATGCATCCGCAGCAGGAATGTACAAACTACTGTTTGGCACTCTCCATGGGAGAACATCAACCGTTTCCCTCTATGCCCTTCCTGTAAGTCTAAACCAACTTCCCAGATATTTATATTTTAAGTCTCAAACATGTTTTCATTCAATTCAATGAGCTTTTTCATTGTCAGTATCTAACTGCTTCTAGCTATTTTTGTTCTCAACTTTGGTACATTAATTACATAATGCATTCTTTCTCTTAGTGTTTATTATATCTTTTGGCTGAAAATCCTGTGGCTGAAGATTTGCTTTTATCTTTTGGCTAGTTGTTTATTATGGATCGCTACAGCATTCCATTTAGGACGCCGCCAGCACACTAGCAAAGCTTTCAGCTTCCTCCCCTTCCGAATTTTTTTTCTGGAAAGGATGATTTTTTGTTTGACAAATAGTCAGTTTGTTAGTTCACTTAATGTCTTACTATCATGTAACTAACAAGCTAAATAATGACAACAGTTCTTGCATTTGTGTTGCCCAAATTTATATAGAATATAATACCAAAATAAGAAGCAAAAGCAGCTATCTATGAAAGAGGTATTAATTTCATTCAGAAGAAACATCAACATTCGAGACTGCCATATAATTGGCTCCTCCAACTTCCTCTCAGCCCCAGCATCACAATATCAATATCGATCTCTAGTTGCTTATTATGTTTTAAACTTCTGATAACAATGAAACCTTCGAGCATGCAGATTACTTCAAAGTTCCAAACACTAACAATAGCTGCCATTTTGTCAATACATAAAAGTTTTTTGCCTAAATTTGGTCCAAGTGAACGGGGCATTGATATTGTATCGATCAAGATTGAAGCTGTTGGATAACCACTAATTAACCTCCCTTTCAGGATTCCAAGAGTATCTTCTTCCAAGAGTCCAGGGCCCTCTGCTTAACTCACTGTCGTCTTCACTAGAATTGCACTCCATTTTTGCAACAGCTGCAGCAGGCTGCCTAGCTACTCTCATTTTGTGAAGTTTATTTGAGGGTTAAAAACCAGAACAAAATGGGACTCAAAAACAGAATAAATAACAAAGGAATTAGAAAGTTCCCAATACTGAAAAGTCCCTACAAAGCTTCAAACTACACCTAGAAAACTAGGAATAATAATAATAATGGCAAGAGTGGTGTACCTGGTGGTGCTTTATATATAAAAATGGATAGAATAGATTTAAGAAGAGACATCTCCAATGATTCTTTATATATCCGAAACTTTTATATATATAGAGTCTATCCATAAAATAAGAGTTTAACATACTCTTTATCTTTAAAATATAAATTAGAGAGTCAAATTCACTCTCTATCCTATTTAATAATAAAGTACAAGTTCTTATGCATTTTATTTATTAATTATCTCTCCCATTTAAGTATTTTTCTTAAAAATAAAGAGCATCTTCATTAAATTTAAAAAGTCTATGGATTTAAATAAAAATGTGTTATTTATATTTAAAAATAATGAAGATGCCTTTATTATATACAAAGACGCTTTTCACAAAAGATCACCATTGGAGATGCTCTTAATGAAAGAGAGAATTAATAAATAGAAACTTGTAATTTATTAATTAAAATTAAGATATAGTGAAATTTAACTCTAAATGTAAAGAGTCAAACTCAATTTCTAATTTATATTTTAAAGATAAAGAGTAAGTAGATTTCTGTTTTTATGGATAACTCTTTATAATAAAGAGTTTGGGTCTTATAAAAAATATTTGGAGATACTATTAGGGAGCCCAACAGAGACTTTTCCAGATTCTTCAAATTTTATAAAAAGGAGAGCCAAAAATACATATAATTTGATGATTAATTTGTCACAATCTGATTGCTATTGCCATATCAAGACGACCTGACCACTTATCAATACACATATAACTTAACTTTACCATTCCACATGATTTATTCATAGAATTTGGAAAATATATTAATTTCCATATCGATCTCATCGCCGTCTGAGAGTTGGGGGTTCAATCAGGAATATTGCATTACTTTGTGTTTATAGAGCCGTCACTCAACGCCTCAACTTACCTAGATCGCTTTTTTTTCACATTACATGTGTTTAAAGCTGCTGCCAAAGTAACCCACCCTTCTTCAGAATCACCTATTATTTTTTAACACTTGTTAGCCTACTGTGGTTCAAGTTGAAGTTGGATAGTTCCCTTCAAACTTTGCTTCCAGTAAGCTATCTCAAACTCAACCTTTCTATTCTATCTATGATTATACATACTGCACAAACTAATTATGAATCATTCTAATTTAATACACCATATCTTATGTGTGATATGACAACACCTTACCTTATCACAAATTATTGTTTAGGCTATTAATTAGTGCAGTTAGAGTTCAGATTTTGGAGAGGGGTAAGATATATTACCATATGAATATTTTAGAAAATTCTTTTACCCCTAATTCATTACTTTTTCTAAACCTTTGAAGTCAGTCCGTTGTTGCGACCTAACCCACATTCACTATCATACAAATCAATGGACGTAGGACTTGCTACCTTAGCATCCGAACCACTTTAAAGTTCTATAGCATTTATTTCTCTTTATATATTTCTTTTGACGTGTGCTTTTTAATCAATCAACGCTGCACACGTATTGATTAGTTGATGCCAAAATCTCGCATCAACAATATCATTATGGATTGGATTAACCTTTCTACTGGCTTATGCCTGATTCTCACATCTCTCACCATCTATTTTCATTCCAGAAACAGAAATAAATAACCTACATGGAAGAATCTAAACGAATAAATAACTGTACGAGGCACCAAACTAATAGATAAGCGAAGAAATTGAAATAGAATATGCTTGAGGAGAACACCTAACTTGGATTGACTATCTTTTTAGTTAATAATTGAGTGACAAAGTTCTTGTTACATTAAATTTAACTCGGTAGACTGTCTTCTTCAAACTCACATTGGGGCATAGGATCTTAAGATGTATTAATTGCATTGCTTTAATCAGTCAATGGTTAAGTACATAACATGGACTTTTGTTATAAGTTGTAATGTATAACTATGAATTGAGCTATGTTTAGTGTGTTACAGCGGGCACCTGACACATCATCAGCCACTGTGGAATCGGCCACAGAAGACCACCCAAACTCTTTCAGTTATTTAAAGGCCGAATCAACTGCTACCCCCAAATCGTCTCATAGAATTTACTGGTACCTAAATAACATTACAGTTTTCAGTAGCCCACATTTTATGCTGGCCCATGACTTTATATGGATTGTTTCTTAGCTTCCCCAGGCCCTTGTAGTGATGCTTCATTTTATTGGGCTTAGATTGATTTTTATTCTCAACAGTATATTATACTTCATGTATTGAAAAATTTAAATGACCTCTCAATTACAATTTCATCACCACTGCCTGGACAACAATTACTTACAGGAAAAAAGTTACTGCATAATTGAATCGAAAAACTTAATTAATATAAATAGGTTTGGATGATACAATACAATAACTTTCAAGTTTAAGTAAATCAGAACATGACTTTACTTGGCTTAAACAAAAACCCAGAATAGTATGTTAAACAAACATATCTCCTAGAAAGGATACTGCAATAGAACAATAGAGTGGCTGGTATAGACGCAACTACAATAGTAAGCATGGTGACACAATTAATCTATCATGATAATCTAATTAAAAGGGTTGTGCTAAAGCTACCAACATGGTGATTATGGATGCAAAGAGTGTAGAGAGTCCAACCATCAATTTAAATGGTAATGACTTGAGGACCGCTGCAAAAATTATGCTGGTAATGATTGTTGCAACAAGCATACATGAGTTAGCGGTAGTCTTCATGCATTGTTCTCTCCTTTTCACATAACCTTTTGTGCTTTTGGATGTGGTTATTTGCAGCAAATGCAACATATTGTTTTGCTAATCCATCATAACAACTCCTTAGTTAACCTATCTCAATGACACATTTCTTGCACTGTGTTGCCCAAATTTATATAGAATAATACCAAATAAAGAAGCAAATAGCGCTATTTAATGAAGAACTAAATAATCTCATTCAGAAACAACATTCGAGACTTGCATAATGCAGATTATAACTTTAGATTACAGATTATGCCGCTAAACCTTTTGAATCAACTTTAACTATGGCACCTAAAGTTTTATTTAAAGAAAGATAAAAAATATAATAAGGTAATTTGAAATTGAAGCTTATTATGTAGCGATATAATGTATGATTATAAATTCACAGTTCCTCTTGGACTGGCCAGAGCTACTCTTAGCTCTAGCCATTTGGTTTGAGCACTGCCATGAAAGCTCCTCCAACTTCCCTCTCAGCCCTGGGCATCACAATATCGATCTCTAGTTGCTTCATTATGTTTTTAACTTCTGATAACTATGAAGCCTGTCAAGCATGCAAATTACTTCAAAGCACTAACAAAAGTTCCTATTATACAACACTAACAAAAAGAACTTCAGATATCCTTTCAATCCATAAAAGTTTTTTTGCCCAAATTTGGTCCAAACTGAAAGGTGTCGATGTTTTATCGCTTATTAAGGATCTAATAGTGATCAGAATGAACTGTTTGGATAACCGTGGCTTATCGCCTAGCTACAAAACAACTCTAATAAAAGTCGTTGTAGGAATTGACTAATTAGTTTTTGAATGGTAAGATGTATTCACTGAAGAGATCCACATATTGGGAGCAAAGCACTATGTCTTGGATGAATTCTAGGACGGAGATAATTACCTAAATGGTCAAGTTCACGGAGGGAACGGACACGCTCTTGAATCAATCTCCTCTCCCAGTCTGCTATGTCCTCAAAGCGTATTCTGGAAGATTCTCAAAGGCTCCTCCATGGGTCGTTTTTAGCCAGATCATAAGTAGCTCCACGTATTGCTTTTTGTTAGGTCCACCAAGGTCTCTTTGAAGTTAGCGTATCATGCGTATTCAGCTGTCAAGAGACCATAGCCAAGTCATATCAGGCAGGAGAAGGAAAGCATAGCCATAGCTTACGAATTATTGAGCCGCATAACTTAAAGAACAGGGAAGACTCATCTCTAAAGTCTAACCTGACGAATGGAATTTAAAGCAGTACTAATTGCTTGAAATATAAGGCAAGATATATAAGGCAAGGATGGAATCAAGAACTAACATCATGCCACAGACCAAACATGTAAGCAATTGCAACAGCTGGAGCCCTTCCCAATCCAGCAGTACAATGCACATATGCTTTTCCTTTCCCCTCAGAAAGGCCCATTCCAATGATGAGACCGCTTTAGGTAATGAATTCTCAAAGAATCCGGATCAAAATCTTTTGCCTACAAATGCATCTTAAAATCATGGAAAGGAAGATAGCCAGAAACAAACTTGAGAATGAAATGGATACAATAGTATTGACCCTGAACAGTTTTCAGTACGAACTCCAGCAGAGATACTTCACTAACTACTGCAAAATCACTGTAGAACATAGAAACTGGACATAATACATGAAATGGTCCAGAAAAGTAGAAATTATGGTTAAAAATTTGGCTATGGAGAATCTTGTTCCTATTATAGCCTTATTCTGATATATATTGCACCACTTATGTTAAAATTGCATATGCAAACGAAGACAATTTTGCTTACAAGGCCTTCTCATATGACGAATTCCAATTGCTTGAATCTTTTCACTATAGGCTGAATCAATTTCCCAATACTCAATGTCCTTGTCCTGCTGCAAGTTTAGTATGTAGGCAACATTCTCTTCCTTTTTCGATGACCAATATCTTCAGGTTTCTGGGGCTGAGAACCCACGATCAAATTATCAGTTATCAGGGTGTAGTTCATGCCGACAACCGCACATGATTGATAGAATACTTATGTAGCCGAAATAAATCCATCTTGAGGAAAGTATAATGCAAGTACTTAATTTAAGAACTCATTTATTTATTTGTCCCAACAAACGGCATGTGTTGAATAATATAACTTCTATAAAAGAAGGAATTTCAACCGCCTCATATTAGATTGTTCAAAAGCCAAAAACTTTATAAAATGACACATTTATTATGCATCAAGATGCAAACACTGTTTAGAATAATTCCCCAGTTTCTTCTGTGGCGCCTAAAGCTCCACTGATTAGTGTGAATAGAGCTAGAATTTTCTCTTTGGACCCAAATTTGACATAAATTAACCTCCCTTTTAGGATTTCCAAAAGGGTCAATTTCAAATAAAAAATTAATTAGCCAACTAATGGGGATCTTATTCTAGAAGCCAAGTCACATGATCCAACCAAACCGATGTAAAAAAAGCATGCTTTATAGATCCGAAAGCAGACTAATATAATAACGTTTTATCCATAGTTTCTAGAACAAACCAGCCAGGAAATATTAAAACAGAAAACTAAATTTAATAGCAAAACAGATACAAATGAAAAGATTTAAAGAAGTAAATTGAACCAACCTAGATCATGGTGATACTCATAAGGGTTTCTCATTATTTCTTATGGCAATGTTGTACTCTTCCATTCTGTTGGTTTTGCTCTGAATGAGACTTCTGTACTGAGGGTTTCCTCGAGTTTCATTGTCTGATAGTTTGCAAGAAAGTCTAGCCATTTTGAAGAAGTGAGTGTTGGAGAGCATGAGATTGCATGTTGATTTCCTCTTCTCAAACAAAACTTCAGTTTCAAGAGGGCATTTGAAGATTGAAGATAGGCAACTTCTACCATCCACACAACTCATTCTTGTTTCTTCTCTGCCCCCTGTTTTGTTAATATGATTGAGTACATGAATTTATAGCATAACCTTGATGCCCTTCGATTTTTAAGGTTAATGGTTAAAGAGAAACAGCTTTTGATTGAATATTCTAAAGCCATCAAAGGCAATCCCATACCCATGGAAAAGTGAAAGACTTTGAGCTTTTGGCCCAATTAACAAGAATCACCTTGTAATGGGCTGCTAAAAGCCTAAAATTCACTGCCCTCAGATTTAGGTGGGGTGGAATAGCAGCACTTATTTGCTCCCAACTAAAGATAAAGTTCAATCACCATGTGAAAATGCAACATTTCAATCTCTTTTTTTTTTTTTTTTTTTTTTTTTTTAAACAGAGTGTTCAGGTTAGTTTGTATGTATCTCCACTAACCCCTATAGGTGATTAATCAACATTTCACCGTCTTGTCATCTGCTTAAATCTACATTTCAATCTCATTCAAAGACTTTGCTTGAATAATACTCAAAACATTTGAAACCATTCAGGAAATAGGCTATCTTTAGCTTATTTCATAGGAATTCCATTATTAAGATGGGATTCTTTCCTTATTGGACAGTAATCATATAGAGTTATTTTCCATGGCTGATGTATTTGATGCATATATAGTCCCAAATAGAAAAGGGTTGCTTTTATTTGTAAATTTCTTGCATATTTGAACCATTCTTGGAGTGACACAAGTGCAGAAGAAAAAAGAAGATTGAGTTTGTGCAGAAGAATCTCCATACGTGTCTTTGTAGAAGATGAAGATCCCAAGTGCAGAAGAAAAATCTCTTAAAATTTTGAAACAGGTGTCCAAACTAACTTGTGTGCATCTCAACTAATTCCTATAGGTGATTGACACAAGGGCGAATCCAAAAATTTCTATTAGAGTAGGCCAAAATAAAAAAATTGCACATTAATATTTTTACATTAATATTTCTGTTAGGGTGGGACAAAATTTAGAAATTGTACATATTAATATTTTTTTAACAATTAGAGTAGCATCTGCCCCTGAGCATAGCATCTCACCATTATGACCACTTGCTTAATCTTGGGAGTTAGAGGGATTGGAACCTGGTTTAATTGACACATAATTTATCTTCATTTAATGAGTTAACTACATTTTTCTCTTTCCGAATCATTGTGTGCTGCACCACTTTGTATTCTTTAATGTAAGAGGATTTCTGTATTTCAGAAAGTCAAGGATCGATATTAACTCCTATTTTTGTCAGTTTATCAATTTCTAATTATCCTCTGAATCCCCACTAACACCAACACCAGGACAAATGTGTGGTTTCTGCTAGAGGTGGCATTTGGGGCTGGACCCAAAAAGTCAGGCTTACGATCGGTCCTTGTGAGGATCGGTCCTAGGAGGTCAAGTCCTAATACCAGACCCAAACCATGGAGGAGGGCCTAGGCCCTGGTTTGGGCCCTCCTCCAAGGCCTGGGTCCAAACTATTATTTGATTTTTTCAAATTGACCCTTGGCAAATTACCAAAAACTTTTTTTTTAATTTACAATAAATACGAGTGCTAAAATGATTTAAAAAAAATTACAGGCTGCAGTCAACAGTCAGTTGACCGTTGGCTTGGCTGCTCAATCAACAGTCAACTGACTGTTGTAGCCAATGGTCAGTTGACAGTCAGTTGACCGTCCTTAACTATAAAAAAACCCCAAACCTCCATTTCTTCACAACTCAACTCTCAATCTATTCTTTCTCTCCATCTCTCTACTCCAATTCTCAAATTCTCTTCAATTCAATTTATATTTACATTTATATATTATTATTTAATTATTCAATTATTATTTAATTTTCAATTTCATCTATTATTCAATTTCTCTCATTAATTATTATTATTATTATAAATTCATAATGGATTTCGAAATTATGCATTCAGAGAATCATCCCAAATGGGTTTTACGTTCTATCCACCGAAGAAGAAGGGTTTGATCCATTTTCCCCTTTCAAGAGGCAGCAACTCCAATTCCACAACCACCAACGGTTGGGACTAGGGTCAGTCAAACACAAGCGAGTGCGACTCCACGGCTTGACCATCAAAGAGGATCATGTCTAGGATATGACAATTCTTCACCAAATCAAAACAGCCAAAGCTGAATGGGTTAGGGGAAAAGAAGTTCGGGGAATGTAATTTTTGTTCAATCGTTATCGACAGTGAGAACGGACTTTGACGATGTGACAACACTTGGAGAAGAAGCACCCCCAACATATGCAGCTATCCGCTAGTCCGGTTCAAGTTCAACCGCACTAGGTAGGCAAATAAAACTCGATCAACTTAATTTTAACAACAATTCTTAACTCTCTCAACATGACAATACAATGCACTCACAACACGAGAGGAAATAAGAAAATTCATATGTGCTACGGACTCTCCTATTTCTTATCTGAAAATCCTTATTTGTTGATTGATTAAAAGTACTTTTTATCCAACATTTACCCATGTTAGTAGAGGTACAATTAGAAGGACACAATAAAACTTTATTAAAGTAAAAAAATCAACTTTAAAGGAATTTCAAAATTTTAGGAATATGTCTATTGCACTACTTCTGATATATGGGCTGTTAGATTAAAATAGATGTTTTAGTGTCACAATACATTATCTAGATCATATATAGTGGCCTTTACAACAAAAATTGATATGTTTTAAAGCATTATATGAAAAACATAGTGTTAAAACTACATATTTTACAATTATTGAAGTTTAGCAAGAATATTTATTATGAGAAAGTTATGACGCTAACGCTTGATAATGCAGCTACTAACATCTCAGTAATTTCTTAATTTGAAAAGATATTAATCCGCATGGTGAAGAAAATTTTTTTCATCAGAGATATGTTTGCCACATCATCAATTTAATTGTTAAAGCAGGTTTAAAAGCTATATACATTTGAGGATTGAAAGGTGTGCGCGGCTATCGGATTATCGGTGGTAGCAATTCAAGATGGACTGAATTCCGCAATATTGTCTCCAAGAGGATTCGCCGATTGAACCAAAAAGTATGTATAGACATGCTTGTCCTTGGAATCCATGTACCTGATGTTGGAAAAAGTTATACCAACCACAAGACAAATTACAAAGTTTGTCAACCGAAAGAACTATCTGGAGTAAGTCGTCAATGAATCCGATTGGACAGTTTGCGAACTATTTTTTTCGTTTCTTAAAGTTTTTTACGATTTCACTAAATATTAAGTGTATTTATTATCCTACTATTTTTTTCGTTTCTTAAAGTTTTTTACGATTTCACTAATATATTAAGTGATATTTATTATCCTACTTAATGTAGTGTTGATATTAAATTGAATTTCTACAACTTTTGCTATATATAGATATCCTATATTATGTTATATATCAACTAATCTCTCGTCTGAATCATTGAATTCAATAATTCATTGGAGTAATGTTACGGGGGTTTATAGGTGGCCCTTGTGTAATAAATACTAGGACCAGAAGATACCTAATAAAACCATGGTTTGCCCTACATAGAAATTATGTGGATGATAATTTAAAGAGGGAAGGCGACAAGCACTAGAAATCAATGTTTAAATAAGATAAAAGAGTTAATTCCTGGGGTTCTCATTCATAAATTGATGGATAGTATCAATAAACACTTGCCCTTTTAATTATCCAACTAACTTTATGATGCTCTTTCAATTTAATTGTCTTATATCCTCATTGTGACAAATTACATGATTCTAATTCCTTGAACACACTCAAGAATTCTTATTATTCTACCTAATGCCTCATGCCCTTGTGTCTTGGATTATGCTTCTTGCTTCTATGAATTATTGCCAATTTATTCAAAGTTTTAAAGTAAAACGAGTACTTTAATGATATCATCCAATTCCAATCCCTTGTTTGTTTTATTTGAAAATCAATCACTACATTTGACCCCAATGGGGTTGTACATCATTCCATCTATAGACATAACAAAACAAAAAGAAGAAGAAAAATTGGAAAGGTGAAGGTGAAAAACCATCAAATACATTATAATATTATTATTTACAATCTCTTTTTGGACAATCTCTTCAAATATCTTCTTCTAATGAAATCTAAAATTAAAAATTGAGTCTAAAAAAAGACTAAAACATTTAAATCATTTAAATGTAACATAGTTATATTGTTCACACCTAAACCATTTCATTTCCGTTCCGTTTCCGTTTACTTCCACTTCTACTTCTCTATCAATCTCGATTGCCCACTATTTTCTTATTCCCAATACCAAATTTTGCAAGGAACTCCACACCCCAATCCCAAATATGCAACCAACATAGTACCAATTCCACCAATCAACCCATAAGCAATTGACTAGGTCAAAGGCATCAACATCAATGTTATAAAGGCAGGGATAGCTTGCCTCATATCATTCCATTCAATCTCCACCACTGATCCATTATCAACACTGCCACCAATTAATAGCGGTCCTACGCCCACGCCGGTATCAATGCCAACAACGGTGTAAAAAGAATGTTAGAAAGAAATGTCCTACCACTGTTAACGCGGTCAACCTTGTTTGTCCGCCCTCTCTGATCTCAATCGATGATTCAATAAACGCGTTACAAGTGACACACCGAGAAGGGCCCCCACGACAATTGACATGATATCCGACATGAAAGCGAAATATTGACCCTCAAAATCACGTTTGATCAGTAAATTCAGCAAATCTAGCCATTGAATATAACGTCCTGTTGTATCCAATATGTCAACAGGCAAAACTTGAGCCTCCAAAAATAGCCTTTGCCTATGCTTTAAAACTTAGTGCCCCACTGTATAAGATTTTAACGGTTGCTTTTGCATTTAGAAAAACTGATTCGGATCAACAAAGTGAGGCTGAAGTGCAGAGTGCACCTGCAGCCAAAGCATCTTCTCCTAAGTTATCTACTTCAACTGTGAAGCCTCGTCTTGGGCTATCCTAGATGGACTCTGGCTTATACTCTCCTCAACTATCTGTTGTATGTGTCTTTATTCCTGGGGCTGAGTGCAGTTGTCTCCTCATTCTTCTATTTTCAGGTAAAGTAGCCCTGCTCACAGAAATGTATTTAGGGTTTTTTAAACCGCGTGTGACTTGTATTGTATTTTTTACTGAAAGTTTGAAGATCATAATTATATCAAGCACTACCTTATTTGTTTTTAGTTCAAATTTTGTCACTGTATTACTGGTTAACAATTAAAGATTGGCATTTGAATTGAGATTAATGTGCTTTGATTACTCATGGTTGTCCGATTTTGGTGATTGTCTTTCTTATATTTTTTTTCTCTTTCTCTTGTTGAAATACATTTTGTGTATTATTTATACCATATCCGAATCTTACTGGTCCACCATTCTTTGCTGAATTGCAGAAAGTGACTGTTTTGCCATGACTGTTGCAAGCTCTGTTGATAGAAGAAGATTGTTTGCCAGATAAACAGCTTCATTGCTGTTATTATTCTTGCTGGACAACTAACTTTAACAGTATGCTAACTCTATGGTTAGGTTCTGTGCTTAATGATTTGATTTTATACTTGGCTGTTCCAATAAATTTCTTCAAGGATGTGTATAGTTGGCAGAATAATTATATGTCCGCTTCTCTCCTTCCTCCTTTCCTAGTAGAGAGAAAAGAAAAAAGTTTGTTCCACAGTTGATGAGCTAGATATTAGATCATATGAAATTTAGTATTAGCCTAGATAAGAAGGTTTGTGGCATATTCTATTTTTGCAAAACAACTTCTTGAAATCTTGCATAAAATAACAAACCTCCCAATATGGATAATTCAAATTCTTAATGGGGGTTAGAGGTTGTCCTTATTGGGGATGCTGCAGATAACATTGTTTCGTAGTATTATACCTAGACAATGGGAAGTGTACAATGACAATATTACTTGAGTCAGGCCAAAGGAAAAAGTATGATAATGATTCAATATATAAATTCAATTAACTTATTATGTTTAAAAAGTTATATAATCCATATTTTATTTCTCTAATTAATATACAACTTCACTTTAATTGAGGTGTGTGCAAGCTTACCTGAACACCTGATTACCAAAATAAATAAATAAATGCTTTTGTAAACATATTATAATAGCCTTAACAAATTTGACTCCCTCTTCCCATTTCCATTTTCCAATATAATATAAAACAACAATGTTTTATTGAGCCACCGATTTGAACA
Organism: Pistacia vera; assembly: GCF_008641045.1. NCBI lineage: Eukaryota > Viridiplantae > Streptophyta > Magnoliopsida > Sapindales > Anacardiaceae > Pistacia > Pistacia vera. The sequence goes on along the minus strand of NW_022195151.1, from coordinate 96,676 downwards.
AATCCTTTAAATGTGCCTAATGCATTGTTATGCAACGGAAACAAAACTCTACGCTAGTTTATTGATATAAAATACAAGTAGTAAAGCATAAATAAATTGCCAAAATTAAATGCAAAAATAAAGAATACAAGGAATTAACGAGGTTCGGTATTAAAACCTACGTCCTCGGGCGCTGCAAAAGAAAACTCCACTATCTCCAAACAATATATAAATATTTGGGCAAACAACAAATACCCAAAAAAAAGGGGAGACAACAAAACTTGCAAACTAAAGGGTTCTAAAGAAATAACCCTAAACAAAAGAAGTATAATGGAATTATAACTTGGATTATAATTAACATTGATTTAGGTCCTTATATATAGGCCCCATGTCCCAAAAGTTTCCCACTTTTCAATCCTAATCAATGTGGGACAAACAACCTTTTCTTGGCCTTAACATAAAAGTCCCTAAACCTTTCTCCATTATCATTTCTACCCATGTGATTTTGCTAAAAGCCATTTTTCAACATGCATAACCGAGGAAAGCTAACTCAAAACATATATAATATTATATAAAAGCTTGATAAATTTATATAAACCCTTTTCTAAAGTATGTTATTAAGAGCAATCCCAATTTCAATCTCAAACACTGTACATAAAATGATAAAATAAAAGATCAATACAATATTGTACGATGAGTTCAATAATGTCTTAAAACTTATACATTGCCGATTCACCAACCCGAAGCTTGGCTCACCACGCCACCATCCATATAAAGTTGTCACCATGAACCCTAAACCTACATTACATGCCGTCAGCTTTATTAATAAATAAGGATATCAAGTTATATTTTCACACGAGGAAGATCGGAGCAAGAGGCCGGTTACGTGGACGAAGGGGGGCCGTCACCAGGGAAATAATGATTGATCGTATCAAGAGAAGTTTGCCATATTTACCTGTTTTGAAACTATTTGCTCCACGGATCGTTTATCATGCAACGCCCGTCGCGTGATAATCCGGCGGAGTTGATGTTGGCGTTGTAGATGGGGGTGAAAAGTATTATGAAAATGGTTAAGGGCATCGTTCGGACAGTTCCACTTCTCCCTTGAACCATTACCAGATGAATGATTCCATCGTAACCAGGCAACATAGCTTTATTTGCCGATGGCCCTTCTTTTTAACGTCGGCAGATTGAGATGGTGGTGGAAGCTAGGGTGTTTTTGACATAGTAGCGAATGGTAATAAAAAAATGGATTCTAGAGTAAAAATAATAGAAAATTCTTTGGCAACACAAATTCTTGCCTATGGTAGGTTCACATTATAGATGAAATTATTACTTTAGTTATTGCTTTGAACTAGAAAGATTAAAAAAGACATATGAAATAATAATAAAAGATTAGAATATCTTCAGGGTGCCGACAAAGCAACTACGTTTATGTTATTAACATTGAACTGTATGGATTACTATATAAGTTTTTAGTGTTACGTTCACGTAGCTTTAGCTTTGCTTTTGCATGATGTGGCTTTGTCCCTTTGTTTACGAGATGGATGAAAGCTTCCAGAAGACTCTTCAGATTCCCTAAGGGGCACATCGTAATTATATCATATATGATTCCATTAAGTCTACCAATAAAATTAATCTTAAAGATTAGTAATCGAGTAGGCTACTAAAGAATATTTGTGATATTAAGCAAGAATTACTTTGGTCTTCTAATAATATAAGTATATATTAAAAGAAATTATTTTAAATTTATTTTCTTGTATTTTAAGATGTAAAATCACTGATTAAATTTATATTCAAGTTTAGAAACCAAATCCTTTTAATTGATAATATAGCCAAATTACTAATCTTTCTTGGACATAGTTGAAAAAAATAAGATTTTACTAACTTTAATTTTGAAAATAGGTGATTTCCAATGCCAGATTGATGCAAAAAGCTTGAGAAGTCGCAACCCCTAAGGTACCGGTGGCCAACGATTAGCAGAGTAAACGGGTGAGGTAGTAAGGGTTTTGGTGAGAGAGCTGACGGAGGAAGATGGTGGTGTCAGGGAAGGCTACGACACCAAGTACATGTCGAAAGGGCCAAAAATGGTTGTCAGCACAGTGGAGCTAGGTTGCGAGAATCGGTAGATTTCGGCGAAATTGAGGGCTATCTAGGTTAGGAAACACTTGAAAAATGATAAAGTAATGATTTCTATCGATTTTGATGAGAAAAACGATCGGAATTAGCTTCAAACCGTGGCAATGGCACTATAGCGGTGTAGAAGGGTGGAGATGATTTCTGTCGATTTTTTAGATAATTGGTGGTGAGAAATTTGAGACATGTAAATGACCATTTTAGCATTTCATTGTTAAAAGAAACAAAATGCGTTAATTTGTGGGTGTGAATTGGAATATATGAAACCAAAGGTATAAACTTGTCATTTTGCCAAATCTTGGGAGAGAACATGTCATTACTCGAAATTATATAACAGAAGTGTTTTTGAATATATGAAAAAACTTATAACAAATTTTGGCCTTCTTAGCCTTTTTTGGGGGTCTCCAGGCCAGCCTGGATAAGAAATTATACACTAACAATATTTTTATAATATATCAAAAAAATTTATAACAAATTTGGCCCTTTTAGAACCTTTTTGGGAGCCCTAGGCAGGTGCCATGCTTAAGCCGGCCGAGCACCATTGGACCTTCTACAAATCAATCTGACATGCAGGTTATTTGACTTTTAGCAAAGTCCATTAGCAAAATCAATGAAGTGATACGATAGAGAAAGGAAAGCAGAAAGCCGACTTCAGCTACGTTTTATTTAAGAAGGTAAAAGATACAATAAGGTAATTTGAAATTGAAGCTTATTATGTGTCTATATATTTTGATTTATATATTCACAGTTCCTCTTGGATTGGCCAGCTATCTTAGCTCTAGCTATTCTCTGGTTTGAGCACTGCCATGAAAACGGCTTATGGGCATCATTATGATATAACAATGAAGCCTGTCAAGCATGCAAATTACTTCAAAACAATAACAAAAGCTCCCATTATACAACACTAACAAAAAGAACTTCGGATATCCTTTCAATCACATAAAAGTTGTTTGCCTAAATGTGGTCCAAAGTGAACGGCATGAATATTTTATTGCTTATTAAGGATCTAGTGATCAAGATTGAAGCTGTCTGGATAACCATGGCTTATCGCCTAGCTACATAAACAACTCATTGTTGGGAATTGACTAATTAGTTTTTGAATGGTAAGATGTACTATTCACTGAAGAGATCCACATATTGGGAGCAAAGCACCACGTCTTGGATGAATTCTAGGACGGAGATAATTATCTAAATGCTCAAGTTCCACGGGGGGAACGGACACGCTCTTGAATCAGTTTCCTCTCCCAGTCTGCTATGTCCTCAAAAGCGTATTCTGGAAGACTCTCAAAGGACTCCTTCCATGGGTCGTTTTTAGCCAGATCATAAGTAGCTCCACGTGTTGCATTTCTGTTAGGTCCACAAGGTCTCTTTGAAGTCAGCGTATCATAAGATGTATTCAGCTGTCAAGAGACCATAGCCAAAGTCATAATCAGGCAAGAGAAGGAAAGAATAGCCATAGCTTACAAATTATTAAGCGGCATAACTTGAAAGGAAAAGTGGAAGACTCATTCTCTAAAGTCTAACCTGACGAATAGAATTTAAAGCAGTAATAACTTGCTTGAAATATAAGGCAAGGATGGAAATAGAGAACTAGCATTCATGCCACAGAACCAGAACATGTAAGCAATTGCAACAGCTGGAGCCCTTCCCAATCCAGCAGTACAATGCACATATGCTTTTCCTTTCCCCTCAGAAATGGCCCATTCCAATGATGAAACCGCTTTAGGTAATTGACTTCTCAAAGAATCCGGATAACAATCTTTTGCCTACAAATGCATCTTAAAATCATGGAAAGGAAGATAGCCAGAAACACCAAACTTGAGAATGAAATGGATACAATAAGTATTGACCCTGAACAGTTTCTAGTCCTGAACCTCCAACAGAGATGCATTCACTAACTATCGCAAAATCACTGTTAGAACAAAGAAACTGGACATAACACATGAAACTGTTGGAGTTGCCGACTACTTCAGCATTAATGGGTAACAGAGACGCACTTGAGGGTCCTGCTGACGTAGGTAGTTTTGGGCTTTTTCATGTATAACAGCTGTAGGATTTCTTTTAAGTTACTAATTCCTTTTTGGGTTGGGCTTAGGAATAGGAATCCATGTAAAACTAGGTTTAATCTCTTAAACCTAGTATATAATCATACTTTTCTTTTGTTATGGGTGTGAGAGCAATTCATTCATTGTAAACGAGAGAGGTGAGGCATATTGCAATAATATTGACTCAGCTGGACGTAGCCCACATTGGGTGAACTAGGGTAAATCGCGCATATTATTTTCTTTGTTTACTGTTTGATTTATTTACTATTATATTTTGTTCCTGTTTTTTGTCTCTATTTCGTTCAGAAACTGTCCAAAAAAGTATAAAATTTGGTTAAAAATTTGGCTATGCAGAATCTTGTTCCTATGATACCCTTATCCTGATATAAATTGCACCACTTATGTTTAAATTGCATATGCAAACGGAGAAAAATTTGCTTACAGGCCTTCTCATATGACGAATACCAATTGCAAGACATATTTTTACTATAGGCTGAAAATCAATTCCCCATTACTCAATGTCCTCGTCCTGCTGCAAGTTTACTATGTAGGCAACATTCTCTCCTTTTCTCAGATGATCAATATCTTCAGGTTTCTGGGGCTGAGAACCCACGATCAAATTATCAGTTATATGTAAAAACTTAATAGCAATTTCATCAATGGTAAAGAAACAATAATATAATTATATTTCTACACCCTAAATTGCATAAACATAAATCCTAATATCTGAAACTTAATGTATTTTCACTAGTTAAAGAAAAGAGTATTACATATTTAAATCCATGAGAAATCCTGAAAGAAAGCACTGTATCTCTCCCTTTATTCCTTCACTGTTGGTTTCTTCTTTTGATGAATAAAGAAAAACATACGTAATGAATAATTAAGAATAGAGAGAGAAGATCCATTTTACATGTAGTAGTTTTAACAACTCCGTAACTGCAGTTATTTTATTAACTACAGTAACCTGTCCATCAAAGATAAATGACCATCATGCCCCTTAGCCAATTTAATTATTTCGAAAACAACCTTAATACGTGGACTAACTTATTTAAAATATAAAATACAGTAGAACCTCTCTATAGTCATAATATTGGGATCAACTAAATTTATTACTATAAGAGGGTTATAACTTAATAGAAGTATAGTTATAAGAATTATTGTTTTGATTTTTGATTTATAATTCATGTTATAGTATTATTAGGATTTCAATTCATTATTTTAATAACATTAAGATAATACGGAAATGGATATCAAAGAGTCATTGCAAGATTGAGTGATCAGATTCGACAACTTCACTACACTAATCAAATGAATATTAATTTCTTCCTTTATCATTCAAATGAGCAATAAGTTGTATATATTTTAACTGAAGGAGAAATTAATCATTATTGGAATTAAATAAGAAGAGAAATGAGATGGTTATGAGGATGATAGTACTCGGAAATACCAAAAGTTTCGTGTCAAGAAGCTCTAAACATGCTTGAAAGCTATAAATATTTTGGCTTCAATAAAAGATGTGATAGCAACTCTAAGGCATAAATAATTGTCTCAAACAACTTTAGATAAATATTTTATTTAATCTTAAACCTTTAATGTAACATAGTATATATTTTTTGCAATATTCATATAATTATTACTATGTAGAGGGAAGTTCCTTAAAACGGGACCCAGAAAAATTTTAACTTATTACAATATGAAATTTATTCTTATTTATAACTGGTCCAAGTTAGAACAGAAAGTTTTTATGAGTACATAAAGATTATTCTTATATAGAGTATCACTACAAAGAGGTTTTACTGTAACATTATCAGGTGTAGTTCATGCCTGACAACCGCACATGATTTAAGAACTCATATACTTATTTTTGTCCCAACAAAACGGCATGCTTGTATGAACATAAAACTTCTATAAAAGAAGGAATTTCAACCGCCTCATATTAGAATATTGTTCAAAAGCCAATAAACTTTATAAAATGGCACATTTATTATGCATCAAGATGCAAACACTGTTTAGAATTAATTCCCCACTTGTTCTTGTGGTGCCTAAAGCTCCACTGATTAGTGTGAATAGAGCTAGAATTTTCTCTGTGGACCCAAATTTGACATTAAATTAACCTCCCTTTTAGGATTTCCTAAAGGGTCAATTTCAAATAAAAAATTAATTAGCCAACTAATGGGGATCTGATTCTAGAAGCCAAGTCACATGATCTAACACAAACCAATGTAAAAAAGAGCATGCTTTATAGATCCAAAATTCGGACTAATATAATAACATTTTATCCATCATTACTAGAACAAACCAGCTAGGAAATATCTAAAACAGAAAACTAAATTTAATAGAAAAGCAGATACAAAATTAAAAGAAGTAAATTGAACCAACCTAGACCATGGTCATATTCATAGGGGGCGTTTGGATCATATAATGTTTTATTATAAGAGATATTATATTAATAAAAAAATAAATTGCTTTAAAGATTATCGGGACTTTCTAAAAAATGTGTTTAGTTGGTTTGAATAAATTGGTGAATAATATATTTGGTTAGGAGGATAAATGGGTGTGTATGTTATATAGATTACTAAATTGCCCTCTTTTTTAAATATTAATATAATATTATTTATTATTATTATTTTTTGAATAATTTTTTTTAACTACCTACATTTAAAATTTTGCTAAAACACTCTAGTCATATAAAATTTTAATTTATAACAAAATCACTATCATCCACCCCAAGCCACTACCAGCAGCAAGCCACCACCGTCAACAGTCGACGTAATGGTGCATGACTGGCGGTATATGGCTGGCCATGAACCGACAAAGCCATTTCCGGCCATGGATCACAAATCCATGACCATTTCACGGCTAGATCTATGGTCTTTTCACAGCCAAAGGCAGCCACAGATCTGACCGTGAAACAGCCATATCTGTGGCCGTTTCACAATCATATCTATGGCCATTTGATGGTCATATCTTTGGCTATGAAACGGCCATAGAAACGGTAAGATCTAGCTGTTTTCGACCATGAATCACAGATCCATGGCTGGAAAATGTCTTATTGGCATACGACATGCTAAATCTCGTCAGTCGTGCACCATTACGACGACTGATGCAGGCAACCAGTGGTGGTGAGTAAAGGCCGGCAGTTGTATTGGGTGGCCAAGCGTATTTTGTCAATTTTAAAACTTTTCTATAGGTAGGGTGTTGAAGAATTTTGGAGAAACCGAATGTTTCATTCACTTCTGACGTAAAGTGTACAAGGCAGCCCCATTTAAAGGGATCAACTTAATCTGATAACAATCAGATTTGAAATTAGAATATTAGTCACACACTGACTCCTAGGATAACTCCTATATACAAGGTTCTGTTTAAATTTAAATTTAAAATATCTACACCACAACACTCCTAGAATTACACGTGTTTTCCCACACTCCCCCTCAAGCTGGTTTGTATATATCGTAAAGACCTAGCTTGCTCACTAAATCTTCAAATGTCTGTTTCTGCAACCCTTTTGTAAACAAATCAGCCAACTGTTCTTTTGTAGGGACGTAGGGCATACAGACAACTCCTTCTTCTAACTTCTCCTTAATGAAATGTCTATCAATTTCAACATGTTTAGTTCTGTCGTGTTGAACAGGATTGTGACAAATGTTAATTGCTGCCTTGTTGTTGCAGAAAAGCTTCATAGGTCCTTCAACTTTGATACCCATTTCTTTGACTAGCTTTTTAAGCCACAACAGTTCACACATGCCTTGAGCTGCAGCCTTGAATTCTGCCTCAGCGCTGCTTCGCGCCACAACAGTTTGTTTTTTACTTCGCCAAGTGACCAGATTACCTGCCACATATGTACAAAAACCTGTCATTGACCTCCTGTCATTGATACATCCAGCCCAATCTGAATCTGTATAAGCTTCAATCTTCAATGGATGCTTATTAGTGAAAAGCAATCCTCTACCAGGTGTTCTCTTCAAATACCTTAAAATCGTATACACAGCTTCCAGATGTTCATCTGTTGGAGAGTGCATGTGTTGACTGACCACACTAACCGAGAAGGCGATATCGGGTCTAGTGTGAGATAGGTAAATGAGTTTCCCGACTAGTCTTTGATATCTCTCCTTATTGGTCTGTTTCTTATCTCCACTAACCTTTAGTTTAAAGTTTGGTTCAATAGGAACCTCACCAGGCTTGCATCCTAGCATTCCGACCTCCTTGAGTAGATCCAGTGTATACTTCCTTTGCGTGACTGCAATACCAGATTTTGATCTTGCTACTTCCATCCCTAAGAAATACTTCAAATAACCAAGATCTTTGATTTCGAATTCCTTCCCAAGATACTCCTTAACCTCTTGAACACCTTTACTGTCATTACCTGTCACTATTATGTCATCAACATATACAATTAACACAGTGATTCTCCCTGCTGAATACTTCAGAAACAGTGTGTGGTCAGCTTGACTTTGTTCAAACCCAAAACCTTTGATTGCTCTTGAGAATCTGTCAAACCAGGCCCTTGGTGACTGCTTTAGACCGTATAGTGATCTTTTTAGCCTGCATACATTGTCTTTTCCATAGTGTTTCTCGAATCCTGGAGGGAGTGACATATACACCTCTTCTACTAGCTCTCCATTGAGAAAAGCATTTTTTACGTCAAGCTGGTGGAGTGGCCAATCTTGATTTGCTGTTATGGACATGATCACTTTGACTGTGTTCATCTTTGCTACAGGTGCAAAGGTCTCCTGGTAGTCGATACCGTAAGTCTGTGTGTACCCTTTAGCAACTAGCCGTGCCTTGTAACGGTCAATCGATCCATCAGCCTTGTACTTGAGAGTGAAAACCCATTTACAGCCAACGGGAACCTTGCCTTCTGCTGATTTAACAATCTCCCAGGTTCCAGTTTTTTCCAATGCCTTCATCTCCTCCATTACAACCTCACGCCACTCTTGTTTCCTCAAAGCTTCTTCAATATTCTTGGGTATTTCTACAGAAGCCAGATTGAGAGCAAAAGACAAATAGGCAGGAGATAATATGTGATAAGATGTGTATTTAGCAATGGGATGTTGTGTGCAGGTTCTTACTTCTTTTCTGGTTGCTATGGGTAGATTTAGATCATTACCTGTTGCGTTTGATTCCTCAATCTCGGCTGAAGGATAGGGCAGTATTTGTATGGGTGGAAAGGTCTGCATTATCCTGTTAGGATTCTTTCGCCTTGTAAAAACACGAAGTTCAGGGCAGTTAGACTCCTCCCCCTTTTTGCGATTTTCTGGCACCGAGATTGGAACAAAATTTTTTGGAGTTTTTGGAGAAATATCTGCTAAGTTCCTAGGACTCTTTGAATTTTCAGTTTGCTGATTTTTTGGAGGAATTGAAAAATCTGAATTTGAGTTTTGGTTTAGAGAGATTGATGGAGAAGTTTGAGTGTCATTCGAATTTTGAACTGGAGAGATATTTGGAGAGATTTCAGGAGAGATATTTGGAGAGATTTCAGGAGAGATATTAGGAACTGATTCTGTTGATTCTGATTCCCAAAACTTCTCTTCTGATTCTGATTGTGAGCTTATCTCCCCCTGAAGAGGAGTTTTGGAGACGTAAGGAAGATTTTCAAAAAAGGTGACATCGGCTGACACAAAGAATTTTTTTGAGATGGGATCAAAACACTTGTATCCTTTTTTAGTAGGAGAGTACCCCAAAAAAACACATTTAGTGGCCTTAGGATCAAGTTTGCTTCGAAATTGATTGTCAATATGAACGAAGGCTTGGCAACCAAATGTTTTTAGGGGTAAAGAGTGTAATAACTTCGTATTTGGATAGAATTTGTTAAATATTTGAATGGGTGTTTGAAAATTGAGAACTTTAGATGGCATACGATTAATTAAGTATGCAGCAGTCAAAACAGCTTCCCCCCAAAGATATTTTGGAACTTGATTGGTGAACATTAATGCCCTAGCCACTTCTAAGAGATGCCGATTTTTCCTTTCGGCAAGACCATTTTGTTGAGGACTATCGACACATGAGGATTGATGGGGGGGGGATGAAGAGAGTTTTGAATTCAGTTAAGCTAAAAGGGTATTAATTCTGTCAGATCTCTCTGTATGGCATGTTTAAAAATCGAATCGGAGGGTAACCCGTTCTGATGGTTGGATCACGGTCCAACCGATGGACCGGTAACATCATCACACATCATAATGAAGTTAGCACATTTAAAAAAAACAATTTTTAAATAGATATATTCATATTATAAAAGATTTGGTGTTTTTATTATAAAAATAAATTCGAAAATAAAAATAAGAAATTTGAAAATGTAAAAATAAATGGTGGTGGTAGACAATGACAATTTAAGAGATCATAAGTAGCCGACAAATCAGAACAATAAGAAGCATGAACAACAAACAATAAGAGTTCAATTCATCTACTAGCAATGGGGTACATAAACTGTGCAATAATAACAGTAGGAAAACTTACTTATATCTAATAAATAAGGTAATGAAAACACCTAATTTGAGAATGAAACAAACCAATGTACATTGGAGAAAGAGCTCAGGGAGCCTGGGGGTCATCGGGTCTAATATTCTCGGTTGATAACGGGTCTTTGAGAAGCTTGGGATGCACAAGCAGCCTGTTCTGAAACCTCGGCGAGGCCTTGTAACATTCTCAATATCTCAGAAGTGTCATCTAAGTAATACTTCGCTTGTGTGGGTTTTGGCCAACTGTGCAAGCAAAAACTTCAGCATTGGAGACAGCGAGACCAGTGGGGATTCATTATCACCTCAAACATGTCTTCACGATCGGTCATCCCACTACAGAGAACAAAATCTGGAAGCATGTCATTATGTTGCCTGGCTGCAAGTAGGCGTTCCGCGACAAGACCCTTGTTGACACTAGTGATAAGATTAAAGGAGTTTATTAACTCACTGCACAAGCCTATATTCTAAGAATTAATCTGCAGCCTAATAGGACAGGTATAAAAGTGACCTAAAAGCCATAAAGGACTCATTCATCAATTATAACTAGAGCTGAAATTGATGGCGAATGCTGATTGTAGTTGAAGAATTTTGGAGAAACCGAATGTTTCATTCACTTCTACGTAAAGTGTACAAGGCAGCCCCATTTAAAGGGAATCAACTTATCTGATAACAATCAGATTTGAAATTAGATATTAGTCACACACTGACTCCTAGGATAACTCCTATATACAAGGTTCTGTTTAAATTTAAATTTAAAATATCTACACCACAACACTCTCGAATTACACGTGTTTTCCCACACTCCCCCTCAGCTGGTTTGTATATATGTAAAGACCTAGCTTGCTCACTAATCTTCAAATGTCTGTTTCTGCAACCTTTGTAAACTTTTTTTTTTTTAAACTGTCCATTTTGTAGTGTGAGGTTAATCAAACTTATTAGGATAATTTAATTTGGGATATGTCTCATTAACCGAATGGCATCTATTTTTGTGCAGGATGCCTATAGACTCCAGTTGAAGTTGTTCCTTTATGAAGTAAAGCAGCAACAGTTGTTATCAGGTGTCCGGACATTCTTGAAAGTTTACTCAACAATTTCTCTTGGGAAGCTTGCAAATTACATGGAAGTGGATGAGCCGACTCTGAGGTAGACTTTGTTTTTGGTTTCTTTCTTCTTTTCATGCTAATCTTATTGGAAGTGATGTTCTGAGTTTCTTTCTATAATGTGTTTTAGGACTATCTTGATGACTTACAAGCACAAGACTCATGCTGTTGATTCCGATGGAAAGATTATCTCAAATGCAGATGTGGATTTCTACATTGATGACGTAAGTCCATTTTATGGTATTTTTTATTATTATTATTATTATTATTTTACTTATGTTACGTCCTTTTTCAGAATATCAGAGATCATGTTAATTGCATGTTCTTTTTACTGGAAGTAGCAAGTTGGCAACTATACATTTCTGACCATGTGTTCTTTTGGCTTGGTGATAACCACACGTATGAAGACACACACACACACGTACAAACAAGTTTCAGAAGTTCCAAATTTTGAACTAGTGCAAATAAAAAAATAATAGTGTGTAAATTATCTGATATATCAGTTAAACAAAGATTGTGATTATATATAGGCTATTCTGTGTAGAATAAAATTACTCATAATGTTGTGGAGGATATTATGAAGGTACACTGTAGAGATTCTTTATAGGAGCATTTATTCTCTGGCACTGTACTTATCCTCTCAATTATTGTAGGATATGGTTCATGTTGTTGAATCCAAACCTGTGAAGCGATATGGTGATTACTTCCTGCGGCAGATTGTCAAGGTATGCCCTTATGTTTTTATGGTGAGCTACACCCTTTGCAGATATGTATCTGACAATGTTTTGTTTTTCTTTTAATGTATTCAGCTTGAAGGGGTGATAAATGATATGGACTGGGTAAAGCTGGACTGAGTTGCTCATCACTTCTTGCCTCTTCCAGTTACTTGTTTTATTCATTTGATACTACTTGGCAGAGATTTTGTATGACTTAGTTGGCATTTTCTTGCCTTTTGAGTTAGTGAGATTTCTTTAGCTTTGCGTTGTAATTTTCGCCGCCACATTCTTATTAATTTAAATGATAAACTGTGTTTTACGAGGGGCACCACAACCACAAGGATTGAATTGGTTTCTTAACCAAGTTTGTGTTGTCAGCCTGTTAATCTGCCATTGATTAGAGAAGTTATTAATTTTGTGAAATTGTAATATTTTTTGAGGTTAGCGAGGAAATTTTAAACTTTGATAGTATGCACATTGTGTTGAAAAAGAAAAATATTGAATTTGATTTTTACTTGTAACGAAAAGCGGGGATGAAGAGAGTTTTGAATTCAGTTAAGCTAAAAGGGTATTAATTCTGTCAGATCTCTCTGTTATGGCATTGTTTTAAAAATCGAATCGGAGGGTAACCCGTTCTGATGGGTGATCACGGTCCAACCGATTGGACCGTTAACATCATCACACTCATAATGACGTAGCACATTTTAAAAAAAAACAATTTTAAATAGATATATTCATTTATTTATAAAAGATTTGGTGTTTTTATTATAAAAATAAATTCGAAAATAAAATAAAAATTTGAAAATGTAAACATAAATGGTGGGTAAACAATGACAATTTAAGAGAATCATAACTAGCCGACAAATCAGAAACATAAGAAGCCATGAACAACAACAATAAGAGTTCAATTCATCTACTAGCAATGGGGCTACATAAACTGTGCAATAATAACAGTGGAAAACTTACTATATCTAATAAATAGTAAATGAAAACACCTAATTTGAGAATGAAACAAACCCAATGTACATTGGAGAAAGAGCTCAGGGAGCCTGGGTCATCGGGTCTAATTATTCTCGGTCGATAACGGGTCTTTGAGAAGCTTGGGATGCACAGCAGCCTGTTCTGAAACCCGGCGAGGCCTTGTAACATTCTCAATATCTCAGAAGTGTCATCTAAGTAATACTTCGTTTGTTGGGTTTCTGGCCAACTGTGCAAGCAAAAACTTCAGCAATTGGAGACAGCGATGGACCAGTGCGGGCATTCATTATCACCTCAAACATGTCTTCATCCGATCGGTCATCCCCAATACAGAGAACAAAATCTGGAAGCATGTCATTATGTTTCTGGCTGCAAGTAGGCGTTCCGCGACAAGACCCTTGTTGACACCCTATGATAAGATTAAAGGAGTTTATTAACTCCTGCACAAGCCTTATATTCTAGAATTAATTCTGCAGCCTAATAGGACAGGTATAAAAGTGACCTAAAATGCCAAATAAGGACTCATTCATCAATTATAACTAGATGCCTGAAATTGATGGCTCTAATGCTGATTGTAGTTAAGAATTTTGGAGAAACCGAATGTTTCATTCACTTCTAACGTAAAGTGTACAAGGCACCCCTTTAAAGGGATCAACTTAATCTGTAACAATCAGATTTGAAATTAGAATATTAGTCACACACTACTCCTAGGATAACTCCATATACAAGGTTCTGTTTAAATTTAAATTTAAAATATCTACACCACAACACTCCTAGAATTACACGTGTTTTCCCACACTCCCCCTCAAGCTGGTTTGTATATATCGTAAAGACCTAGCTTGCTCACTAATCTTCAAATGTCTGTTTCTGCAACCCTTTTGTAAACAAATCACCAACTGTTCTTTTGTAGGACGTAGGGCATACAGACAACTCCTTCTTCTAACTTCTCCTTAATGAAATGTCTATCAATTTCAACATGTTTAGTTCTGCCGTGTTGAACAGGATTGTGAAATGTTAATTGTTGCCTGTTGTCGCAGAAAACTTCATAGGTCCTTCAACTTTGATACCCATTTCTTTGACTAGCTTTTTAAGCCACAACAGTTCACACATGCCTTGAGCTGCAGCCCTGAATTCTGCCTCGCACATGCTTCGCGCCACAACAGTTTGTTTTTTCCTTCACCAAGTGACCAGATTACCTGCCACATGTACAAAAACCTGTCGTTGACCTCCTGTCATTGATACATCCACCCAATCTGAATCTGTATAAGCTTCAATCTTCAATGATGCTTATTAGTGAAAGCAATCCTCTACCAGGTGTTCTCTTCAAATACCTTAAATCTATACACAGCTTCCAGATGTTCGTCTGTTGAAAGTGCATGTGTTACTGACCACACTAACCGAGAAGGCGATATCGGTCTAGTGTGAGATAAGTAAATGAGTTTCCCGACTAGTCTCTTGATACCTCTCCTTATTGGTCTGTTTCTTATCTCCACTAACCTTTAGTTTAAGTTTGTTCAATAGGAACCTCACCAGGCTTGCATCAGCATCCGACCTCCTTGAGTAGATCCAGTGTATACTTCTTTGCGGACTGCAATACCAGATTTTGATCTTGCTACTCCATCCTAAGAATACTTCAAATAACCAAGATCTTTGATTTCGAATTCCTTCCCAAATACTCCTTAACCTCTTGAACACCTTTACTGTCATTACCTGTCACTATTATGTCGTCAACATATCACATAAAAACAGTGATTCTCCCTGCTGAATACTTCAGAAACAGTTGTGGTCAGCTTGACTTTGTTCAAACCCAAAACCTTTGATTGCTCTTGAGAATCTGTCAAACCAGGCCCTTGGTGACTGCTTTAGACCGTATAGTGATCTTTTTAGCCTGCATACATTGTCTTTTCCATAGTGTTTCTCGAATCCTGGAGGGGTGACATATACACCTCTTCTACTAGCTCTCCATTGAAAAGCATTTTTTACTCAAGCTGGTGGAGTGGCCAATCTTGATTTGCTGTTATGGACATGATCACTTTGACTGTTTCATCTTTGCTACAGGTGCAAAGGTCTCCTGGTAGTCGATACCGTAAGTCGTGTGTACCCTTTGGCAACCAGCCTGCCTAGTAACGGTCAATCGATCCATCGCCTTGTACTTGAGAGTGAAAACCCATTTACAGCAACGGGAACCTTGCCTTCTGCTGATTTAACAATCTCCCGGTTCCAGTTTTTCCAATGCCTTCATCTCCTCCATTACGGCCTCACCGCACTCTTGTTTCCTCAAAGCTTCTTCATATTCTTGGGTATTTCTACGAAGCCAGATTGAGAGCAAAGACAAATAGGCAGGAGATAATCTGTGATAAGATGGTGTTTTAGCAATGGGATGTTGTGTGCAGGTTCTTACTTCTTTTCTGGTTGCTATGGGTAGATTTAGATCATACCTGTTCGTTTGATTCCTCAATCTCGGCTGAAGGATAGGGCAGATTTGTATGGGTGAAAGGTCTGCATTATCCTGTTAGGATTCTTTCGCCTTGAAAAACACGAAGTTCAGGGCAGTTAGACTCCTCCCCCTTTTTGCGATTTTCTGGCACCGGATTGGAACAAAATTTTTTGGAGTTTTTGGAGAAATATCTGCTAAGTTCCTAGGACTCTTTGAATTTTCAGTTTGCTGATTTTTGGAGGAATTGAAAATCTGAATTTAGTTTTGTTTAGAGAGATTGATGGAGAAGTTTGAGTGTCTCGAATTTTGAACTGGAGAGAAATTTGGGGAGATTTGAGGAGAGATTTCAGGAGAGATTTCAGAAGAGATATTAGGAACTGATTCTGTTGATTCTGATTCCCAAAACTTCTCTTCTGATTCTGATTGTGAGCTTATCTCCCCCTGAAGAGTTTTGGAAAGTAAGGAAGATTTTCAAAAAAGTGACATCGGCTGACACAAAGAATTTTTTGAGATGGGATCAAAACACTTGTATCCTTTTTTAGTAGGAGATACCCCAAAAAAACACATTTAGTGGCCTTAGGATCAAGTTTGCTTCGAAATTGATTGTGAATATGAACGAAGGCTTGGCAACCAAATGTTTTTAGGGTAAAGAGTGTAATACTTCGTATTTGGATAGAATTTGTTAAATATTTGAATGGGTGTTTGAAAATTAGAACTTTAATGCATACGTTATTAAGTATGCAGCAGTCAAACAGCTTCCCCCCAAAGATATTTTGGAACTTGATTGTGAACATTATGCCCTAGCCACTCTAAGAGATGCCGATTTTTCCTTTCGCAAGACCATTTTGTTGAGGACTATCGACACCATGAGGATTGATGAATGATTCCTTTTTCAGATAAGAAATTACCGAGTACATTAGAGAATATTCACGACCATTATCCGTTCGAAAAAGTTGAATAGAAACACCAAATTGGTTTTAATCATGTTGTAAAAATTTTGAAAGCGTTGAACCGTTCAGATTTGTCTTTTAATAGTTATATCCATGTTAAACAAGTATGATCATCACTAAAAGATATAAACCATCTTGTACCCGAAATATTTGAACACGGGATGGACCCCAGAGATCGCTATGAATAAGATTAAAAGGCGAAGATTTTTCATAAATTTTGAGCGAAAAGTTGCTCTATGATGTTTTGCAATCACAAATCTCACATTGAAATAGGAAGGGTCTTTATTAGAAAATAAAACAGGAAATATTTTGCTAAAATACAAAACTGGGATGTCCTAATCTACGATGCCATATCATCGTCTTCAAGAGAAGTGAAGACTTATTTGCGACTTGAACTTGTTTACCTAAGCTTGATTCTTCGTCAAAATATACAGACCATTCTCCACCTAGCACTGCCAATCCTCTTCCCCGAGATCAAGTCCTGAAACTCACAGTAGGTAGGATAAAAGTTAGCAACACAGTTCTGATCTTTAGTAAATTTGCGACTGAAAACAAGTTACAAGTAGTTTGGGAACATGTAACACAGAATTAAGAGTAAGATTTTGAGAGATAGAAATTTTCCTTTTCCTGCTATGGCTGATAGAGATCCATCGGCTATTCGAACTTTGATATTACCCGACAAGGAAAATAGGAGGTAAACGATTAGATAAACCAGTCATGTGGTCTGACGCCCCTGAATCTATTATCCAAGGGATGCGAGAGTTGTGTTCATACCTGCTAAGGAGCAAGATGGATTAAGTGGATTCAGCTGATGTTTTGGTCTTCTGAATCAGGTCCTGAAAAGATCCCATTGCTCCTTGGAGATGACTAAGTCTTGAGAACCAGTCTGAGAGCCTGAATGAATAGATTGGGTGTCTTCTGTGACATGAAAGCACGATTATTGCTCTCAGCTACCTTATTTGTCTTCAGGTGCGCTGGTTTACCATGCAGCTTCCAACAGGTTTCTTTGTATGTCCGACTTTGTGGCAATGGTCACACCAAGGGCGTCATTGTCACTCCTTCGATTGTAACGCTGTTGAGTTGTTAAGGCAGAATCGGTAACCAATGCAGATTTATCAATAGGTATAGTAGGCTGGTTTCCTCCCATCATCACAAACCGACGGCTTTCTTCCCGACGACAGCGGCAAAGACTTTAGGAACAGAAGGCAGGGGTTCTTTTCCAATTATTCGACCTCGTACATCATCTAGTCTCGGTTAGACCGATCAGAAACTCAAAAATGCGCTCTTGTTCAAGCATCTTGCTGTACAACTTACTGTCAGCAGCACACTCCCTTTCACCTGTCGATACTGATCAGCCTCTTGCCACAGCCCTTTGAGAATGCTGTAGTATTGAGTGACTGAGAGCTCCCCCTGTCTGATTCGACGAACCCGTTGAGTGACTTCAAATAGCTGTGCAGCATTACCATCAGAATAAGTTTCGGCAGCACTTCCCATATGGCTTTGGCAGTAGGAAGAAACAGATATACCCGACCTATATTGGTTCCATAGAGTTGATTAACCAGGCCATCATCATGGAGTTTTTCAGCCTCCCAAGTAGGGTATGAGGGATCTGATTCTGGCGGGCTGTAGTGGTGCCCGAGAGATAGCCGTATTTCCCTCGACCTCGGACAAACATGGTGACAGAACGGGACCATGGAGATAGTTCTGCCCATTCAGCTTATGTTGAGGTGATTTGTAGTGAGGGGTTTTCGGCTGAGGAGCATGATGAGATGCTGTTTGGGAAATAGCACAGGAGTGGGGTTTGTTTCAGGGCTTTTGGAAGTGTTTTCACCTGAAAGATCAGACATGGTGTTTGTTTGATGTTTCGGCTGGGTTAGGGACTCTGGTTTTCTCTACCTTTCTGGATAGGGATCAGTTCGGCTCTGATACCATGAAGAATTTTGGAGAAACCAAATGTTTCATTCACTTCTAACGTAAAGTGTACAAGGCAGCCCCATTAAAGGGATCAACTTAATCTGATACAATCAGATTTGAAATTAGAATATTAGTCCACACTGACTCCTAGGATAACTCCTATATCAAGGTTCTGTTTAAATTTAAATTTAAAATATCTACACCACAACACTCCTAGAATTACAGTTTTCCCACAGTAGTATTTGCAGCTAAAACATTAATTATTTGCAGCCTCATCTAACGCATCACTAATTTTATCTTTGATATCATCCTAATAACAACAAAAATCAGACATCCAGCAACAATCAAGGGTCAAAAACAGCAACTTATGAACAAAGATTCACTCAAGGTAAACAAGTATTGTTACAATACACACCACACAGCTCTACACTGAAAAATGTAAAGGTGTTAACTAAATGTAAAGGAGCGAGGAATGGCGTTACCTGGATCGACGAATGGAGCTCGCCGTCATTTCCAGCAAGGAGAAGACGTCATCGATTTTCGATGAGGGAGGAAGCGTCGTCAATTTCCAGCGAGGGGAAGAAGACGTCATCAATTTCTAGCGAGGGAGAAAGACTCGTCGATTTCCGCAGGGGGAAGATGTCGTCGTCGATTTCAGAGAGTTCAATGCAATTTGGTGGGATTCAGAGAGAACAGAAACAGAGCCGAAACCGTGAGAATTTTCGCAGAGATTAGAGTGTTTGCTGAGAAATTTTCGTGAGAAAAAAGTGAGAAAGACTGAAGAGAAAAGATAGAAGGGCTGCGTGACAGAACTGGAGAAGAAGATGAGAAAGCCAGAAAGGGCTGCGTGACAGAGAAGAAGATTGCTCTTGTTAGGGTTGTAAATTGTGACCGGTTTTTCCACTGGTTCGGTTGGACCGGCGGTTCACTGCTATTATCCGTTTAAAAACGGTTCAATGTATAATAGGTTTTTAAAGGTGACCCAAACCAGACACGTGACCGGTTCACGGTCCAGTCGGTTGGATCGGCCGGTCCGATCCGATTTTTAAATAGTGGTTAATGGTGATAATTTTTTATTTGTACACCATTAATGAATGACAGATTGTTTGAGGTTTTGCTTCGTTAAATAACATGTGGTACCATATTATATTGGATACGCTGCAGGTGTTGCATGGATCATGACTTGTTTTTGTGGTTCGGTTTTTTCTGTTTCTTGCGTCTTGCATCCTGTCAAAGTTCTTTCAATGCCAAAACTATTTATTGTACATAGTTTTTTACAACCTGGCCTAGCCAGTTGAATGAGGACTTGGGACCTTAATTAAGTTGGGTTAACAATTTTTCTGTTCACCTAAATCTTAGAATTTGGGATGATGATCGATGAACAATTAAAGGTTAGGATGTTAGGGTTTTTGAAGAGAAAGTACCGGTGAGTATAATGGTGGTGATAAAAGTGATTTCTGGTGAGTTAATCGATAAAAATTGAAAAAAAAAAAAACAGTTGACTTTTGTCGATGATTGGTGAGGTAAACAAGGGTGGGGTCAGATGAGTTTTGGTCAGGAAGCTGAGGGGAGTATTTTCGTGGTAATGGAGAGAGTTGTCGAAGCCGACGGTGATGAGATTTGATCGAAATCAATCGACGTTGTCATTGGTGAGATTTAGCCGAAATTGGTCGATTTCGGTAAAATCATGGGTAGATTTTCCAGGGAATGAGCTCAAGGGATGATTGAAATTGTATTTGGTGTGTCATCATTGTCAATTAGTCAACCGTCGATTTGTATTTGGAGTGTGTTTGCTAAATTTCAAACATATAGGGAATTGAGAATTTTTAGGGGTGTATTTATTGAATTTTAAATTTTTTGACATCTAGTTTGACTGGTTGACCAGGGACCCGGAAACTTTGTCATGTTTCACCGCGGGTTGGTTATTAAAAGAGTGTTTAGCTAAAAGAAGCAAATTTTATTGAGCAGTGAAGAAGTAAGACGCAAATAAATTGATGCGAATGAAGAAAGCTCAAGGTCCTCCACATGAAGCGGCGAATTGTGTAATATAACAAACGAAAGCATGCTGAATGGTAGTTAAGATACTTGCTGCATCAACCATCAAACGTTCAACACTCTCACATCTGCCCTTTGAGTTCTTCCACAAATACATGAGCACATGTTTCCCACGAATTTCTACATCATTGTCTCTCTCTCTCTGCTATGTCCTACTCCTATATAATTATTTTCATTAATATCACAGTCCCCACCATTCCCACTCGTTAACCCGTCCCACCACACCTAATTGGAATTGTTTTAAATGAGAGATAAGGTTTCCTTTTCTCTCTTTCTTTTTATTTTTTAAATTTATAGATAGTATATCTAACGTACATTATGCGGCTGTTGAATGTAATATAATAACTGTAAGGAGATAGCTGCAGGACAATCAGTAATGGCCATCTGCGCTCAGTGTTGCTTGCACACCTCTATAAAGATTGTGAACATTATTACAAACTTATTTGCTGTTGGAATGATTGTTTACGCTCTCTGGCTTCAAAAGAAGTGGACTGAAGGCATCGCTGAGCTTCCTTCTACTGCTTATATTCCCAGACCATGGTAACTTTCTTCTTTAGAGTTTGTTTCTCAGTTGTTAATTTGTATTATATGCTTTTCTCAACTGATTCTTCAACTTCTCTTTAATTTTTGTTTCCTTCGATTCTCACTGTGCTTTATTAAACACGTCTTCGACAGTCTTTTCTCAAACCTTTAACAGTTTTTTCTTTGCTTGTTCTGATTAATGGATTATTGTTTTCTTGTTTTCTTCAGCTAATTATTAAACAAGGGATGAGTTTGTGGATCATTTCCAAACTTTATCCACTTTCTCCTGTTTTTTATGATATTAGATTTTGTTTGGAGTCAAAAATTAAAAAAACTAATTAAGACTTGAATAAGTTGTGAATTCCTCATGGACCCTACATTAGCTTTTCTTATATTGATAGTTGAACTTATCAAATTTGTATTCATGTCTTATTAATCATAATTAATTGAAGAATTTCAACTTATAAGATAGGATGTAATACATGGCACTGGAGAGTTTTTTGTTTTTTTGTAACATGTCGTCCTGTTCTTTTTCATTCTTGTTCTGCTAAGTTTTATCTAAATTTTTTATTGATACATCATATATTCAAAATTATTTGTTCCATTTGACAGGTTCATATACTCATGTTTAGCTGTGGGAATGGTTGTTTGCCTGAGCACTATCTGTGGTTATATGGTTGCGACTTTTATCAGCAGTTCAATTCTTTACAAAGTATTCTTTCTTATGAGCTTATGTTTAACTTACCTCATGTTTGACATCATTTATTAGAAGAATAAAATGAATCACAACTCCATTGTTTCAATGGAAATACTGTTTATAACAAAATTCCTTTTAGGAGATCATTAATATATCACTCAAAACTTATCTAGTCTGCTGGGGTTCTTTTTTCTTGGCCTCAACAATGTTGCAAATAAAGTTTCCACAGTTTTGTCTGAGGTAATGAGAATGTTCAAGTCACTACTTTGGAGAAGATAATTTCATATAGAAACTAATGGGCATAAACTATGTTTTTTCAGAATTTATTGATATTTTTCTCTTATTGTTTATTCATCCATCAAGTTGATCCTTAACCAATTACTAGTATATTGTTATCATCTTGTTCCTGGTTTTCATCGAAGCAGTTGTGGTTATTGCAATATTCTTCAGGATAGACTGGGAATCGGTATGCTTCCTCAACATTGTTTCATTAGGGTTCACAAAATTTCTCTTATTCTTATAATTTTACATATACATGTATGTTTGGAAGTAACAACTAGTAGAACTTTATGCTATTTTTTCTTGGAAAAAAGTCCATAGGAATCATCTTTGGAGGTCCATTATTTTTTTTTTTTTTGGGTCAGAGTACTTTTAGTAATCAAACATTGTATGCATACTTTACTATTGGGTGGGAATTTGCAATTTAGAAAACCATGGGTGGGAACTATATATTCGTCAAACCTTGGGTGGGTAAATGTTTTTTACTCAATTTGACAATTAAGAAAGAATAAAGGACTACCATTTTCATTTGGATTAATATTTACCAAAAAAATTAGCTAGTTATATTAATTGTACAATTTTGTCAAGTTATGAGACTGCTAAATATTCTCAATATTTTTATACATGGAAAGAGTTAAACAGTGGAAAAACTCCTCAAATCAAGCTATTTTGGCACATAATCTACTATACGAGTCTAGAACCATCTAAAAGTCTTGATATAGCGTCCTGATGGCTGTTTCAATAATTCTTGTTACTTCCTCCAAACCCTCAGTTTGTTTGCACATTTTGAAATAGGCTGTATATGATACTTATGTTTCTTGGATTTGTTACAGCTAATTGCCGAGTACACTTCTGACCACAATAAGAGGTTCAAGAGTTTTGTGGTCTTCCATCTGAAGATGTGTCAACTAATAATAGGGATGATTTTGGTGTCACAGGTAATCCAAAATTCTTTTTCAGATCATCTAGTGAAAACAATGCGTTTTGTGCTATGCATGTATGATATTAATTCCAATCGGATAATCAATAATAACGTTGTTATTTGTGTTGATAAAACTATTTGCTGATAGAATCATGTTTCCCCTAATACTAACTTAATATTCTTTCTTGTAGAAAAGGTGTTTTGAGAATCCAGATAAATGAAAATGTTATATTTGAAAGATTGAGTTTGATATGTAGGTTGTTGGACATGAACAGAAAACATTAATACCTCCTATCTATTACCNTTCTTTTCAGATCATCTAGTGAAAACAATGCGTTTTGTGCTATGCATTGTATGATATTAATTCCAATCGGATAATCAATAATAACGTTGTTATTTGTGTTGATAAAACTATTTGCTGATAGAATCATGTTTCCCCTAATACTAACTTAATATTCTTTCTTGTAGAAAAGGTGTTTTGAGAATCCAGATAAATGAAAATGTTATATTTGAAAGATTGAGTTTGATATGTAGGTTGTTGGACATGAACAGAAAACATTAATACCTCCTATCTATTACCGGTTGTTTTTTGTCATTTGAATGCTTGCAAATTACAATGAAACTGCTGTGAGATGTCTGCAAATGAAATTACCATTATAGGCGCAAAAGACTTATCTTTGTTATCTTTCAGTAACTGATACTTGTCACATCCACTTTGCAGATCAATGTCATTGCATTGGGTATGCTTCTTTGGGTTATTGGTGCTGAGCCAAGGACTACTGGGAATAATCCAGAAATGCGTGCAGTTATGCAATCCTTTTTGGTTGGACCTAGCTCAACTTCGCCTGCTGAATCAAGACAAATTTGTAGCAGTTGTGAGAATTTTCTTGAAGAATACACACACGAAAGCTTTTGGTCATTTTTTAAGGCGGAGTTGAGAATGCGTTTCCAGAGAACCAGTGTTAGTTAAATTCTGAGAATACTTATAGACATCTGATTTTTTTCTCGGATGGGGAGATGACATGTTTTTAGAGTAGAAATTTGTATTTATGATTGTAGGTGCTAAGCCATAAGCCCCTACTTTTTTCCAACGCAAATTTAGTGGGGATAAAAGGCTCCTGCATTACAAATCACACAAAGGTTATTATCTTTACGCGATACAAAAAATGTAAATCCTAATGTAAGCAGCAAAAAATATGTTAATTCTATAATCTAGAAAACCAGATTACTGTTTTATGCACCCATTTTTGTTTGGCCAGAAAGCTGAAGAAACAATGAAGAATCAGGATCAGTGGATTTTATCTAGCACTACGTTTGGTTCTTTAACTTCTTTGAAATTTTTTACTTTCCAGAAACTGAAACAATGGCATTCCAACAAGAATAGTTTGTAATTCAAAGTTGCAGAGACCATCTACAGATATTGCAATTTAGAAACTATCTTCAGCTGGTGCTTATTGAGATAGTTCAAATTATATTGTAGCTTGCAATTCTTATGGGGTTGAATCATATTAAATTCCTTTTCGGGAGTTAAAATTTCATATGTCAAAACAGAAAGATCATTTGTTTAAAATAACCAGAAAATATGTAAAAAAAAATTCTTTAAAAATTTACGTAGTGCGTACATATTTGTCTTCATGTGCGGTGACCAAAAATGTCTGAGCATCATGTTCCGGATTTAAGTGACTGACTGACACGAACACAAACCCCTTTCCCTCTGTTTCTCGGCCATGGAGTCTAAGAATTCTAATGAGTTTGATGGCGATTCTGTCTTCAAAAACGTTGTTCGAGCTCCAGATATTCCTGTCTATGCTGTAACTTTCACTTTCGCTTTCATTTTCACTGTTTTAGCACTTATGTTTTTGATGAAAATGACGTTCTTTTTATTTTAATTTGTTTATTTTCTAGCCCAAAAGTGGTAATTTCTCGAAACATAATCGAGCCATTGTAAATGGATAAGTTAATTTTGGCGCCACAATTTGCTACTCTTACTGTATTCTATGAAGCTGTGGATTTGGAATTTGATATCTATCTTTCGTCAATTTATTTAAGGGGATGCTGTTATATTATATGCCCAGGTGATGGTTGCTTACAGAGAAGATCCCAGCCCAGTTAAGCTGAATTTAGGCATGGGTGTTTATCGTACGGAGGTGGGTATTGACTAATTTTTGTGCTTTAGAGCTGCTATAAAAAGAAAGAGAGGAAGAAGACATTTACGATTGCTGAAATTGCAGTAGCACGCCCTTTGGCTCTTGGATCAATATGCTTTTCTTTTCTTTTTTATATTTAATTTCTAATAAAGCTAATTTTATGAATTTACTTTGTTCATTATATAACAGGAAGGAAAACCTCTTCTTCTTGATGTAGTTAGGCAAGCTGAGAAGCTCCTAGTTAATGACCTGTAAGTTTTTTTCAGCGATCACAACTTTTGTGTTGATCAGTGATTAAGCTACGATATTCATGATATTCAGGTCNAATTTGTTTATTTTCTAGCCCAAAAGTGGTAATTTCTCGAAACATAATCGAGCCATTGTAAATGGATAAGTTAATTTTGGCGCCACAATTTGCTACTCTTACTGTATTCTATGAAGCTGTGGATTTGGAATTTGATATCTATCTTTCGTCAATTTATTTAAGGGGATGCTGTTATATTATATGCCCAGGTGATGGTTGCTTACAGAGAAGATCCCAGCCCAGTTAAGCTGAATTTAGGCATGGGTGTTTATCGTACGGAGGTGGGTAGTGACTAATTTTTGTGCTTTAGAGCTGCTATAAAAAGAAAGAAAGGAAGAAGACATTTACGATTGCTGAAATTGCTGTAGCACGCCCTTTGGCTCTTGGATCAATATGCTTTTCTTTTCTTTTTTATATTTAATTTCTAATAAAGCTAATTTTATGAATTTACTTTGTTCATTATATAACAGGAAGGAAAACCTCTTCTTCTTGATGTAGTTAGGCAAGCTGAGAAGCTACTAGTTAATGACCTGTAAGTTTTTTTCAGCGATCACAACTTTTGTGTTGATCAGTGATTAAGCTACGATATTCATGATATTCAGGTCTGCGAATAAGGAATACCTACCAATTACTGGAATGCCAGAGTTTAATAAGTTGAGTGCTAAGCTTGTTTTTGGTGATGACAGGTACAGAACTCTTAATCTGTAGTTATTAGTCTTCTTTAATTTTGCAAGTCTAGTGTGTGTGGTAAAGCTTCCTAACTCTATGACTTGCATTATTGTTCTTTGTTCAAATGTGGGGACTTTGATCTGGTAAGCTTTGGTGCTCTTAGTTGTCTCTTGAATTATAAGGTAGAACTCTGGTTTTAGATATGAAGACTCTTTCTTTTGTTGATTTAATGCTTCATTTGCTTGGATTCAGCCCTGCTATCAAGGAGAATAGAGTGATCACTGTCCAGTGTTTGTCTGGTAGTGGGTCACTGAGGATTGGAGCTGAGTTTTTAGCAAAACATTACCACCAAGTAAAGCGTTTCCTTTCTTTCCTTTTCTTCTTTTTCTCCTTATTCATTTACTCGGGTTTATAATTAGGTAGCAGTTGATATGCTTTTCTACATTGTTCTGCAGCGCATTGTGTACTTATCTCAGCCAACATATGGAAATCATCCAAATCTTTTGGCCGCAGCTGGGCTGTCCTTGAAGACATACCGTTACTATGATCCTCTGACACATGGGCTGGACTTTCAAGGTTAGCATTCTTTGCAACATATAATTCAGATAAAGCTGTGTGTGTCTATTTGCACCACATTCTGCAGTTTTTAATTGATATTTACTTATATGGGATCGTTCATACTTTGTACTGTAATATGGGGAATTTGAGCAATTCTCTTATGTTCTTTTGTAATTATTTTTATTTATTTATTATTGTAATAACGCCTTGTTTTAATTTAAAAATCAACATGATTTGTTTAATACAAACAATCTGAAGTGATTGTGATATACTTCTTCAAGTTCTGGTATGGGATATGGTATTGTACATTTTTATTTCCCATGCCCTCTAATCTTGCCATGATATACATATTTTGGTGGGTCGACAAGGCATGTTGGAAGACCTTGCCGGTGCTTCATCTGGAGCCATAGTGCTTCTCCAAGTAAGTGGTCATAACCCTACAGGAGTTGATCCAACCCTTGAGCAGTGGGAGCAAATCAGACAGCTGATGAGATTGAAAGGGTTATTACCTTATTTCGATTGTGCATATCAGGTAAGCAATTGTTTGGTTAAAGCTCAAAAATTCAGGTTTCCACCTGAGCTTAAGACATATAAGTGATGGACTCTACATAAACTAGGGTTTTGTAAGCGCAAGTCTGGATGCTGATGCACAGTCTGTTCGCATGTTCGTTGCTGATGGTGGTGAATGTCTAGTAGCTCAGTCTTATTCAAAAAACATGGGACTCTATGGGGAACGTGTTGGTGCACTTAGTATTGTAAGACTTTGAAATAATCTCTTAGAAGTTTATATCTATCAATTTGTCACTTACATATGAAACAAGCTGTTGACTGACAAAAATATTCTGATAGTATTTTTTTTTTTTTTTTGTAGAAAACATTGTAGGATTATTATCTCAAACAGATACTTTTCCTCCCTGTTCTTTGTTAGCTTTGTGAATAATCCACTTCTACATACATCATTTGATTTGATTATAGATTTTATTTTACAGGTTTGCAAGACGGCCAATGTAGCTAGCCTTGTTGAAAGCCAGCTGAAACTTGTGATTAGACCCATGTATTCAAACCCTCCCATTCATGGTGCATCCATTGTGACTGCTATCCTGAAAGATAGGTATTGAATTACTCAATTCAGTTATTCAGGTACTTCAACTTATGGATGTGGTAATGCTTTTATACCCAAAAACTTGGCAAGAAATATGCATATGAAAGTATGTATTATTATCTATGTTGTAAAACTTCTGCTTTGAGTTATTGATGCTTGACCGGTTATATAACTACAGAGATATGCAGAGTCAGTGGACAAATGAGTTAAAGCTAATGACTGATCGTATCTCTAACATGCGCCGGCAACTCTACAATGCTTTGCGTGATAAAGGTAAACCATCAGTCAGTTTCTAATGGCCTTAACTAAACAACTAAGCTAAGGAACTTGATGGTCGTACTCAATAAAATATGTTGCTTGGTGTTTAAATTTCAATTTGGTTGATCGCATATTGTTTTGATTGTCGTTGTTCATGAGATGTTGTTTTGTCTTGCTTTAGATCAGTTAGCCATGGATGTTGTGTGTTTGGCAGGTACTCCAGGTGACTGGAGCCACATAATGAGGCAGGTCGGAATGTATA
Organism: Pistacia vera; assembly: GCF_008641045.1. Lineage (NCBI taxonomy): Eukaryota > Viridiplantae > Streptophyta > Magnoliopsida > Sapindales > Anacardiaceae > Pistacia > Pistacia vera. The sequence continues at coordinate 68,191 of NW_022195151.1, read as the reverse complement.
GTTTAACAGGATTGAATGCAGAACAGGTTGCCTTTATGACCAGAGAATACCACATCTACATGTCATCTGATGGGTAACAAAACTATCACTTGTGGAAATGGATCATTCTCATGATTTGCATCACGTTATTAGATCCAAACTAGTGATATCACTTTTAATGAACCCAGTAAACCTTTGGAGGAAAAGGCTCTTATGTCTAAATAATTTTTAGTTCATTTGCAGGAGAATTAACATGGCAGGGCTGAGCTCTAAGGGAGTCTCTCATATCGTAGATGCAATACATGCTGCAGTTACCCTCATTGTCTAACTCTGTTTTAACATTTTCTTATCGAATTTAAAGCTTCTTAAGTCATATAAACATATACTCACGTCCTGGTTGACCATTCGATCAACCAGTAATGGTTTATTTGACCCATTATTGATAACATTTGTGGATAAATGATAATGTGTCGATAAGTCGTATTATTTGATTGCATTCGTATTATGATTTATTCTTTATGTACATGGTTTGTAACAAGAAGAATTTGAGTAAGAGGCACATATCCTATCATAGAAGTAGCCAATTTTTAGGTGAGCAAGAAGGCCCCCACAGATGACACGTATCTTTCCAGACTATTACTATACCTCGACTACCGTGCCACCCTAGCTCATCGCCACCCTTCACAATCAAACACTTCCGCTTTCTCTGAGTCTGGGCCCATTTATCCCTCACCGTCAGTGGGACCGTTCTAATCTGAAACGTCACCACCATCACTCGCCGCGTAAGCAAGTTGAATCTTCCAAGTTTATAAAACTAACTAAAGCCAAGCGGTAATTTACAAACAAAACGTAGTACAGATTCTACAGAATCATTATCAAAGAAAAAGAGCGATTAAAATAAGTCAAACAAAGGCTAAAATGCGCCTGGAGCCTACATTACCCACCGGCCAGGCTTCTTCACCAACTGATCGCAGACTAAATGCTCTGTTGAGACACCTCTCATCATCATCATCATCAGCCATGGACACTGATAATTCAATCTCGCCTTCACCAACTTCCGCCTTTCAACACGACTCCGTTTTCTCCCACGTTGTTCAAGCCCCTGAAGATCCCATTCTCGGCGTATTACTCTATCCAACTCCCTCGTATATAATTATAGTTTTTACGTCTTTATATATATTTGTTTTATAATTTAAAGAAAAATATATGTGTCTGNCGATAATTTACAAACAAAACGTAGTACAGATTCTATAGAATCATTATCAAAGAAAAAGAGCGATTAAAATAAGTCAAACAAAGGCTAAAATGCGCCTGGAGCCTACATTACCCACCGGCCAGGCTTCTTCACCAACTGATCGCAGACTAAATGCTCTGTTGAGACACCTCTCATCATCATCATCATCAGCCATGGACACTGATAATTCAATCTCGCCTTCACCAACTTCCGCCTTTCAACACGACTCCGTTTTCTCTCACGTTGTTCAAGCCCCTGAAGATCCCATTCTCGGCGTATTACTCTATCCACCTCCCTCGTATATAATTATAGTTTTTACGTCTTTATATATATTTGTTTTATAATTTAAAGAAAAATATATGTGTCTGTATAGGTGACGGTTGCATATAACAAAGATCCGAGTCCAGTTAAGTTGAATCTGGGTGTGGGAGCTTATCGAACCGAGGTGAGTTTGGTTTTATTATCCTAGTGCTTGTTTTTGTTTGTTACACCGTAAGAAATATATGGAGGTTTTCTGTCGTTTGTTTGTTTCTGTAAAAGGAAGGAAAGCCTCTTGTTTTGAATGTTGTGAGAAAAGCAGAGCAGCAGCTTGTTAATGATAGGTAAGTTCTGTTTTGTAATTCTTTATTATTTCAATCTTAGTTTTGTCAAGTTGCTGGTTTTAATTTTATGATGTGTTATGTTATGCAGAGCGCGTGTTAAAGAATACCTTCCAATTATTGGATTGGCTGAATTCAACAAATTGAGTGCTAAGCTCATTTTTGGTGCTGATAGGTACTTCACATATTTCATGTTAGTTCCAGTATTTTTTTAATATATTTGGTATTTCTTTTCCGTGATTTTTTTTTTTCCCTTTTAAAATAGCCCCGCTATTCAAGAGAACCGGGTTACTACAGTTCAGTGCTTGTCTGGTACTGGTTCGTTAAGGGTTGGAGCTGAATTTTTGGCTAAACATTATCATCAAGTAAGATCCTTTTTTGCATAATTATTTGGTCATTGTAAGTGATTATTTCTGGATTCTGTTCATCTTTTAACTGTCTGTCTTGTTATGCAGCGCACCATATACATTCCCCTGCCGACATGGGGAAACCACCCAAAAGTCTTTACTCTGGCAGGATTATCTGTGAAAACTTACCGTTATTATGATCCTGCAACACGTGGGCTGAACTTCCAAGGTTGATAAGTAGACTTGCATTTACGTGTTTGATTCTGAACTATAAACTGTCTGTCAATGTTATCTCTTTTGTCTTGGTGACTATGATCTAATATATTAAATGCTTTTCCCTTTTATGTTCATTCTTGTGTATCACAAAAGTGTTGTTGTGGCTTGCCTTTTGGGTGTCAGGGATAGCTCTAGTTTGTTTAAATTGTACTTATTAGTCCATCATCATCTTGTAATATTTCTTTATTGTGGTAATAGGCCTGCTGGAAGATCTTGGTTCTGCCCCAGCTGGAGCAATTGTGCTCCTTCATGCTTGTGCTCATAATCCCACTGGTGTTGATCCCACCCTTCAGCAATGGGAGCAGATCAGGCAGTTGATGAGATCAAAGAAGTTGTTACCTTTCTTTGATAGTGCTTATCAGGTAGACACCAGAATGCTTTGGAGATAGTTATGTTTTTAATTCAATTGGGGGTAGTACGGAAGCAACCAACAGTTGGATTTCTTATCAGCTAGGGCTGAATTGATTATTAATATCTGTTCAACACCAACTGCAGTGGGACTAAATTGATTTCTTATCATAGGGTTTTGCGAGTGGAAGTCTGGATGCAGATGCACAATCAGTTCGTATGTTTGTTGCTGATGGTGGTGAATGCCTTGCGGCGCAAAGTTATGCCAAGAACATGGGGCTCTATGGGGAACGTGTTGGTGCCCTAAGCATTGTAAGACTTAGGATATAGTAGATGCTCTTAACTATGTAGATTTTGAAATTTTTTATATGAATTATGTGATATAGGCTCCACTTTATTGGACCTGAATGATTGAACTTCTTTAAATTGCATTTATAATTCCCATCTTTCATAGGACATGTGATGCTCTATTTAATCCGATGAAAATGAGCAATTTTGCTAGGGGACAACATTTGTTTATTTGTTTGCTGACTAAAATAGTATCCTCATCTTCAGCTGTCCCCTAATGTTAATTTGTTAAGTTTATAAATCTCTATCTTCTTGTAGGTCTGCAAAACAGCTGATGTGGCAGGCAAGGTTGAAAGCCAGCTGAAGCTTGTGATCAGGCCTATGTATTCAAACCCACCCATTCATGGTGCATCTATTGTTGCTGCCATCCTGAGGGACAGGTAATCATTCAAAAGTCTTCACCCCTGACTTAACTTGAAAAACGAGAGTATGAATCAAAAAATTATATTCTATTAAATGAAAGATATCAGAAGGTATACTAATCAAACAAAAGGGTTTGGTATTGAATGAATATCATGCTTTCACGAAATATGTCTCTTTAGTATGTTTTCCGCGTCATCTTCAGGAACCTGTACAGTGAATGGACTATTGAGTTGAAGGCAATGGCTGACCGTATCATCAGCATGCGACACCAACTTTGTGATGCCTTATGTGCTAGGGGTAAGCAATGATTGAGATTTTTCCGTTCCTTTCCTTTTATAAATTTATTTTTTACATGCACAAAGCCGTCTCCCATATTCCTTTGTTGTCTTCTGGTGGTCATGAATTTACTCCTAATTTTTCAGTATGCTTCTTCTAACTGCCTATTAACCTTCTTTGAGCAATATTTATTGAGATCCAACATTTCTTTTTGTATCCTGTTTTCATCCTATACCTCCTAGTTTGTAGTTTTATTATGGGAACAAAATGTGTCTTTTGCTGGTCCAATCTAGCCATCTTGTTCTGCACTGTAACTGGGGAAAAATAAAAGGAAACGTTATCGCAACTTAACTTAGAAGAATTTTTATTTTATTTTTCCACGTCTTTTCTCCATACGACAGGTACACCTGGTGATTGGAGTCACATTATTAAGCAGATTGGAATGTTTACTTTCACTGGACTGAACTCTAAGCAAGTCACTTTTATGACAAAAGAATACCATATCTATATGACATCTGATGGGTAACTATCTGTTTCTTTTTTTTTCTTGAATATATCTGCTTACTCCTGTTATATACGTTAAGCCATTGGATCAAAAATTTTATTTTATCAATCCTAAATTTTATTTTTTCATACTAAATCTTGTAGTAAAATCATAAACACTGTTCTTTGATGCATTTTGAATTCTAAGCTTGAGAGTGTTAATGATGATGACAGTGTTTTATGTTTATTTGGAGGACACTGATAATTAATCTTAACACCCTACCTTACTGCCAACGTAAATGAAATCTTACTTACAGTCGTTAGTAAATGGAAATTTTCTTCGACTTTAAGCTATCTTACTCCCACCGTAAAAGAAATCTTGCTTCAGAGATGAACACGGAGATCATTCAGATTCCGTAATATCTATGTGCTTTGCATCATAGGAAATAGGTGGCAATCATGCTAGATATTGATATAAGATATGTTGATTCTAAATCAAGGAAAAAATATGAATCTGATCCTATGTTTTTTTCGTGCACAAATTCGACGTGCAGGAGGATAAGCATGGCTGGTCTTAGTTCCAAGACAGTTCCACATCTTGCAGATGCTATTCATGCAGCTGTTACTCGTGTTGTTTAAATATCTTGGAGGGATATTCATCTTGCAATTCTCAGAAACGCGTTTATTTACATTAGTGCATTACCATTTGTTTCTGTTTTGTTGTAATAATTTTCACCTCCAAAAATAAGAGAGGTACAATTAAAATGCTCAAGTGAGGAAAGTCATCAGAACATGTTTTTGTCCCAGCATATGTCCAACCGATTTTTTATGGCCTGTACAATGACTTCTGGTTTGTGTCCGTTTGCATGCAAAGAACAAAGATTAATTTTAATTTAAGGAAACTCTAATATAACATTCAGCAAGAAATAATACTCTGGTAATCGTAATATAATTACTCTGGGCAAGAATCGATGACTCTGGTAATCCATTCCTTTCCATTGAAATGTTCATTCCTTTGCTGTTCTCAACAATATGTTCAGTCCTTCTTTATCAATGTTTTAACAACCAACTCCGGTGAAACCCATCAAAGTTGGGTCCTAAGTTGACCGGTTTAACTAGTTTGACCAGACGGTAAAATTATAGTTAAGTTCCTATAGGTTTGAAATTTAGCAAACACATTAAATTCAATCTCAATCATCCCTTGAGCTTATTCCTCATAAAATCTATCCAAAACCTGGCCGAGATCGATCGATTTCGATTAGATCTCACCAACGTCGACGTTGACAACCCTCCCCATCACCATGAAAATACTCTCCTCAGCATCCTGACCAAAACACATCTCACTCCACCCCCATTCACCTCACCAATCATCAGCAAAAGCTGAGGTTGATTCACTCACTAGAAATCACCTTCGTCGCCACCATTGCATTCACCACCCCTTCTTCTTCAAAAACCCTAACATCTCGGCCTTCAATTGTTCATCGATCTCAAGATTGTTATCTGGTGATTGATCTGTGCGGTTAGAACGTGTTTGCAAACTAGCTACTGAAGACTATATATATTGTTCCCAGCATTTATGTAAGATTGGAAGTAAATGCACTTCCGTTTGTAATTCCACATAATGGAGTAGAACAATATTTTTTTTTTTTTTTAATCAATTAATTAAGTTGTAATTCAGCTGCTACAACAGCAAATGGAATAAGAACAAAAAGGAAAATTCAAAAAAAAGAAAGAAAAACTTACACATATATATTTTATATATATATTTGTAAACTACAATGTAGAGAAGGCTTTTGCCCTTCGAAATCACTACCTGCAACCTTTCAATAGATATGAGGAGGGGCTTGAGAAGTCTATGGCAGTTGAGGATTTCCTATTTTCTATTCCTTTCCCAGGGGTTCCACATTCACTAAAGTCAAGGGTGCGGCGCTCCATCTACATAGAGTAAACATTTGATTTCATTAGAAACTGATATTAGAAAGAAGCACAAAAGCTGTAAACAATTTTTTCAGTATTTTCACCATTGCATTAGTAAGGGACCAAAGACTCCCCTTTGGAAGAATCGTAATAGATTAAAAAAAAATTGGCATACCAAAATATTTGAAGCCAAATGGTCAAGCTCCTGCTCATTATGGGTGACATGATCGTTCTCTTGGTCCAAACTTAAATTTTTAGTGTTTCCTTCGTCTACTGTTTTTTCAGAAGTCTCATTTCCTAAGACCTCCAAGGCATCAGCATATGCAGCAGCAGTGTGCTCGCTTAACTGTTTCATCAATCCAATGGCATCATAGCTTCTTTCTCCTGGGCTCATAAAATAACCAATATCCTGACAAGAAAAAATTCAAACATTGAAAAACATGTCTCATAAGTAACTGAATAGAACCAGTATAACAGCACTTCGGTACCTCAATTGTTATTTCAGTGTCAATCCTTGGACCAGGCACAAAAGAGTTCATAAACCAAGGGGACTTCCATGCTGAAGGGGATTCTATACTTCTTTTGAATGGAGTTTCACCAAATCTGGAAAAGCTTACAATCAGCCAAGCTGCTAACAGTATATAATCATAGGCAAAAGGCAAGAATTTCTTGACAAAGTGCAGCAGAGTTTAGGTGATGTGATACACATATCACCGGTGTAAAAAATTTAGAATTAATAGTGATAAATATTAATGAAAAAAGAAACTAAATCTCACATGTTATAGTTTTCGATGCCAACATCACTCCCAGCATTAAAAACCGTATTTGCTGGTGGTGCCAATGAAGGAATGGGTTTTACTGTCTTAATTGTACTAGAATTACTTCCATTGTTATTTTTGGAAATTGCTGGAGAGCATGCATTTGCAGGTGACTGTTCGGGTGCAGCACCTTGATTAGCTACAAAGGTTTTAAAATACTGATTTCTTGGTGTTCGAGCAGTAGTGGCCAGTGCTCTTTCAGCTGTTAAACCAGCTTGATCAGGAGAAAATAGCAGATCATTCACATTATGTTCAACAAGGACTCCTGCAGGCTGTTTCTCCTGTCAAAAGAATGAACTAAATCAACATGTGTATGTACATACAAACATACAGACGCAAAATTTAAGGTAACAATGGAAACATAATCAACCAACTGATAGAAAACAAACAAGAATTTAAAAAGTCTGACTTCTGCAGTCCACATAGCACCAACACTGAGAATTCAGCACATTTAATAAATATCAAAACCAATGGCTGCAATCAGTGAAAACAAATAACATGCTATAGAGAGAGTAGCCTTTCCACTGCTCCCTTTTCCCCTAATATTGAGAACAATTAAAAGAAGCAAACATTATGAACTTGCACAAAACAAAAATAAAATAACTCACAGTTTTGATAGTGGCACCAGCATTAGCATTGGTCTTGGAATCAATATCAACAGATTCTTTCTTTACGTTGGCATCGGAATAACTGCAATGACAATCTTTCTCAGAAATTCTGTCATGCAAGACTGCAGATTGATCTTTATCCTTTTCTTGTCCATCATCAAAAGCATGACCCGAATTTTCTTTATCTTCATTGAAGGCTCCAGAGTTCCTCATTCGGTTTGACAGTGGAGACAGCAGAGATGCTCTGCGAATCCCACCACCCTCATCAAACATGACATCTAGACGAGAAAAATCCCGGGCCAAACTGGAAGTCATGTCGATTTCAAGCTTTTTATCGTTCCTTCTATCTGACAAAGGTGACAACAACTCACGGTGTCGTTTCTTCAATATGGATGGTGTTCCTGTAAAAGTTTTAGCAGCACTTTTCAGCACAGCTTCAGGGCTATCATCCCGAGATGGAGAATCCCATAACCTAAATGGAGTAATGCAGTTCATTGATGACATCATTAGCTGACGTATTCCAAGCGGACTGTATTCTTGCTGCGTATCACCAGATTGTATAAGATCACAACTAAAGAAAGGAACATCCAAACTTGGAAAACGAGGAGGTTCATAGCATAGGGATCCTCCATCCTGCTGTTCTGTTTGCATGTTGGGCTCGGCATGCTCTGAAGGACAAGCTATCATGGCATCTGATCTCAAACTGAAACTATTTGCAGGAACTAGTTTCAAAGAATCCTTTGCAAGATATGATGGCTCTTGCAGGCATGAATTATCTTTACCATCATCACAAGGGGAATTGACAGATTCATTGGTATAGATAAAGGCATCATGCCCACTTGTATTGAATTCTTGATCTTGAGTTCCATAAGAGTGACAATTCAACTGATTGGATTCACTAACATATACAAATGCACCATCGTCAGTTGAAAGTACCATAGGAGCAGATAGAAAAGATTGACTACATGAAGTTCCAAATAGTTCAGGCTTTGAAGGACAATAAGCTTGGGAAGGTGAGGTTCTGCCACCTTCAGAAATCTGAATGTCCAAGGGGCGACAGAGTGATGATTCAACCATATTCAACCCTTGTGCAAAATTTTCCAAGGAAAAACATCCATCTTTCATTGCCTCTGCAAACAAGACCCTGCAACATTCATCGTCTGTTATCAAGATGTGCTCTGGTTTATCAGAACCTGCAGCCAGATTACCTATAGAGCTCGGAGCACTCAATTCCACGGAATTTTGATATGGAACATTGACCATTTCATGACTTTCATGAGAATCCGTACAATTAGCTGGCAACCCTGATGATTGATGCCCCAAGTCCAGTGAAGATAAATTAGGTAAATCCTGTAAATTGAACTGGTAATCCCTTGCAAAAGTCCCAGCATCATGCACAAAATTTTGCTCAGGGAACTTAGAAGAGCAACCCACTTCACAAGGTATTTCTGGGATGGAAAATGTGACATCTTCCAGAGATGTGTAATATTGCTCCGAACAAGATGCTGGGCTGGAGCTGTGATCCTTAGCTAGATTTGACTCTTCAGTTATAAGGAGCTGCTCTCTTGTATTCAGAACTGCATTACCTGTTGAATGAGAGAGACCAAGAACATTTGAATTTTGACTGCATTCTGATATTTCCTCGGCTTCAGCTCCACCTTTAGGACAACTGTCATCTCCACTGCTCTGCATCCTCAAAGACGATAAGGGCATGGGTTGATTATGATGCCCAGCAAGAGGCAGGCCTTGAAATTGCTCTAGTAGTCCTGATGCCAAGTAAGAATCCAATTTCTTTTTCACAGAGCTGTTCCAGTGATTTTTTATAGCATTGTCTGTCCTGTAGACCACACAAGCATAGATATATCACATATCATGTTGGTTATAGCAAAAGATACTGTTTAAACTTCTAAATAAAAGAACCATCAACAGAAAACCACACCAATTGTGGGTCAAGGGTGGAGGAGGGGACGAGGAACAATAAGAATCTGAGCCAAAATCAAAGAAATACAATAAGTTGCTTCATCTGCTTCAACTAAGAAGTGAAATTACCTTCCTGGCAAGAACTTTGTTAGCTCTGCCCATCTGTTCCCATAAATCTGATGTGCACGAATTAAAGCCAGCTCCTCTTCTTGAGTCCATGCCTCTTTGTTTATGGAGGGGTTAAGATGATTATGCCACCTAAAATAGCATTCATTGAGGATTAGGAAACAGATCAGATCAAAGTGAAAGGATGAAACGTATACAGTCAGCCAGAAGAAGATCTATTCCATACCTTTCCCTGCATTGCTTTCCAATACGCCCTGGTAAATGCTGAGCAATTGTGGACCACTTTTTTGGCCCAAACTTGTTCACCAATTCTATTATTATTTCATCCTCCTGTTTACAATTTAAACAATTAATTGGCAATGTCCAAACATACACCTATGTAGCACAAGTGAATTCATAAGTTGGCATAACACCACAGGGAAGCAATTAATACAGAAATAACAAACTATAATAAATTACCTCTTTAGACCATGGACCTTTAACAAGTTCTGGATTCAAGACTTTCTGCCACCTATGTAAGCACTGTACATCCGTCCGGTCCTTGAAACATTCAGCTGAAAGAACACACAAACTACAATTAGACAATGTGTATAATATACAAGCATATCGAAGAATCAAGAGACAGCAAAACAGGGAAATGAGAGTAACTTGGCTGAGCCTGAGATAATGACAGACATAAACTTATTACTTCCATATTCATACCAATTTTCTTCCAATTCTTTCCCTTGAATCGCTGAACAGCCTTCCGCAATATCTCATCCTGAACATATGCAAAAACTATCTTGTTAAAAAAAACAAAAAAAAAAACAAAAAAACAAAACAAATTTGAACAGCCCTGTACATGGGTAAATATAATAGCCCTTGAAGTTAAATTTTTTATTACAAGTTCAAAGATGAAACATCTAAAAAATAAAGCTAATCTGAATGTTATAAAATCTTTATGCGTTATGCTCGTATAATTTCATGGTCTCTCTCTGATGGTATCATACTGAATAGTCATTATGTGTAAAAAAAAAAAGGGCAATATGACATGAATCAAATGCAAAGATTTTGAGATTGAACATCTTCAACACATAAATATAAAAGTTGATATTTATATCATCATAAGATCACATAAATTAACATTTAAAAATCTCAAGGAAGATGGAAGGATGCTGAAAATCTAAAGAAAGATAAATAAATATAAATAGAAAAGTACATATTCACCTCTTCAGGGGTCCATTGCCCTTTTGTGGAACGCCTTGTAGGGCCACTAGTCCTCCTATAAAAGAGTTAATTTAATGTCAGGATTTTAATAACAAGAACCTTCCCATCTAATATTTTTCAACAAAGGTTCCAATTTTGAAATCATAGAGAAATCTTCTTCACAAAAACTATTTACAACTCTTAAAAGCTTTTCATTTATATGCTTAAACCATGAGAATGAAATAAATGGAAGAGAGTACAGATTGTAAATGTGGATCAGCAGTCATGTCTTTTAGCTAAAGTAGTAAAGCAAGCCCAAAACCAACTTAAAACAGCTTAAAACTTAAACCTGAATTGAAGAATGTTATAAGAGGTTTAAAAGACCAAATATACAATGTGATAGTACATGAGACTAAAAGTAAAATACTAATACTTGATGCTTTTAAGAAATTACCCATGCAGAGATCGCATTCTCTGACTACCATCACTAAGCCCATCTGAAGGAGTAGATATTATTCTGTTACTTTCCATAGTTGCTTGACAAAAAAATAAAGCTGCATATCCCAATTCCTACTTTATGACAATTTTCCCCCTTATGTGCTCTCCAAATCATTATAAATCTACCTAAAAAATGGTAAAAATTCCCTTGCGCACAAAACTGCAGGCTGACATGAATAAGAAAAGATGTAATCAGAATCAGCAAACAATAATTGCCTTACGTATACAAGTCAAGTTGACTATTAAAACTCCAAGGTGATTGGATAGAAAGGTACTTCTCAGAGAACATAATCTAAAAGCTTAACATAAATCAGCACTAATTTGCAATTCAACATAGAAAGATAGTAATCGGTAACATCAATCACCATCAAAATGAAATATATACCCTACCATAACAACTAATATCACAAATGGCACTCTCCATACCTTAGGCTTTCTGTAAACCTTGGGCTTAAATTAATCAACCACAGGATTCATACTACAAATAATTGCATCGAAAACCTTCTAATCATTTGAAATGCAACACTAATATTTTACCAGCTAAAGCCCTAGTAGTTTACTCAGTCAGTCCACAAATTTCAAACCAGAAGCATTAATAACTCCTTTCAGAAATGATCAATCATAGTATCAGCAAATTTGAATTATTAACTCAACAAAAGGAAAATCAGTTACATAGAATCATATCATTTGAGTTTGCAAAAGATTCAAATCATGAAAGCGGAACATTTTTCCTAGTTTCTTTCCATTAGAACCGACGGTTACATCATAATTTAACAGATTTAAGAAAAAAGAGACACTAAGCACAGAAACCCAAATCCAGGAAAGTGAACCAAATATGTTAACATTCAAGTTATTCAGATCACTGAATGGAACAAATTATAACCTAAACTTTAAGACAAGAAATCCACCATTTACAAAACAATTAAAAAACATACTAAGTACTAGAATTCCATATTCTATAAAGAAATGTTGATCTAAGCTTAGATTGCTAAATTATAATATTCAACTATATAGAAGGGCGTGGAATTTAAAACTCACCTAAAAAGTATTAAAACCCACAAATTCTCGTTAAAATTTCACAAGTTTAAATCAAAGATCGTGATGAAAGACTGCAATTTCAAATTCAACAATTAAACCCTACATGACCTACCAACTAACTTTAAAAAATTCAAATTTCACAGAGCTTCAAAACACAGAAAGAAGGATCAGGGAGAGTTATTTTTTAATCAAAAACGAGAAAATATCAAGATCAACGAAGAAAATTCAAATTCATGAAATGAAACCCTAAAGCACTCACCTTACACAGCTTCAAGATTCGAAATTTAGAAGAAGTCGGTGGGGAGAACAAGACGGTGCGCATTTGCAGATCCAAAGTGAAGCTAGAGAAGAAATTGATCTGCAAGTGCACTTAAATTTTGAAAAATTTAAAATAAAATTAAAAAAAAAATATGAGAAAGAAAGAGAGAGTTTCTTTAGAGAGAGATAGAGAGAAAGAATAAAACGGTCTAAAGAGCTATTCAAACATAAAGGGGCGGACAATGGAGTTTCAAACCCTATGGTTATAGTTCGAGCATGTTTGGTTTCATTAACGGTGCTGATTTAAACACGTTGAAATCGTGGCCATGCGTTTCAACATAGCTTTCTGAGGGGTTTTTTTTTTTTCAAATCCTCTAACGGCCATATTTATTTTTTTCTTTTTTCCCTTTTGCTAAATAATTAATTATTATTATGGAGAAAAATATATGAAAAAAGGACAAGGGCAGGTGAAGGAAGACTTGTAATAATTTATTAAATTAACAGTAATATTAATATTAGCCTCACTAACACCTCTCACTAACCTATGTGGCAGCTCGAAATTAACTTGGTTAAGCAAGATTCATTATTGGATAAGCAAGACCTATGCGAACTAACCAATTGTGAGCTGACATGTCATGTTGTGAGAGAAAGTTAGTGAGAAATATTTGTCAGTGTAATATTATTCTTAAATTAAACCACGTCATAGAAAATACTATAAATTTCTAGAAATCTTAATTAATCATGGATTTATTAAGTATCTTAATTAAGATTAAGGCTATCTATTATAACCCATGAATTTGTTGAGGGGATAAGGTTATCATTAATAATATCAAGTATGGACTAAACATATGGTATAAAATTAAACGTGAGATTTTCGAGAAGGATTTTCTTTTTAATATACATTTATTACATGAGTGCATATTAAAATAATAATACTGCTGTTGTAAATCCATGTGTAGCAGAATGCTGCCATATACACAAATTGGATAAATCAGTCATCTTAAAGTCTTTAAAATATAGAATCTTAATACTGAAATAATTTATCAGTTGCATATAAAGTCATATTTGTAAATTATTTCTCAATTTTTAATATTGGGAAATTATATTAAGTAGTTTTTTTTTTTTTTTTTTTTTTGTGAATTGAAAAATAATTTATTTGTAAAACCCTATTATAAGAACCACTTAAATTGTAGTCGAATGACAGGACCTTAAGTTACCCAGAAGTCTTGTGTTCAAGTCTCATCAAGTGACCACTTACAATATTATTGACTTACCTGACACATTAAGCTTATAGGATGTTTAATGAATTCCAAGAATTAGTTGAGGTGTACGTAAACTAGCTCAAACTCTCCCGTCACCAAAAGAAAAAAAAAAAAAAAAAAAAACCTCTTATAAGGCAAACCAATAGAAATTTATTGGTTAGTTACTGTTGATGCGTGATTTTGACACCAATTAAACGCACGTGTGAAATACTAAGTCGGCCCAAATGACACACGATAATGGGGATAGTGAAGTGAATAATGGGTGAAGAAACAATGTTTTAAAGTGGTTCGGATGCTTAAGCAAGCGACTCCTACTTCCACTGATATTGTATTTATATTTAAAGGATCAGGTCGTGGCTTAGTGAACTGACTTTAGAGTATTGAGAAAACAAATGAGAGAGAGTAAGATATTGCAGAGAGAAATTAGCTAATCAAGAGTAAAAATGAGCGAATCCCACAAACGGGAGAAAAGCTCTCTATTTATAGTGAAATACATTGAGGTCATCATTACTTAATCCGTAAAAAGAGGGCAGATATCGTGCAAATCCTCTTTTGTGTCTCATTGCTCACCTACTCGAGTGATTTCCTCTGTTTGTGCAGGGATTGGACACGTTGACGGCCTCCAGCCTTTCATTAGTCTAGCGCGCACCTACTACATTGGCAAGAGCATGCTGCTCACGCTAGCATACGACGTGACTACATCTAAATGGCTGTAGGATCTGCATAGACCCGGCCATATACGCTGACCGGGCTCCCTACTTTTTCAGACATAACAGAAGTCCCCTAGTTTTTAAGGTTTAAGAGTCGAACCTTGGAAATTACATAATTATGCCTCGATTTGATGTGTTTGACGAGATGCTAGTCGAACCGACCTAATTGCAAGGGTGGTCAGGAGGACATTTCCTCGCATGCAACCTGGGATAATCTTTGCCCTTAGAGTCAGCGACTTGGTTTTAGGTACCCAGTGCTATAATGATGATTTCGACCTGGATGGAATTCCCGACCCGTTTACACTTAGCAGCTTTCAAGAGGATAAATGGTCACGCTGCTTCGCAGCTGATGTTACGTCACTTCGCGATCGACGTGAGATGAGGTCGAATAATCATGTCGCTTCGCGAGTGATAAGACGAAGAGTGTTTTTCATAACGAGCTCTTCAGATGTTTTCTGTTACGCTTTTGTTGCAGGTGCATTCAATGAAATACCTTTTATTCTGACAGACGTGTATTATGCGCAATAAGTGCCAGCCATGCTGAAACGACATTCTCTATCAGAGCATTAAATACGGAAGTGGGCGCACTTAATGTGGAGGAGGGAGAACGTGCCGTCGCTTGAGTTTTTTAACGGAAAAGAGCGACGATTTGGTTTCTTGAGGCATGATGGTCACTCTTCGTCGTTGATTCGTGACACGTGGTCGTGATCAACGGTCAGATGTGTTTTTCGCCCAAACGTTATTTGATTTTAGGAAACCAAAGGGCCACTTCCTTCACTATAAAACCCTAAACTCTTTTCAGGCAAAGTCAAAATACTTTCATTCTCAAAGAGAGCAAGAAACTTTCGTGAGCCTTGATTCTTTGCCTCCCAGACTGGTGTCCGTTTGATATTTGGAGCAGAAGGGTCAGTTTTCTAATTTCAAGAGGTAAAGATGATTACCTTCTTCTATTTTTGATTTTTTTGCTTTCAACAGTCGTCA
Organism: Pistacia vera; assembly: GCF_008641045.1. NCBI lineage: Eukaryota > Viridiplantae > Streptophyta > Magnoliopsida > Sapindales > Anacardiaceae > Pistacia > Pistacia vera. Next base: position 52,617 of record NW_022195151.1, on the reverse strand, counting down.
TGCGATGATTGTCCATCGGTTGCTCATTTTGCTAACGAGCTCTTATTTTCTTTGCATTTAACAAAACGACCAGTTTAGAGCTCTTCACGGATCCAGACAGGATAATTGCCTTCGGCTTTTTGCCCGAAGAAAGTCGCGACGCTAGATTGCTCGTGACAACCGCAAACCTGTGGAAGTACGGTTTCTTCAATTCGGAAGCGACCCTAGAGCCCCTACCGAGTGAGCTTCGCAACTTTGGTCATTTTTTTATTCGAGCATGCACCAAACTGTTTTGCTAACGACGTTCTCATGCAGTGACCATGCCTCCGAAGGTGCCCAGATCGCCACGACAGAGGTAGTTTCACCTTCCCCCAGGTGGGGGCCACCGGATCGAGTAGAGCTGCTCCCAGCGATCACCCCGTCAGAAGGGCGCCGGTTGGTGCTCCGGCCAAATCTGCGAGCGTTCCCCAGCCCATGGTTGTTCGCCCAAGGCAGAAGACGACAGCCCAACGACCGAAGAAGAGGAGGTAGATTCAAACTGAAGAATCAGACTCCGAACCGGAGGACTTGGGATTTCAACCCCGGAGGTCGCAGCCCTACCAAGCGTTCCGCTCAGGAGGGTCTGCTGGAGGTGCGACCGGCGTTGCCATTGGTTTGGGAGTCGGTCGCACCTCGAGCAGGGCAGAGCGGGGTCGCAGACCCTAGGAGGAGGCCAGGCAAAGAACCAGTGGGTGACACGACTCTTGCTGGAGGCGTGGGCACGGGCACTCCTGTGCTTGACTCAATGGTACAACTTCCGGACCATCTGCAGCTGGTGGTTTTTACCCTCCTGGAATGCGGGCTCGCAGAGGCCTTTAAGGAGTTCATGTCTTCTGGTTCTGTGGAACTAATGTCCACATCCATTCAGTACCTGAGCAAGGTAGAACGAGTTGTCCTCGGCGAGGACTTTGTTTCGTTTTAGTAGCGAAGAAACTAACTTGTTGCTTTTCTGTTCGCAGGCCCTGCTTTCCATATAACTGTCCCTACAAAAGGTCCAACTGGGAGCCGTTGAGGAGATGATCGTGCTGAGAGAAGAGAACACTAGGCTCAAACGGGACTTGGAAGCCGCTAAAGCAGAGAAAGACTTATCCACCGCTTCGACGAACCAGTACCTGAATGAGAGGAACACTGCTCTTCGCACGGTGGACTTCCAGAAAGCCGAGCTAAAGAAGCATGGAGAGTAGATAAAATAGCTTCAGAGGACAGTGGCCAGACTCACCAGAGAAGGTGGTGAGAAAAACTAAGAGCTGAAAACGACCTCTGAACGAGCCCTGTGAGCAGAGCAGGAGAGGGTCGAGCTGTGGGAGGCCACCGAGAAGCAAAGGCAAGCGCTTGAGGCTGAGCTCCAAGCTAGTCAAGAAAGAGTCACTTCGCTGATTGAAGAGATGCAGCGTCAAGAGACAGAGATCGAGTCGAAGGCCGCTGAATGGACCATCCAGTCCATCTATGCCCTTCAGCCAAAGAATCCCGAGCTGAATATGTCCGACCTCCAGAAGGAGTACCAGGAGATCCTTATATCCATGGCGCGGCTTGACAATGAGGATGCGACAGAGGCCGCCGAGGGACCTGCCGAGGGAGAGTATTAGGGGTATACCCCCGAGCCTATGGCCAGCCAGGTGATCAACGACCAGCCTGCGAACGAGGAGGTCGTGCCTCCGGACGAAGGCCAATGAATGCTTTTACTTTTGGGGCCTTCTTTAGTTCGCTTATGTACTTTCACTCTCAATGAATAAAAACATTGCTTTCTTTATCTTTTGAGTACTTACAATTTTTATGCCATATATACATATGAGATCGTCTTCTAACCGTTAACAATTACATTGGAACAAGTCCATGCGAATGGAACTACTATGCGAACAGAATTATACATATAAAAAGTGATTAGAAAAGAACTGAATTACACTTGTTATTTACAAAGATTATGAAAAATAAAATCTTTACAAGGAAAAATTGAGTTCGAAATTACTGATAATATGGTCGGAGATGTTCAGCATTCCAAGCTCACGGCACTACAGAACCATTCATTCTTTTGAGATGGTAAGTCTTCGGTCTTATCACTTTGGCGATGTGGTATGGGCCTTCCCAGTTTGGTCCCAAAACTCTTGCACTTGGTTCCCTAGTACCGAGAAGGACTTCCTTCAAAATGAGGTCGCCGACCTGGAAGTCTCTTCTTTTGACCTTAGAGTTGAAGAACCTTTTTGCGCGTTGTTGATAGGCTACTATTCTTAACTGAGCCTTGCTGCGATGTTCTTCAACTAGATCAAGAATCGCGCGCATAAGCGCTTCATTGTCGGCTTCGTTGAACAGGTCCTTCCGAAGCGAACTAGTCCCTACCTCCACAGGGATCATCACTTCGCAACCATATGCTAGCAAAAAGGGGGTTTCTGAGGTAGAAGTTTTCGGAGTTGTCCTGTATGCCCATAGGACTTCAGGAAGGTCATCGGCGCAATTTCCCTTGGTTGCGCCAAGTTTGGCTTTCAAAGTGCGCTTGATGGTTTTGTTGACAACTTCAACCTGATCATTTGCTTGCGACTGAGGCAATTTTTTTATGGATATCCAGCTTGTCGCAAAACTGCTTGAATTCCTCGTTGTCAAACTGTTTACCATTGTCTGAGATGAGCGTATGAGGAATCCTATAGCGGCATATAATGTTTTTGCAGACGAAGTCCTTGAGCTTTTTGGTCGTGATCGCGGCTAATGGTTTTGCTTTAACCCACTTGGTGAAGTAATCCACTACGACCACGGCATACTTGACTCCCCTTTATCAACTGGCATGGGACCGATGAGATCGATTCCCCACATGGAGAATGGCCAGGGGCTGGTCATAGTTATGAGCTAGTGGGAAGGAACTCGCGGTATGTTCGCAAACCGCTGGCACTTGTCACACCTTTTGACAAAGTTGTAGGTGTCTTCTTGGATTAGGGGCCAATAGTATCCTTGACGAACAACTTTGTTGGCGAGAGATCGTGTGACGGTGTGATTACCACAGATCCCTTCATGTATCTCTCTCATGATATAATCTGCTTCTTCATTCGTTACACATCGGAGGAGAGGGGCGCTGAACTCTTGTTTGTACAGTTGGTCTCCAATGAGTGTGTAACGAGCAGATCTTGTTCACAGGATCCTTGCTTCGATCTTGTCGTTGGGCAAGGTCCCATCTTGGAGATACTGGATGATAAAGGTCATCGAGGAAACTGATCCTGCCACATTCATGGCATGTTCGGTCGAGCTAATACTGGGGGTCTCGATGAACCGAACAAGAATTCTTTCCAGTGCATCTGAATCCAGCGACGAGGCTATCCTTGCCAAGGCATCTGCCACAGAGTTACTGTCTCTAGGAATCTGTATGATCGTGAAGTGCTTGAACGGCTCGAGTGCAGCCTTAGCTTTCTTCAGATAGCTGATCATATTTTCTTCCTTGGCCTGGTATTCTCCTAAAATCTGGTTAACAACCAGCATGGAGTCACTGTTGGATGCAGATCGTGGTTGAACCCATTTCCCTGGCCAACCATAATCCAGCGAGCAGAGCTTCATACTTGGCCTCATTGTTGGTCGCTTTGAACCCGAACCGGAGGATGCCATGGATAGGAGCCCCTTCGGGACTCAAGAGGAGAAGACTTGTCCCGACCTTCTTTTTATTCGATGATCCATCGACATAAATGCTCCAGGTCGATAAATTTTGGGTAGTTTCCCGAATGACTTCGTTGGGTTATTGCTCTGACTCATTCGTCGGATGATATGAGAATTCTGATATGAAGTCGCAACGGCCTGCCCTTTGATGGTTGCTTTCGGTCTGTACTTCAGATTGAACTGACTTAATTCCATGGCCCATTTAAGCAATTTACCCGATGCCTCTGGTTTCTGGAGGACTTGTCTGAATGGGTAGTTGGTCATTACATGGATCGTATGGGAGTGAAAGTAAGGTCGCAACTTTCTGGAAGCGATCAGTAGGGCATAAGCTAATCGTTTCATTTCTGGATACCGCATCTCGGCATCCAACATACGCTTGCTCGCGTAATACACTAGCCATTGGAACTTATTCTCTTCTCGAACTAAAGTTGCACTGACCGCGAACTGAGAGATAAACAGGTATAGGAGGATGATCTCTTGCGGGAGAGGTTTGGACATAAGAGGTGGCTTTCCGAGGTGTTCTTTAATGCTCTAGAATGTCTGTTCGATTCGGGAGTCCACTCAAACTTCTTGTTGGCCTTTAGTACATTGAAGAATGGCAAGCAGCGATTTGTTGCTCTCGATATGAAGCGACTGAGTGCCACTATTCACCCATTGAGGCTCATGACCTGCTTCTTGGAGGTCGGGCCTTCGATATCGAGGAAGGCTTTGATTTTTTCAAGGTTGATCTTTATTCCCCTCTGGTTAGCCATGTATCCCAGGAATTTTTCGGAGGATACTCCGAATGAGCACTTGAGAGGGTTTAGCTTCATTTTGTATTTTCAGAGGATGTCGAACATCTTAGCGAGATGCGCTATATAATATGAAACGATATGCGACTTGACCAGCATGTCATCTACATAGACCTCAATTGATTTCCCTATCTACTCAAAAAACATCTGATTAACCAGCCGCTGGTAGGTTGCGCCAACATTCTTGAGGCCAAAGGGCATAACCTTGTAGCAATACAGCCCCCGATCTGCAATAAAGGAGGTATGCTCTTCGTCCGGCGTGTACATCCGAATTTGATTGTATCCCAAGTACGCGTCCATAAAACTCAGCAGCTCGTGCCCGGAGGTGGCATCCACGAGCTGGTCGATCCTAGGCAGGGGAAAACTATCTTTTGGGCATGCTTTATTGAGGTCGGTGAAGTCAACGCAAGTCCGTCACTTGCCATTGGGCTTCTTTACCAGAACTAGGTTAGCAACCCAGCTCGGATAGAGCGCTTCCCGCATAGATCCGTTTCAGATGAGGTTATCCACTTCGACTTTTAGGGCAGCGTATCACTCCAGATCCATCGCTCTTCTCTTCTAGCGGACTGGCTTGGCTTCACTATCGATGTTTAAGGCATGGTAAATTACATTCGGGCTGATCCCAACCATATTTGCATGTGACCATGCGAACACATCGATATTCTTTCTAAGGAAGCTGGTCAGTTCGGTGGCAAGCTGGGGGTTGAGATTGCTCTCGATCCTCAACACTCGGCTCGGCTCGCTCTGGTCGACTGACACTTCGGATAGGTCTTCAACTGGCCCACTGGAAGGGCATTCTTGGATACGGGGGTCCAAGTTATTCTTGGCTGGGCCAGGCTGTAGTTTGATCTAACTGATCATCATTGCCTGCTCGAGAATACCCCGCGAGATGCCTTTTCCTTTGCACGTCATCTGCACTGCCCTCACATAGCAGTCGCAAGATGCGCGCTGAGATCTGCTCACTTCCCTTATCCCCGTCGGGGTGGGGAACTTCATCTTTAGATGGTAAATCGAGGTGACCACCTTGAAGTTTCTTAGTAGAGGTCACCCCAGGATGCCATTGAATGCGGAGGGGCAATCTACTACCAAGAATTATGTAACCTTGGTCACCTCGTCGAAGTCACCCAACATGACTGGAAGCGAGATCGTTCCTTTGGGGATAAGATGATCCCCGGTAAAACAGTATAGAGGGATGAAGGCAGGCTTCAAGTTAGCCTCATCCAATTTCATTCTATCGAAACCTTGCTAGAACAGGATGTTCACAGCGCTTCTGTTGTCCACCAACACTATGTGGATGTCGCAACGCCCGATTAGGGACGTGATGACGAGAGCATCGTCATGAGGATGATGCAATCGTGCCACGTCTTTCTCAAGGAAGGAAATTTCCTCTTCTCTGCGAACCTTGGGTGGTCGCTACGTCGCGTTCATCACATGGATAGGGTCGCGATGAGCTGCGCGAACATATCACTCCTGGGCACCTTGCAAATTGCCTGCGAGGTGCGGTCCTTCAAATATGACTCCAACGTTGTAAATGCCCTTACGACCATGACGCTTCTTGCTCGGTTCCCCTTGATATTTCTCCTGCACGAGAGTGGAATCATCAATATACTCTTTGAAATGCCCCTGCTTGATAAGGTCTTTGATTGCCTGTTTGAGAGCTCGGCACTCATTAATGTGGTGCCCATTATCCCGATGCAAGCAACGGTATTTTTTATTATTTCTGGCTGATGGGGGATTTTTCATGGGCTCAGGCTCTCCGCGCAGGTCAGCTTCTTTCGACTTGTCAAGAATAGCCGATACAGATGCATTCAAAGGCGTATATTGGTTCCTGTCACAATCGCGACGAGGAACTGGAGCATAAGACTTTTTGGGCTCAAACCGTGGTTTCTTTCTTTTTCGTTGATCATCATTAGCCCATCTGCGATCAACTCTCCTACTTTCCCCCCGACCAGGCGCATTACCTAAAGTGTCAGGGTAGTGGCGGTGGAGCGCCGCCATGGAGTTTTCAATACGAAGGTATTTCTCCGCAAGGTTGTAGAAGTGGGTGAGGGAAACATCATCCTCAGCCTACAGTTCTTTCCATAGATCGGTCTATGGGCGAACTCCCACTATGATGAGAGTCCGAACAGACTTTTCAGGAGTGTGAGCTACCTTATTAAGCTCTATTTGGAATCGATCGATGTAAGACTAGAGGGATTCATCCCTCTCTTGCCTTATATTGCTGAGGTAGCTTAAAGACATTGAGAACTTCATGTTTGCTTGGAGGTGTCTCAGGAACGTCGTGTTCATCTAAGGCCACAAGCTGATCGATCCCGCTGGGAGTGACCTGAACCACCGTTTAGCATGAGAGATGAGATTTACTGCCAAACAACGACACTTCGCCAAGTTTGAAACCTGGTGAAGCTCCATCAGGTCGTTGAATTCGTACAAGTGATCATGCGGATTAGAATTTCCATCGAACGCCTGCATATCGGGTATTCTGAATCTTAATGGGAGAGGTGCGGCTAATACCGCTGAAGAAAAGGGAGACGCTGCTGCGACCTGCCCTTGCTTATTTTGCTGGGCTTTTAGCTGATCTAGAGCTTGCTATAGCTCCTCAATCTATGGCAGTGGAGCTATTTGGGGATTGCTTTCCCTCATGCGAGTTCAACCCTCGCGATTGTGGTTGAGGAAAGTCTAGAGGTCGGATTCCTCTTGGCCTCGACCAACAGTTCCGGCCGCTCTTGACACACGCTAGCTAGAGTTGTGTGATGGTGATGAATGGTATGGGAAATTTTCACGACCTCCGCAGTGGTACGAACTGCCCCGCGGAGTGTGGGAACCTCCCGCACGATGACGATCGGGATCGTTGTTCTGGCGGTGATGAGAATCGCCCCGCCTAGCACTTTTATGGGAGTGCTCATGCGACGTGGCATGGGACGGCTTGGGATGCGACCTGTCACCGAGCCTTAACGCCACGGGTATTCTACTCGGGACGTGGTCGATGTTTGTCGGCCCTTTGGAGCCCTTAGGCCCACTGTTCACCACTTGCTTACCCTTCCTTCGACGCGCTGCAGTGCGCGCGGCATGAGCTGTTGCCCTTTTCCGCGCTTTCACATGACCTGCAGGCGTTTTTTGCGGTTGCATCGCTCCATTTGATTCGGGTGGCATGCCCCGGTCTAAACAGTCCAATCTTTGGTTAACCGTTTGGAGAGTATGTTGAACCTCTCCAGGTAGCTCATGACGACAGGGTCAAGTTGTGAGCTTGAAGGGATATCCCCCACGGCATTTGGTGGAACTGAGGGCACCTCGGGAGAAGTGTCTTCTTGTACCTAGGGGATCTTCTCAGCACCATGATTGGTTCGCTCATGTTCGAATCGGCGAGCCATTTGTTGTTGTAAGACCGTTTAGTCAAAGATTCTCCTAATGAAGGATGAATACTAAATCAGGCCCTCCTTCTAGTGTCAAACTGTTGATGCGTGATTTTGATACCAACTAAACGCACGTGTGAAATGCTGAGCTGGCCCAGATGACACACGCGAATGGGGGTAGTGAAGTGAATAATGGGTGAATAAACAATGTTTTAAAGTGGTTCAGATGCTTAAGCAAGCGACTCCTACGTCTACTGATATTGTATTTATATTTGAAGGATCAGGTCACGGCTTAGCGAACTGACTTTAGAGTATTGAGAATACAAATGAGAGAGAGTAAGATATTACAGAGAGAAATTAGCTAATCAAAAGTAAAAATGAGCAAATCCCACAAACGGGAGAAAAGCTCTCTATTTATAGTGAAATAAATTGAGGTCATCATTACTTAATCCGTAAAAAAGGGGCAGATATCGTGCAAATCCTCCTTTATGTCCCGTTGATCACCTACTCGAGTGATTTCCTCTGCTTGTGCAGGGATTGGACACGTAGACGGCCGCCAGCCTTTCATTAGTCTATCGCGCACCCACTACATTGGCAGGAGCATACTGCTCACGCTAGCATGTGACGTGGCTGCGTCTGAATGGCTGTAGGATCTGCATAGACCTTGGCCATATACGATGACCGGGCTCTGCGTCAGCCCTACTTTTTCAGGCATAACAGTTACCAATCATTTTGGATTTTCAGTTAACTGAGAGTAATTTAGTTTAGTAGGTAACGGAAATTTTGAAAAAGACTATTTCCTTGACACTTTCAACTATTTTTAAATTGAGACCTGAAAGATGGGTTATTTAATATAATCATTCTAAAATATTTAATTATTACTAATAGAATATTTTTGGGCAAATAGTTCAAACATATAAACTGTGGTAAAGATTAAATTATAGGAATAAACAGACAATTGGTAGAGAAATATGGTATACCTTAAAAGGAGAGCTTAAATAATAAATTATCTTAAGCTTTACACCATTTGGTGTATGTAATGTCTTATTCATTTGTATAATACACATTTCTCATTGTCAACGTCAATCTAAAAGCCATAGTAACTGTTTCAGTTCAAATTTGTGATGGAGAAAAATGTGGATAACATAACACAATGATGCTGTATCTGTCATCCATTACATAAGCTAACAAAATATGCTTCTTCATAACACAAGACCTGTTCAAACTTATCAAACAAAGAGATTACAGATACTTACCTTCCTACGTCAAAGGACATTTTGTCACCATCCCCACCTTCATCTATGATGATGAAGAAGAAGAAGCCCCTTTGAAGATGAGGAAGTTGAGAGATTCTAATGCAAAGTAGATGAAACTTCCCTTGAAATGGTTGAAAGAACAACTGCCATCCATGCCCTACATCTTGTCAAAAATCCTATTAAACAAAAACAACAATAATCTCATCTCTGAATAAATAGCACAAATTTTACTATTGGTTTTGAATAAATATTTCAAAACTACCTTTTTTATGTGTGCAGCAATAAGAACAGTGTCAGAGACTTCATAAGTCAAGGGCTTGAGATGCAGAAGTCATACTTGAGTTTGCATCTTCAATGGCATGTCTGTATCTTTTATCACAGCTTTACCTTCCAACTCTTCTCTCTCACTCTTTCACACAACCAAAGTAATTAACAAACCCAACTGGCTAGATTTGTAACCTTTTACCTTTATATTTCCTTCACGAATGGAGAGAAAATGAAAACTTGAGACTTCTAACCAAGACATTGTAGAAAGGCTTTTACCTCTGACACTAATCGTCTTTTTCCAACATAAATGAAATTCAAAGTTCCAATTTAATAAATTCAGAGTGGTATTTCTGTACAGTGTAAATGCATGGTACCTAAGAAATTAATGCAAAGGTTAAAGCGTGAGCCAGATATTAAGCAAGAATCCCTGTTAAATTTGAAAAATTTTATTTTAAATTAACTCTCTCAAAAGTATTAGTCTATAGACTCCCCTTTCCATGTGCTCCATGTATTTCTCTAGCAAAGCCCCAGCCACTCCATTACTTGAGCCCATGCCTTTTAGCCCCTTCTATATATGCACAAACTAGTTAGGGGCGACAGCAAATTTACAATTCACATTTTGATTGTATTTCGGCTTTCAATGTTTTAAAACAATATTTCCGAGAACTTATCTCTTTTTCATGTTGCTGCTGGTGTGAGATCCCTCAGCCTAAGTTTGACTGGAAAACCATATGGGGCACAATTAAAATGCCAATTAATCAATCAATAAAGAAAAATTTATACAAATATCCAATTTTTGTACAAATTACTAATCGTTTAGAACAGACTTTCTGGAGGCAAAATAACTAAACTCTTGCAAAAACACAAGCATGATACTTGCGAAAGACAGACCAACTATTAAATTTACTAAATTACTTTTGCTTAATCTATACTTCACCTGTCGTAGCTACAGAATACAGGCATGAACAACAAACAAATATTTTGAAATAAACAAAAACTTAATATTATGTCATGAAACATAGACTAAACTTATAGGTACAAAACACCAGGGGATTGAACAGCTGCATCATCTCTCTTCTCACCAAAACGTAAAAAGATTCAACAAAAAAAGAAAAAAAGCCCTCATGGTGGTGTCAACAAATCAAAACTAATCCCAGAACTGATTGGGGTTTCATTACTCTCATGCTGATTCGACTTTCTGACTTTATTCTGGCGACCAGTTGCAGAATCATTTTCTCTAAAGCGAGGGTGCTTCCCCCTATTGTTTTCCCTCCCCTGCATAGGATAATCAAAATTTAGAAGGTAAGCGAAAAGGGGGGGTCAGTTTCCCAAGATAGTGGCCGTTAAGAGGAGATAACAACATCAAAGGCCAAAGGGCAATCCTCTAGATTGCATACCGACAAGGAGAAATAGTTGTAGTCCATGCAATAACTGACCTTCCTCGGTGGTTACCACCCTTATTTTCACGGTGTCGTTCTTGATTACCTCGAATAGGCTCCAGTATTCCTTTTCAGCCTCACCTGAGACACAAAGGTAAAATACCACCACCCTCAGTGTCACAACTAGTAATGTCTAATTTATGAAAATTAGGATCATCAAAGGGCATAATTAATCTCATCACATGGTCATAGTCATGTAAGACAATAATAGGGGTACATTAGCTTATTGTTACGAATACTCATCATTAAAAAGCCGTCTTCCAGACTAGAAAGAAAGAAGATAAATGTGTATGAAAGGCCACTGCAGAATGTTTGGCATACATACCTTGCGATGAAAAGTACAAACCATACAACAAAGTATCTACAAATAAAGTTATAGAGGAATTTTAAAGTTGTTGCATACCAGTAACCGGTTCTAGAATGGCAATAAAATTTTCACAATCAGGCCACCTTCTTTAGCTAGGACTGCAGCTGCCCGAGCTTTTTGAGCTCCTTCAGTTTCTTCAAATCATATGTACCAATCAGCTCCAATCTTGAAATCAATGAACTCGCAACAAGAAGAATGTGAAGACAATTGTCAAAGCCAACAAAGCCTAGACCAACAATTTGGAAAAAGATGCTCAATTTCATTCTTGCTGTTCAGACAAAATAACTTATAATCTAGGGGAATATGAAATGAATGAAAACACTAGAGCCAGTATAACAATGGTAAATGAAATCACAATCATCCAAGTAGAACAGTAAAAGAATAGATACAAATTCCATAATTACAAAAAAAAAAAAAAAAAATTATGGACACTATAAAAAACTCCTAGAAAATATTGACTTCAATGAAAATCAACACTAATCAAGAAGCAATGAAGACATATAATCTAAACCAGATAACGGGGAACCATCATGTTACCTTAACAGTGCCAAATTTTTTGAAAACACCCTTCAAATCCTCACGCATAACAACATTCATGTCATCCTTATAGGTAGCAACTGCAGATTTTTCTTCTTTTTCTTCTCCCTTTTCCATGGAACCTTCAGACGACTTCTCTCCATCTTCATTATCTGCCTTCAGCTCATTTTCTGGGGAATCTAGTTCTCCATTTACTTTCTTTGCACTATCATTAGCTGGCTCGTGAGTGCCATTTTTGTCCCCAGCTACGGTATTCTTCAATGTGAATGCAACAATTAAGCCCTTCGGATAACTGTCATCATCATGAGTGCAGAACATTAGGTTACAATTTTTTGCTTTGGGGTGGGGGGTAGGACCAATAGAGCTCATATAATAGAGTGTTTTTAATTACTTTGCTTCAGAATTTGAGTTGTTTTTGCGACTTGAACCCATGTGTGGACGAAATTTCTCAACTTCCTCGACCTCTTTGGCTCGTTCCTCATCAAAGTCTTTCCTGAATGGTGAAGAAAATCTATGAGAACACAACAATAAAGATAAAAAAGTTTTAATGTGCAGACATGAACAAAAGAGAAAGCCATCAAGTTCTTCTGTACATGCCCAAAAATAAACTAATAAATGTAAGCAAGATTCATCGAAGAAACTTCATTTGTCCATTTAACTTGTCTGTTTCTGCATATTGCCAATATATAAACTCAAAAGCCAAAAACCATAAAACATTACGAACAAAGAAAAATAATTATTTTAAACATCTTCTTTATATCGTGGATAACTATGTAGAATACATTGTGAAAGAGACATAATCTAATTACCAGACATTTGGAAATCACATTGTTTAATACTTCTGAAAAGTCTCATTGAAATAATTATAAGAAAAACCAAAATCCCACCCACAACTTACTTTGGCTTCAATTCTAGATCAACACCTGCATAAACCAAGCTTTGCTTCAAAACATTTTCTGCATCTTCCTCTGTTGAAAACTCAATCAAAGCAGTACCGCAAAACAACCTTTTATCTGCTACATGCCGAGGCAACCTCACACTATTAACCTTAAATAATTAAGAACATAATCAGATGAAGAGAACTTTACTTATTTAGTTACTCCACATCTAGAGTTCGAAAAGATAGAATCAGATCACTTAACAAATATATTGCACCAAATCTAAAGTAAGAACCCACTTCTGGCAGCTAGTGATGGATTTGTATCATTCAATTTAAGGCACTCCAACCGTCAACTTCAAATAAAGGGAATAGCTAATACCTTAGCATATTGAGAGAAAAAGGACGACACATCTTCCCGATTCACATCATATTCTAGAGGTGATGCAGCAATTGTTCTTCCATCTAATTGCTCTTTCATCTCCTCTGCCTTTGGTAATTCAGCAACTCGACCAACTTTCTTCCCTGAAGGACCCAAAAAGAAAAAGTAAACAAATGTGTGAAATATACAATAAAAGATCCTAACAAATGGATGTTGATAATTGATGTAACCAATAATAGCCTGAACTTTTCTTCTCAAATACAATACTACATTAAAAATTAACCATCAACTGCGACTCTCTCAGAAAATATATGCTCGAGAGAGAGAGAGAGGTTAGAAAAATTCTAGCTTTTTGAATAAAAATGGAGAAAAATCACTTAAAAGGCAATAAATACGTCTAAAATGCTAAACAGACCATGCCCAGATAGAAATTAAACCAAGCCAAAGATCTGAATTTAGCTCCCTTAGACTTTTACTATTATTTTCTTTTTTGGTCTCCCAAATTCCATAATGAAATTTTCAATTACAAATGCTATGCAGTATTTCCTCAAATCTAAACAGAGCGTCAGTCAGAGGTTTAGAAAATCTACCGTCTTCAGAAAGTTTAAGAGAAGTAGATTTTTTAAGAGTTTCAGCCACGGCCTTCAATGTATCTTCAGGCATGTCTTCTGCCTTCACATTGCCCAATTTTAAATGATCTTTCATCTTCTTGAACGAACAAATCAGGGCCAAGCTAACAACTGTACTCTCAGTCAATATCAACAAAAACACACTTATGCAATATTCAAATACTCAAAAAATCAAAACCTCCGCATTTTCCAAGAAACAAAAGCCCACACAGTTGGTTTCAAATAATGAACTTTTCCCTAAAAAAAAAATCAATATAAATAAATGACAAGAGTGAGGATACACGCATCCTGGCTTTCGCTCATCTTTTTTCTGAGAAACTCGTCCGTAGGAATATTGCTGTCGCTGAAGTAAAACTCAACCTGCAAAATACAAATAATTAAGAAAACAAATAACTCAACTAAAAAATAAAACAAAAAAAATTAAAATATTTCAAAGAGTGAAGCAGTTGGAAGTTAAAAAGAAAGACCTGTCTGAGCACTGCTTTAGCTGTTTCTTCATCCAAGGACGCCATTGTTATTGTTGTGACTAAAGAGAGCGGAAGAGAGCGAGAAGGGGAGACAGAGAGTGTTTAGGGTTTTGGGGATGTTTTAGTTCAGGGTTAAATTAAAGACAACATATATATAGAGACAGATACATAAATACTTTAATGTTTGAACTCAACCACAGTGGTTGGCTACGACTTATCGTGCCTTCATTTGCCCGCCACGTACGTTAACTGCTACTTGGCGAGTCATAATCGGAATTGGTATTTTAATTTTTTTTTTTTTTTCACCTCTTCTATTAGATAAAAATTTAATTTCAGAGAGAAGCAAAATATTAAATTTTTTTTTTTTTTTTTGGTTGATTGGGTGTCCAAATTAGTCTATGCGTATCTTATGTAATCCACAAGATCCATTAAACGCCTTAGAAGTCCAAAATATACCTCAACTAATCTTTAGGATTCATTGAACACCCTACAAACCTAAAGGACTAAGTAAACCACAAGATTTAGTAGGTGATCTCAATATTTAAACCCAAAAACTCAAGAAAGAATGCAAACCTTTTTCACCGTCAGGTCAATCCCTTGGTGTTCACAATATTAAATTTCGTTCCAATTAATACTCAATTTTTTTCTAAAATTTGGTGATCGAAAAAACTAATATTTTTTTATATTTTCACTTAATAAACAGTTATCTATAACCACTAAGCTTATGGTCGGATAATAAAACCTTAATAATCTTAATAGATTACCTGGAGGTCTTGTTACCTAATCCATTGGACTTATAAAGTGTTCAATAAGTCTTAAGAATTAAACCCTAGTTATCAAAAAGTTATTAGAATGATTTTTTTTAAATTGTGCTTATAATTATATTCCTATCCATTTACATAATTTTTTTTTTTTTTAAATGTTCTTCTTGTAGGCCAACATTTTATACTTCAAAGTTTTCATATATTTTTCTCTTCTTCAGAGTTTATGTTTTTATTATCAGTGAACTCCTTAATCAAGTATTTTAGTCCAATTAAGTTTTACTATCCTTTTATTTACTTTTTTTTTTTTTTTTTTTTTAGCCAGGATGTTATTGTGTTTGATTCTAAAAAAAATATTATTTTTTTAGTATTAAATCAGTCGGAAAAAATGCAAATATTGATTTTGATATAATTTAGTTTATATTTTTCAACTTATTAATTTTTGCATTATTTAAACTAATAAAATTAAAACTTGTTTAAGTAATATATAATTTAATACAAAGGGGCATATATGTCAAAATGATAATTTTAAGATATTTTTGTGCACTAAAACAAATAATTTAACACTTAAAACCAAACTATAAAAAGCCAAAAAAAAGCCATATCATGTAGATTTAACTATTCAATTCATAAACCAATTCAGTCTAATTCAGTTTTCAGATAGTAAAACAAACACCATTGTGTTTTTCTTTTTAGTTAGAAGTCTGCATTAAACCAATTCAGTCTACTTCAGTTTTCAGATAGAAAAACAAACACCACTGTGTTTTTCTTTTTAGTTAGAAGTCTGCATTTCAATCACATAATTCAAATATTTAAGAAAACCAAATTTTATCATTGTAAAAAATAAATAAATCTCATCAAATAGTAAATTACAATGAGATTAGTTCTTTTAATTTAAAATTTCTGACTTAAATAGTTTACATAAATTTTCAAACATGGATTCAATAAAATTCAACAGTATAAGAATTACTTAAGTAGCAAACAAAATAACTACCTCCAAACTCTTTCTCACATCTAGCAGTTCCTAAAATATCTACTGCAGAAAATTTAAGTTACAAGACCTCGTCCCAGTTACTATCAATTTACATTATCATTTAGGGTATAAAAGTATTCATTATCATCAATTTAAATTATCGGTTAGGGTAGAGTATTTCTTTCATATGATCTCATTGAGAGTATTTCTTCATATGATCTCGTTGAAACCACAGCCAAAACACACAATAATAATAATGAAAAGTAAAGAAGACAATCAATTTACCATGATTCGTTCCAATAATAAATTATATCCAGCATTCAAATAGAATAATTTTATTGAGTTTCAAAAATCTGCATAATACAATAATCTTAAAGTATGAACAGTTCACTCTTGTTTTCTATTTCTCACTATCTAGGTTTTTCACTATTACAAAATACATATAATAGAAAACCTAACCGCAGTTGGGCTTTACCCAATATGCATCAGCATAAGCCGATCATCCGTAGTGGTCATGTGAAGCATGAACCATATTTAACAGATCTAACTGTTTTTCACTATTACAAAATACATATAATAGAAAACCTAACCGCAGTTGGGCTTTACCCAATATGCATCAGCATAAGCCGATCATCCGTAGTGGTCATGTGAAGCATGAACCATATTTAACAGATCTAACTGAAAACAAAAAACATATAATCCCTAATGCTTATAATTTGTTCTCCAATGGTTTCCAATGAACAAAATGCTTAAATTTTGTCATACAACCATGCACACCAACTAGTAATTAAGTACAAACAAAACAAACTGCAGGATCAGTTTCCTTATAGAATTTGATTACAGAAACAATTTTTTTAGTAGGCGATTACAGAAACACATGCTATCAATCATTAACCATGAATAAATGATGCAAATCATGTTTCATCATATCATCAAAGTACAACAAATGGTCTATTTTTAAGTAAAGTTCACCTCCCCTCAATGATCCCATTTCTTCAGGTTGTGCATATCTTTTTGTTACTAGCACCCTCTGAGTTCCACATTTAGGACCGAGGTGATTTATTCACAAGGGAAAATAACTGAAGGCCTAGCATCACATTCTGAATGGAAAATTCCATCTTTCTATGGCAGTAAGTTTTCCTGCTCTTACGAAGCAGTTTGACACTCGTGTGCTTACATAAAGTCCTCTTCCAGTTCCTGCAAGGACTTACTTTCTGAAGCAATCTGTTTGTTAGATGTCATCTTGTCGGACACCATCAATCCCTTGTAGCTCCTTATCTCTGCCTGTCTCTCCTTTTCAAGCCTCTCCATCTCCTCACGCCGTTTCTGCAAACAGATATGTAAAGAGATTTTTATTAAAAAATTAAAGATAGATAGATAGATAATATATGGATGCAAGATTCAATGGACATAGAGTTCTGACTGACTATCAAGAACTAAAGATATCATAAACCAAGAACTGTCTATACTGAATATCAAGGACTAAAGATATCATAAACCAAGAACCGTCTATATTACTAAACCAGATATGTCAATATAACTGTACAAGGTAATGCACTTTACATATTTTGGTCACAGAAATGGGAGCTAAGAATATAGGAAATGCTTAGCAGCATAACTTCTGTAACTAGTTCCCAGACCATGAGCAGATAGATACGTCATTTAAAAAATTAAAATAGGATTTCAAGTTCATTAAATAACAGGAATAGCATCTGGTATTAACTCACCCATATTACAGAACAAAGATGGAAATTTGCCATTTACATAACTAAAAGTCTAAAACCATGACAACACAGATATTTTATTTATATTTTTACTTCCTCAGACTTTTTTCCTGAAAATCACTCCCAATGTATCATCTCACTCTGCCTGATTAAAACCAAGTAATTTGACAACCCACCCCAACCCCCAAACTCACCCTACCTATCTTCCCCCAAACTCATCCTAGCTATCTTCCGTTCCAAGCAAAGGAACACATAAACGAGACAGAAGAGAAGGAAAAAGACGTCCATAGTTTTCATATTAGAATTTGGAATCTTCACAACATCAAGATTAATTACTAATTAATAAGGAGAGTGCAAGTTATAAAACTCACTTTATCTCTCAGCTGGAGTTTCCTCTCAGCTCTTTCTGCGGCATTTGCTGATTCTCGCTCAGCTGCAGGAATGTAACAAAAGGAAAATGACCATGAGCAAAAAGAAAAAAGATGCAGAAGAACTAAATTCGTGAACAATATAAGAAAAATTGAGAACATTAAACCAAAGTACTAAGCATGAATTCCTTCAAGATGGAATAACAGAATATTACTATTTAAGAAACCATTTGATAAACAACGAAGTGTATAGAAGTTACCTTTTAAATCAGGTTTCCTTTCCACTTTTGTTTTGTTCAATCTATTAACTACCTCATTTATCCGCTTTTCCACCCTCACAGTGCGAACCTAAATTGAGCATCAAAACCACGCAAAAATCCGTCACTCACAATCAAGTTCAACCCAACAAACACAATCAAGTTTCAAAGCTTGCAACTCATAGAAAATACAAGCACAAACAAGTCTCAAAGCTTGCAAATGATAGAAAATACAAGCACATAAACCAGAAAAAACAAAGGATGTTACCATTTTTGAATTGTGGAAACCAACTTGGCCAACATCCATGGAAGCAGTTTTCTTTAAATTGGACCATGGAGTGTAAACAACATCAATATTATTCACCTTGTTGCCTGCCACATAATGAAACGGATTACAATGCCTCAATGCTTACAATTACATATCATATTTCTTTCAATAACAGATTTCTCAAAAGTTATCGAGACATATATACCCAAATCAAACACAGAAATCAATAAATATTTTATCACTTCATTCTAGCCTTATATAATCATCAGAAACGTAATATGAAAAAACAATCACATAAAACAAAATCATAATTGATTGAATTATAAGATGAATCAGCCTAGAAAGATTATACCTTGAATGGAATTCGCTTTGACAAGCTGAGCACAATCTTCCAAAACACCTTCACTTATATCATCAATAGTCTGACCCTTGTGCAATCTTAAATAAACATGAGCTGAAGACATTTTATCCACATGAAACCTGCAAAAAGAGATAATTAAAATTCATAATTGATTGATAAATTAGGTTAATTTGAATGTAAAATTAGGGATTTAAAGAAGTACCAAACGTCTTCGGGGAAACCGTATTTGATGAGTTCTTCGTTCTCGTACTTGTCGAGACCCATGAAGATGGTGTAATCGCCAGCCTCTGGTCGGGCTTTGAAGTAAAACACCATCTTGTTCCTTGTTTGCCCCTTTCGATTGAGACCAGAGACTTTGATATAAAAAAATTCCCTTTTAAAAGTCTTCCTCTGATCGGCGATAGATAATGAGTCTTCTGTTTTTTAGGTTTTGGTGTTTGGATACGAGATTCCTACTTTCCCAGGATGCAGTTAGCTTATTCTATACGCTGCTTAGTTTATGCCTTGTATTTCATGGTAAAAGTAACTTTTGGTTTCCCATTTCAATCTTTCGTGGCTGTAGGCCCTACATATCAACACCATGGGCCTAACCAAGTTACAAAGTCATGGTCCAACTTTTTTGACAATAAATTCTAATCTTTTTCTTCCCAAAACTGAATATCATGAAAAATATTTGTCCACACATGCTTAATAAAATATTGTATTATAAATATAGAATAATATTTCCTATACAAACTTTTACCTATATGTTTTAAGATACCATCTCATCAATTCTTAGACCATTAAATTTTAGTGGTTTGTAGCATATATCTCTAGTTATAATAAGACTAAATGACTTTTTTTCACTCAAATAATAGTTTAACGATATTTTTTTATCCATAGATTTTTAAAATACCATTTTATTATCCAAATTTATATTCCGTATTCGATTCTAATATCGTTGCAACACCACACTACCACCATTCTCTTCTCTGATCATCACTCACTAAAACCCTACTCCCAGTCTCCCACCAACTCCTTCAATCGGCGATAATCAAGTGATTAGTATTTGCACGGCAATCCCTCCCAAGTCAAATTCTAACAATCTCAAGTCTCAACGACCAAAAACCAACTTTCTACTATCACAAGATTCATCGGTCTCTCCTCTTCAAAAGTCCTAACAGCTTTGACCGAGTTTTTTTTGTTTGCTACTAGAATATAAATTTAGATAGTAAAATGGTATTTTAAAAGTTTGTGAGTAGAAAATTGTTATTAAACCATTATTACAATTTACAATATATAAACTATATCCTCTTTACTTCATAAAAATATGTTCTGTATTATTAACATAATAGTGAACAGAGTAGCTTGGTCATGTGTCTAAACTTAAAAACAATTATAAATAGTAATCAGACATTTAATTAATTAATAAAAAGCTTATAATTTATAAATAATCAAATCCTGTCGCGGTATGATCAATCTAAAATAAACCATGCTCCATGGAGAAGGTCCAAATAAGAGGACTACAAATTAGGCATTGTATTTGCAGAGATTCTCAAATCCCATATATTCACCATGCTCAATTTTCCCAATCATGTCTGATAATCCAACCCCACCTGCCAAACACAAGGAGATCGATAAACTGGATAAATTAAACAACGAATTTGAATTAAATAATTGAGCAGAATAATATTTGCTCACCCAGTGATAATGCACTGACAAAGATTGTGAAGGCAAGAACAAAGATTATCAGAGACGCCCTTCCTGTTATAGTGATCAACTTGGTAATGATGTATTGCCCTATAAAAGCAGCAATAAGAGCCACCACAATGAAGTATAGAGCTGCCAACCAAATAATTTGCAATTTACGTCATTTTGGCTAGATTCAAAGATGTATAACCAGAGTTTTTTCATGGTAAATTCTGTATATTAATTCCAATGTAACTTACCATACGGGACTGGAAAACGATTCAGAAGGTAGAATTCTACGACAGACATTGATGATGAGAAGGTCATTCCAAAGGTGGCTGTGGCACTTGCAACCTGCATCATCAAAATTTTGTAATTTAATTAGATCTAACGCTTTCTGTCTGCGAACAAGCTTGCGATCGAGTTGATGAGCAATGAAGAGTAGAATTAATGGTGACCTGAGGAGGTATTCCCAGCTCCAAAAACAGGGGACCCATGATGAATCCTCCGCCTATTCCAAGTAAACCACCGACTAATCCGGCTACCATCCCACAGGCACACCACTGACCCAGTTGATAAACTCCCCAGTTTTTGCCATCATCACCCTTTGATGCAATAACTCTCCGTCCCTTATACAACCCAATTGCCTCATACAGAAACACTCCAACAGAAGCTGGGATTTGCAACAAGTTCAATACCCAGTATCCTGAGGAACATGTAGCTGTGTAGTTCTGTTACCAACGTATACCTCATGTGAAGAGTTAACACTAATTAAACAAGCCATTTTCATAATAGCCAGCAGATAAAAATAAAATAACCTTGGCAATCTGCAGTGCTAGGTATGCAACCCAAACAAAAGTGAGAAGTCCAAGTTCTTTCCAGCGAATGTTTTCAAGAACAGTAACCTGCAGAGGACCAGTTGTAAATATAAGAATATTGGTTGATCTAAATTTATTTACATATATATACCAAACCAACCTCTGGGTTCTTGGTGAACTTCTGAGGATCGGTGCTTGAGCCACCAAGAAGTGGCTTGTAATCCGCGCCTTCATCAGCACTGGTACCTGATCACGGATTCCCAGATAAATTACAAAGAAACATAATTGCTATGACTTCATGAATTAACTACTGTATTGTACCATTATAAAATTAATGGAAGCAGTTGATGAACTCACCAGCACTCGAAGAAACCATTTGATAAACAACGAAGTGTATAGAAGTTACCTTTTAAATCAGGTTTCCTTTCCACTTTTGTTTTGTTCAATCTATTAACTACCTCATTTATCCGCTTTTCCACCCTCACAGTGCGAACCTAAATTGAGCATCAAAACCACGCAAAAATCCGTCACTCACAATCAAGTTCAACCCAACAAACACAATCAAGTTTCAAAGCTTGCAACTCATAGAAAATACAAGCACAAACAAGTCTCAAAGCTTGCAAATGATAGAAAATACAAGCACATAAACCAGAAAAAACAAAGGATGTTACCATTTTTGAATTGTGGAAACCAACTTGGCCAACATCCATGGAAGCAGTTTTCTTTAAATTGGACCATGGAGTGTAAACAACATCAATATTATTCACCTTGTTGCCTGCCACATAATGAAACGGATTACAATGCCTCAATGCTTACAATTACATATCATATTTCTTTCAATAACAGATTTCTCAAAAGTTATCGAGACATATATACCCAAATCAAACACAGAAATCAATAAATATTTTATCACTTCATTCTAGCCTTATATAATCATCAGAAACGTAATATGAAAAAACAATCACATAAAACAAAATCATAATTGATTGAATTATAAGATGAATCAGCCTAGAAAGATTATACCTTGAATGGAATTCGCTTTGACAAGCTGAGCACAATCTTCCAAAACACCTTCACTTATATCATCAATAGTCTGACCCTTGTGCAATCTTAAATAAACATGAGCTGAAGACATTTTATCCACATGAAACCTGCAAAAAGAGATAATTAAAATTCATAATTGATTGATAAATTAGGTTAATTTGAATGTAAAATTAGGGATTTAAAGAAGTACCAAACGTCTTCGGGGAAACCGTATTTGATGAGTTCTTCGTTCTCGTACTTGTCGAGACCCATGAAGATGGTGTAATCGCCAGCCTCTGGTCGGGCTTTGAAGTAAAACACCATCTTGTTCCTTGTTTGCCCCTTTCGATTGAGACCAGAGACTTTGATATAAAAAAATTCCCTTTTAAAAGTCTTCCTCTGATCGGCGATAGATAATGAGTCTTCTGTTTTTTAGGTTTTGGTGTTTGGATACGAGATTCCTACTTTCCCAGGATGCAGTTAGCTTATTCTATACGCTGCTTAGTTTATGCCTTGTATTTCATGGTAAAAGTAACTTTTGGTTTCCCATTTCAATCTTTCGTGGCTGTAGGCCCTACATATCAACACCATGGGCCTAACCAAGTTACAAAGTCATGGTCCAACTTTTTTGACAATAAATTCTAATCTTTTTCTTCCCAAAACTGAATATCATGAAAAATATTTGTCCACACATGCTTAATAAAATATTGTATTATAAATATAGAATAATATTTCCTATACAAACTTTTACCTATATGTTTTAAGATACCATCTCATCAATTCTTAAACCATTAAATTTTAGTGGTTTGTAGCATACAAACGGCTTTTTTCCGCTTAAATAATGATTTAATGACAGTTTTTTACCTATATATTTTTAAAATACCATTTTATTATATAAATTTATTTTCTGTTTTCGATTCTAGTATCGTTGTGACACCATACCATCACTGTTCTCTTTTTCAATCATCACTGACCAAAACCTCCAAAACTCCACTTCCACCGACTCTTTTAATCGTTGGTAATCGAGTGATTAGGGTTTGTATAACAGCCCCTCCCAAGTCAAATTCTAATCAATCTCAAACACCAAAAACCAACTTTCCACTACCACAAGATTCATCAGTTTCTCCTCTTCAAAAGTCGTAATAATCTGGATCGAGTTTATTTTTTGTTTGTTACCAGAATATAAATTTGAATAGTAAAATAGTATTTTAAAAGTTTGTGAATAGAAAATTGTCATTAAACCATTATTTGGGTGAAAAAAAGTCGTCAACTCTTATAATAACATAATTTATTACAATTTACAATATTTAATTATATCCTTTTTACTTCATAAAAATATGTTCTGTATTATTAACATAATAGTGAACAGAGTAGCTTGGTCATGTGTCTAAACTTAAAAACAATTATAAATAGTAATCAGACATTTAATTAATTAATAAAAAGCTTATAATTTATAAATAATCAAATCCTGTCGCGGTATGATCAATCTAAAATAAACCATGCTCCATGGAGAAGGTCCAAATAAGAGGACTACAAATTAGGCATTGTATTTGCAGAGATTCTCAAATCCCATATATTCACCATGCTCAATTTTCCCAATCATGTCTGATAATCCAACCCCACCTGCCAAACACAAGGAGATCGATAAACTGGATAAATTAAACAACGAATTTGAATTAAATAATTGAGCAGAATAATATTTGCTCACCCAGTGATAATGCACTGACAAAGATTGTGAAGGCAAGAACAAAGATTATCAGAGACGCCCTTCCTGTTATAGTGATCAACTTGGTAATGATGTATTGCCCTATAAAAGCAGCAATAAGAGCCACCACAATGAAGTATAGAGCTGCCAACCAAATAATTTGCAATTTACGTCATTTTGGCTAGATTCAAAGATGTATAACCAGAGTTTTTTCATGGTAAATTCTGTATATTAATTCCAATGTAACTTACCATACGGGACTGGAAAACGATTCAGAAGGTAGAATTCTACGACAGACATTGATGATGAGAAGGTCATTCCAAAGGTGGCTGTGGCACTTGCAACCTGCATCATCAAAATTTTGTAATTTAATTAGATCTAACGCTTTCTGTCTGCGAACAAGCTTGCGATCGAGTTGATGAGCAATGAAGAGTAGAATTAATGGTGACCTGAGGAGGTATTCCCAGCTCCAAAAACAGGGGACCCATGATGAATCCTCCGCCTATTCCAAGTAAACCACCGACTAATCCGGCTACCATCCCACAGGCACACCACTGACCCAGTTGATAAACTCCCCAGTTTTTGCCATCATCACCCTTTGATGCAATAACTCTCCGTCCCTTATACAACCCAATTGCCTCATACAGAAACACTCCAACAGAAGCTGGGATTTGCAACAAGTTCAATACCCAGTATCCTGAGGAACATGTAGCTGTGTAGTTCTGTTACCAACGTATACCTCATGTGAAGAGTTAACACTAATTAAACAAGCCATTTTCATAATAGCCAGCAGATAAAAATAAAATAACCTTGGCAATCTGCAGTGCTAGGTATGCAACCCAAACAAAAGTGAGAAGTCCAAGTTCTTTCCAGCGAATGTTTTCAAGAACAGTAACCTGCAGAGGACCAGTTGTAAATATAAGAATATTGGTTGATCTAAATTTATTTACATATATATACCAAACCAACCTCTGGGTTCTTGGTGAACTTCTGAGGATCGGTGCTTGAGCCACCAAGAAGTGGCTTGTAATCCGCGCCTTCATCAGCACTGGTACCTGATCACGGATTCCCAGATAAATTACAAAGAAACATAATTGCTATGACTTCATGAATTAACTACTGTATTGTACCATTATAAAATTAATGGAAGCAGTTGATGAACTCACCAGCACTCGCTTCCAAACGCTTAGTCGCGTCCTAAAATGTTGGAATAAGATAATAGAATCAATTAGCCATATTCGTATTGTCAGCACATAAAGCTCTCAAGCTCCACACAAAGCATTAGTCAAGAAGGATACTTCACATGAAAATGTGAGCATTTATTCCTTATATATAGTGGACTTACTTTATACTACTGTATTGAAATTCTCAGAACATATTAAGCTTACAACAGAAATTCGGTGAGAGAGAAATAAACGACTTCATCTCTTTCAATACACGTTACCTCTGTTAATCTGGTTTCAGTTTTCCATGTATCAAGACCCTTGAAGAATGCCTTTATTGAAGTGACTGCAATTAATAACCAATATTAAAAGGGCTAAAGGAAGACTGCAAAAACTTATTAATCTTTATAATTACCTATACATAGAATAATTAGCAGAACCGTGACCATCCAATCGGCAAAAATCACGTTAAGAGAAACTCCAATGCTAATGCCAAGCATGAGCACCGGTTGAATAATCAGCACCAAATCATAGTCAATGATGGGCATATCAAGAGTTGGATGCCGTAGCTTAAGGTTATAGTACACAGTTGAAACTGCTGCACCCATTATCATACCTGAAAAAACACAAAGACAGACCATTGTAGTTAATGTTTCAAGATCCAAATTTTAACTGTCATATAATTTACTCTTATAACAACTTACATTTTGATATGGCTGTGGCTGATTTTGGATCAAACCCAATAATCAGACTGAGCATGGGAACAAAAATGCCACCCCCACCAACACCACCTACGCTTCCAAAGGCAGCCCCAAAGATTCCAATTGCACTACCAACCACAATTCTCCAACCAAACTCCATTTCCTACATTTATAATGATAGCCAATCGAAAATTAAATTAAGAACAGTACTAAAGGGCTTCATGGGGGAAAGTAAAAGAGAACGTTCGTGTATAACTTACCGGCCAAACATGTTGATAGCCAGATTGGTTGGGTTGCCATAAGAAATTCATAGCAGCGAGAAGGTTGTTAGATTGAGTGTGTATTGATGATGATGCATTGGATACTAAGGCTTCATGTTTAATGCGTCTTTGAGCAGAAACGTATGTTGAAGCCAACAGAAAGACGATCAAAATCCTAAATATAAATCTCATAGTTAGCCAGTTTTGTCCTAAGTTAGCCATTACAGCCCAAGAAATGAACCACTCTAGTATAATGAGGCTGTGTGCTGTGCACCACACAGAGAGAATCTTCTACAGTGAATGTAAAAGAAAAACCCCACACACACACACACAGAAAAAACTCGTCAAAAGGGAAGATAAATAAAGATTACTCCAGTTCCACAGGCATACCTCAACAGTCGTTCAGAAGAATCTGGTAAAAGTTTTTCTTTTAACATGTTTTCCTCAAGTTATTTTTTATTAGAAACAAGACAAACTTGTAATGAGAAGCATTATACCTGTATAATTTATGGCCTGACTTTTTCCTTTTTCAATTAATTTGAAATTATTGATCAATTCCCGGTTTCAGACTAACCTAACCTCTGTTTTATTTCTCTTCAATTTCTTGGAAAATACTCTTAACACCTACGATTAAGCACTTGTATCCACGATTAGTCCTCCTGTGCCAAAATACGCACAAATCTCAGCACCATCAAGAATAATTTAATAAGCACTTAAAGATAAGGGTGGTATTAACTGTCAAAAACTTAAATTGTCTCTAAGAGATATTTTATATCAATCCTATCTCATTTTAAGATAAGGATTAAGGAGTGGTCCTCTCGTGTCAAAACAACTTACAAAAACACTCATTACATTGATCTCAAAAGTATAAATAGGCACCTCTAGAGTTGGACATTCAGAACCAGATCCAAAAACCTGATCCTAAGATCAGTCCTTGAGAGGACCGATCCTAACAGGCCTAGTCCCAAAACTGGACCAAGCCTAAGGAGGAGGGCTCGATCCCTCCACTAGGCCCTCCTCCAAGGCCTGGGTCGGGCCCAAACCCTTTTGGTTTATTGTTTTAGGCCCCTGAACAATTACTAAATTCTCCTATAAATTTTGAAATAAACAGGAACTATAAGGGTTAAAATAAAATTTTACAAAATTTAAGAATTTTTTTTTACATTTATGCTATTTAATAACCGTTGGCAGTAGCCAACGGTCAGGGGGAGAAGGTTTATTTTTTTTATTCCCCCCCAATACTACATTAATATCCCCTAAATTTCTTTTTCTTTCCACACCACTCATTCTCTCAATCTCTCTACTCTCTACTTCAAATCTCCAATCAAATTCTCGTTCAATTTTTATTTATATTTATAATTTATTTATATTATTCAATTTTTTCTATTTTTTCAATATCATCTCTTATTCAAATTATTATTTAATTTTTTTTCATTTTAATTATTTATTATTTTATTATAAATTCATAATGAATTTCTGAAATGATGCATTCGGAGGATCATCCCCAAATGAGTTTTATGTTCCATCCATTGAAGAAATTAAAGGGTTCAATCCATTTTCACCATTTCCTCTAGAGGCAGCAACTGCAATTCAACAACCACAATCAGCCAGGACAAGGTGCAACCAAACACAAGCGAGTTGCGACTCAACGAGTACGGGCATGGCCCATAGGAAGACAGAAGATGCTTTTTAACCGATGAGATGATTGAAGTGATAACGTGTTTACGGGATTGGACTCATGCAGAAAGAAGACAGAAGATCCCGAACTACTCGAACTTTTTAGGAACACAGATTTTAATGATTTAAATATTGTTGACGATTAAGATGAATAATTTAATTTAAAAAATTATTTAATTGTTTATTTGTAAAGCGTGAATGTGTGGATATTATATTTATGTTAAAATTAACCATTAATTTATTTATTATTTTTTAATTTTTTAAAATTAATTAAACTTTTAAAAACTTACTAATCTACCCCTAAAAATTACTAAACCCCCCTACAGAATTTTATTTCCCCCCTAAAATAAAAAAAAAAAAAAGATAGGGGAAAAATAAAATTTTGCAGGCCCATAGGACCGGTCCGGATCCTAAAATTGCCCATAAGGGATTGGTCCCAAACGGGCCCAGGCCCAGTCCCAAGCTAGCTCTAGGCACCTCTCTTCATGAAAATGGGAGATTGGACATATGTGAGCTGCGTACAAATTTAATCTTTATTATTTTTCTCTGTAAACAAAGTATTTCTCTATTCTTTGTATGTCTTACAGGCAATATCAAAAAAATAGTCAGAGAATAATAAAATAATAGTAGATGTAGAATTTGCTTTAAGTATCCGAACCACTATAAAAATCTCTCTTGCCAATCTTTTATTTATGTTTTTGCAAATATATATAATCTCAACACCATAAACACTTCTCATGAATCATTCAAGTATAATTTCTAAGAACAGTTTAACACTTTATACGTATGAGTCGTTGGTATCATGATCGCGCATCAACAAGTCCCTTCTATGATATCTGTACAAAATTTTGTAATTATTAATTAGCAAATGACAATAGTCATTACAACTCCAAGAACAGAACCCGTGGGAAAGAGTAATTAAGTTGACAAATTAGTGCCGACAATCTCAACAAATAGCGCCATTGGCATTGGTAATTTGTCCTTGAATTGACTACTCCAAAGCCCATGGCCACTTCTTCTTCTTCACACGACGGAGATAGAGAATATGATATCAACATCTACAAGATCAGGAGACATAATAAGAATATTACCATATCAGTGACCCCATTAGTGATAATTAGAGTCATAATCAACCCTTTGAATGTGATGATTAAAGCTCTAGCCATGGGTAATTAAGCTTACCCAATTAGTACATTCAAGGACCGACAAAACATGATAATGGTAATATCAGTTTGTAAGGCCCGTTTGATTTGTGATTTAAAAACAGTTTTCGGAAACAAGGATAAAATCCAAATATAATGTTATCATTAGAGGAATATAAAAAAGTATTTATATATTAATAGATTCTATAAAATAAGTAAATAAAGAATTTTTTTTTTAAATAAAATTAGGATAGAGCTGTATAATGTTAAAAGTTGTATTTGTCTCGTATCACAATTTTGATAAGTTGTTATGATGTATATATATAAACCCTCCTCCCAAGAGACATGTAAATTGTAGTTATAAGTATAGTTAATTTGTTACACAAATTGCCAAAAAAAAAAAAATCTATTGGATAATTTCATCAACCTCAATTGACCCATAGAGCCACACCAAGACTTATTTTTTTTTTTTTCTCTTTTTTGTAATTGTATTTATCGAATACTATAATATTTCAAGTTTTATATATTAAATAATATGATGGTCTTTCAAAGATACACATCAGAAACCAAATAATTAAAGCTCATTGTTGTGTCAATTGGATTCAGCAATAATCTGACAACTAAGAAGAAGGCAGAAGTAGCAGTAATGACTCCACGAAAACAGAAAAACATTCATGGCCAACCTCAAGCCCCATTCTCGCTTTGCCCACTTGTCCTGTTTGCAATGGATTAAACTGAGCAAAATTTCTTGTCAAAGAAGATTTCTCTATTATATTCATGATGTGGAAATTGGAATTGGAACCACGCATCAAAAGTGTTATTCTCATCAGAAAAAGTCATATAAAGGAATGCATGTTAATAAAGTTGGAATCCCGTGTCCAAAGTATTGCAGAATTGCAGACGACTGCGATTTCAAAAGCTTCCATGAACTGATTGTTCACAGCTCTTTAATTTTATCTTTTGACTTCAAGGTCAGATGTTTTCCATTCATAAAACCAACCCACATCACAAATCCCTTTCTATTAAAAATTGGCCACTGTTGCTAGTTTGAAGATTGCTGGAAAGATAATGATGACGATCTACAGCCATAGATAAGGATGTCTTTGAGCAAAGTGAACTTCAACTAAAATTTTAACCATTAAATTAAGAGCATTATGTACTAAGAAGTCTTAACTCAGAAGAAGGATTTTGTGAACGTGTCAAAAACAAAAAATTTTGAATTAGTAAGCATCCTTCAACACAGCAACAGAAGATAAACATTCAGCCTTAGGAGAATGATTACACCACCTAAGAATTTCTGATACACGAATTAACCCAAAAAAAAAAAAAAAAAAAAAGCGCAAACAAACTATAATCTACGCATCATACGTGCAGAGGTTCTCAAATCCCATGTAGTCATGTGCTTCAATCTTCTCAATCATGTTTGATATGCCAACCCCACCTATCAACAGAAGAAAACATCAGTTTCGGAATTTGTCAAAGTAAAATGATATTATCAAGCCAGACAGCAGAGAGATCAGCACCAACCTAAAGATATTGCGCTAATAAATATTGTCAAGGCTAAAATGAAGATGATAAGCGATGCCCTTCCCAATAAAATAATCAGTTTTCTCACGACATGCTGCCCAATAAAAGCAGCAACGGTAGCCACAGCAACAAAGTAGAGAGCTGCCAAAGAAAGTAAAAAATCCATTGAAATTAGATAAAACATAGATCCAACATCTAGAATGCAAATTACATCGCGCGTTTCTTTGGAAGGTTTTTTTTCTGATGTTAAGGAATTACAGAAGTACAAATTGCATACAAAAAATTTGGGTGCCAGTGGGTCGCTTACCGTAGGGACAGGAAAACGTTTCAGAAGGTAATATTCTACAACTGACATGGATGAGGAGAAGGTCATAGCAAAGGTAGCAGGGCACTTGGACCTGCATAGAAGTCGTCAAGAAGATTAAAACTAACAATATTTAGCAAGCTTTGACTCAGAGAACATAACTTTTGTAAACACAATCATCTTTGCCTCTCCGTCATTCTAGTTCTAGTAAAGACACATCTCCACCAAAAGAGGTTTTCAGACCTTGAGGTTACTATGTAAGAAAAACTACAGCGTAGCCACATTTTGCAAAAGCAATATTATCACGTTAAGCTTCATCTTAACCTGATATTTCTGTCTAGTCATTAGTTCCCAAATTAGGACAATATTGGAGTTGGGAACAATAAAGGTGAAGGAGCATAAATCACTTCCTTGCAGAAGCTAAAACTAATGAATATGATTTTCTGCTCCGACACACCAGTTATCAAGTATAGTTCAAGAGTAAATGATTATGATCATCATTCCTATTCAAAATAAATTTGTATATAAATATAAATTTATAAATTCAGATCACATTTAAAAGGAAACAATAACCCACCTGAGGAGGAACTCCCAGCTCCAAAACAGTGGACCCATGATAAATCCTCCTCCTGTCCAAGCAGCCCACCAACGCACCCCAGCCAATAATCCAGGCACAATAGTAGCAAGCTGGTGCAATTAAACTTTTTCCGTCCTCTCCCTTTGAAGCTATTACTCTACTCCCTGTACAAGCTACAGCCTATACATAGATACCCCAAACGAACTGGGATCTGGATAACATACTCATTGTCAAATTTGGCAGTGTCAGGTATCATGTCTCAATACACAGGCAAAAGCAGATAAAAACTTGTAGATACTCATTGTATAAGAAGTCAATAATGCAATAGAATGTACCTGCATTAAGTTCAATACCCATATGCTAACGAGCATGGAGATGTATAATCTGTAGCCAAAGTCATTATTCAGTTAGCCCAGAATACTGCGTAACAAGAAATTGAAATATATACTATGACGATAAGAGACAGCAGAAGAAACAAAACCTTGGAAATTTGTAGTCCAAGGAATGCAACCCACAAACACAAGAAGTCCGAGTTCCTTCCAACAAACATCTCCAAAATAGTCACCTGCCATTGCCAAATATATTAGCTTCAAGAATTCTTATAACTCACTACAGCAGACCAAAGTGCACTCACTTCTCGGTCCATGGTATCCTTTTGAGCTTCACTCCTTGGACCATAGGAAGGGGCTTATACTCCACCTCAGCAGCACCAGCACCTGCGGGAAAGGAAAAAAATAGGTGGGTTGATTTAAGATGGATGATGTATGAGCAAGTATTATTCAATAGTCTTTGGATATAATAAATAACAGCAAGTACACGTACCATTGGATTCCAGACGCTTCGCAGCCTCCTAAAATCGAAACCAAGTTCAAATGGTTTAAAATAAATTTTGGGGCATTAATACATACATTACAATCGAACTTTGACACAGATTTTATATGTTCCTATTTTGTTCAGTGAATTAGAAGACCAGGAAAGCAGAAAAACCATCTCTAACAATGGACTCCAATTGAAAGGTATCATGACTCCAATTATGGAATTTTATGCAGCATGCAATAGAAAGGGCTCCTTTATAAATGGACAGGAGAGACCACAAATTATGTTTAGTGGAAGATCCCATTAATACAGGAAGTGCACATGGCTGGTACTCAAAGCAAAATATCTGTATAATAGATGAAATTACCTTTTTCATAATGGTTTCTGTTTTCCATGTCTCGACACCCTTGAAGAACGCCTTGGTTGAAGTGCCTATGAGAACCATCATAATCAACATAAGTTGTTATTAAAGCAAACTTCCAACAGAGGGAACTGCAGCTTGAGTAACCATTACCAAAAAGAGAACAATGAGTAGAACTGTGACCATCCAGTCAGCAAATACAAACATTGAATGCAACCCTATGCTAATTCCAGCATGAGCATTGGTTGTATTAGCAGAGCCAGATCATAGTCAAATGAAGGCATATCAATTGTAGGATGCCTTAGCTTAAGGTTATAGTAAACTGTGGAGGCTGCCGCACCATAATCATACCTGAAACAAAAAAAAAAAAAAGAGGGCAGAGATTAAATTACAAATAACAGATCCTCGTTTATTATCTTTACTTCCTAATACTGTCAATAATCCACTAAAAGAGAGAACCCAGAATTTCTGTAAACACGCAACATAGATGCCAGCATTAACAATTATGGCATGATCACATTGTAATCGTCACACTGAGAACTTTGGCACTATTGAATTCAGCCATTGGCAAATAACAAACAGAAATCACAAAAACACACAAAAATATTTACAATAAAAATCATGAAACAGTTTATAACAGTTTTAAAAGAGAAATCTAGGTGTATCACCGCAGTGATTAAAATTTCAAAGCTCAACTTAAACAGTTTAAGACTCAAGGTCGCCTAAAGTTAAATCAAGCAGGATAAATTAAAAAAAAAAAAAAAAGTTAATGGCTGTCATGGCAAGACAATAAGTCAATGGCATGGATCACATAATCCTTTGTGCTCAAATATTTAAAAACTTAAACTTAAGAAAATAGTGTTTTAACTCCATTCAAATCTGAATTTTTGAGACACTCAGCACATATTACAATAATAATAGTAACTAATCTTTAACTTTGTAACTTTATTCTTTGTTTCTACCTTTCCTCGTTTAGATAGAAATGAACAAGCATCCGAACAACCAGTCTCTTTCAAGTTTTAACCTTTCTATAAATTGAATTTCAGCAAATAAGATTCATCGGTCTCTTACATTTGAAATAGCGGTAGCTGATTTTGCATCAAACCCAATAACAGGCTAAGATAGGAACAAAAATTCCGCCACACCGACCCACCAACAATTCAAACGCAGCTCCGAAGAATCATAATACTGCCAGAACAATTTGCCATCCAAATTTCATTTCTGAGAACAAAATATTAACTTTATTTCAATAAAAATTTTGATTTTACATCACACTGAGAGACTATATAATCCAAACTAATGCACAAAAAGCAACACCACAACATTGTTAAGAATAATTGAAACAAGACGATAACGACTGTCAGTTTATTTATTTATTTATAAATAAATACAGATAGATTGAAGAATCTAATAGCCAAAATTAAAAGGTCCGGAGAATATTCAACTCACCGGCCAAACATGGTGATAACCAGATTGACAGATTGCCATAAGAATTTACAGCTTGAGGAAGAAATCTGATTCATGTTTTGCTCCTCCATGAATCCTGAAGCTTCAAGTTTAAGCCTCTTTCGGCTTTAGCAAAACACAAAAGCCAACACAAAGTTGAAAAAAATCATTAATATCGGTCTCCAAACCCGCCATTTCGCTCCAAAGTCCGCCATTAGATCGAAAATCACACCAATTCTCAACAGTCTCTCACTTTCTCTCGCAAAGTTCATACAAAAAAAAATCCCACCTCTAAAATTCTAAAAACTCTTAAAACTCTTATACTAGCACAAAAAACGTAGGCACGTGGTTTATTGATTCAATGAAAAGCAACTGCAAAAGAACAAAAAGAAAAAAAAAAAAAAAAAAAAAAAAAAACGAAGAAGAAATGTTGAATCTTTGAATGAGTGGTCGATTCCTGCTAGATTTGCAGACCCAAGTGGAACAATTTGAGTGAAAAGAAAGAAAGTTTCTGGGAGAAAAGAGAGAAATACGAATTATAGTTATCAACTCTGATGGTGGTATGTGTTTTATAAAAGAGAAGCGACGGAATGTTCGAAAAATGTGGTGGGGATGTAAAAAGCAAAATGAATCAAATGGAGAGTCGTTCTCTTTTCCTTTATCTCTGAAGTATGGATTCGTGTAAGTAAATATATAATTTATAAAGAAGACGAAGAGAGTGAGAATGTGGGTGGTCTGAAATGAGCGATTGATTTTGAATCTTTTGATTCTGTGAGAGAGAAAATACAATTTTATCAAATTTATGTCTTTGTTTGGCTGTGTTTTGTGACAAGTGGTGTTGGTTGATATTTGGATGTTTATGAGGTAATTTAGGAATAATGCGTCACTATGCCCTCTCAATGTCAACATCAATATCACAAACCAGCTTTATAATTTTTATTTTTATTTTGCGAAACTATTTTAACAACCAAATTTTAATTTTCTATTTAAAAATATAAAAAGTTTTTTTAATTTAAAAATTAAAAGTTCGGATCATTTACACACATGTTAACTAATTTTTTAGTATTATGATACATAAGTAATTGTAAGATTTAAACTCAAAAAACTAAAAAGAAAATAAAAAAATAAAAGGAAACTTCTTCCCCACGTGATTTTCGTATATAGACTTCAGAGTTGTTTTATAATTGAGAATTAAATAAATAATATCATTGGACATTGTTGGCTATTATTTCTATCCTATTCTCAATCTATCTCCAAATAAAGTTTGGTACATTATTCTAGGAATATTACCTTTTTTTTTTATTATTTTTAGACCCTAAGGTTATTAATTCTATTAAATACCCATTAAAAAAAAGTTTAAAAATTAACAAAAATACCCCCGTGACCCACACTTGCCAGATTCCGGCAACCACCGTCGTAATAGCCGGAATCTGTCATAACGGTGAATTACCGATCGAAACTGGCGATATATCACGATCTGGCCTTTTCGCCCAGATCCAGTAGCAAGCGACGACTATCTTGGCCGTTGCTGACGACCAAAGTAGCCATCGTTTTGGCCTTTTTCGACCGTCGGGGGCCACAGCAAGCGTAGATCTGACCTTTTCGGCCATATCCGTGGTGGATCTGGCGGAAAAGGCAACCTAACGAGCGTTACAAACACAGATCCGAGGGTCTGTGTGTAATACGATTTTTGAACTAGATTTTGGCAGCGGTGGCCAAGAATCTGACATGGCAGGTGGTGGAGTTTTTTGTTATTTTATATATTGGGGGTTTAATTAAATTAGTAAATCTAGGGGCTTTTTTATAAATTTTTAAATTTTACCTCGTAATACTTTCTTATCAACTACCCAATATTATTCCTAAAATCTATATCAAATGAATAAACCAAACGACCCAGTACTCTAACCAAGCTAACAAAATTAGGTGACACAAGAATAATATTAATTATTTATTTTAAGAAGAAAAAATGAGGAGACTTTTAACTCTGCATAAATATACAAACTAGCTGCCACATATCGACATTATTAGGATATCACGTGACGAAATTAATTATTGGAGTCTGACGTGGGCGATCGGCCCATGGCGGATCTGTCCTGTCGTCTAATTCTTCTGGCCAGAATCAATTGGCAAATATGGTGACAGAAAATAAAAAAAAAAAGTTACATGCGTTGTTAGAATATCAAGTGTATTTTGACAAATATTATATTAGATCTAAGATTTGGATGTATTACGAGATAAAATTTAAAAAATTTAAAATAGTAAACGAATTTTGATATGAATTTTGATAATAGAAAATAAATTATGTATTTTGATGGAATCGGATAAGAGATAGAAAAATCAATGTTGTATTTTACCTCTTGTGAATATATTTTTGAAATATTATTATAGTGTTAGAATTAGATGGTTATTAAGAAGTCTAATTTAAAAATTAAAATAGTTAAAAATAGAATAATATTTTGAACAATATAAATAATAAAATGATATTTAGTTAGGATATAGCGATAATTTTAAACAAAGTCACCATGATCATAGGCTTCTATTTTCATAATAAAGCCATAAGGAGAGAGTTGGGCTGGTAGCAGATCTGCGGAAATAAGTTGCGTTAAAGAAGCACAGTGTAGGTGGGCCAGGCAGGAGGACGTTTGAAAACTTCAATTGAAGGACCACACACGGTGATTTTTTTTTTTTTTTTTTTTGTAGCCTTTGACCTTTAAATAAAATAAAAAATATTACGTCTATAATTCAATTTTACAATTTTCGTTCTATATCCTAACAAATGCAGAAGAGCAGTGAATTGATTATGTTAAATGACCAACTTTGATTAAATAGAACAGGCGTTCCTTGAAAAACAAACAGTTTGTTTCAGTATGAAACACAGTTTCATGAAGGAAGGATTGTTAGTTAGGTTTTGAGGTGGGTGTGAGATGTAGTTGTTTTGGAGTATAGTGGGAAGCTAAGGAACATTGTTAAACTCCAATATAAGGGAATGTAAGAGAACTTATTGACATTAGGTTGTCGACATAGTTATTACTTTTAAATTAACGATCAAATTTGTAACTGTTAAATGACAGCAGAATTAGTATATCATGGTCATGGACTTTACCAAAAAAAAACAGCGTTGTTCTTAGAGACGGAACAGTTGGTTTCTTATTTTTATAAATGAACGGCGTGTCGTCCCTAAAAATAATTATTTGTGTTTAGTCAAAGTATAATAGCTTGGGTATGAAGGAAGCTAATAGATAACAAGTTGTTAAGTAGGGCTAATAAGTTTAGATGTAAGAGATCAGATGTGCGAGATTGGGTTGAGAGGAATCATTACATCTTTAAAATAAATTGTCAAAAATATACTAATGAATTAAAAAAAAAAAAAAAAAAAAGTCTCCGGGCCATGTTGCTATTATTTTTATCCCTTATTCCCAATCATATCCCAAGAGATGTGTTGAGCATATTATTCCAGGTAGAGAAAATATTACTCTGTTTTTAATACTTATAGACCCCAAAGGTATTAATTTCATCAAATTACACCCTAAAAAAGTTTAAAAATTATCAAAAGCACGCCCCGCGACCCTACTTGCAGATTCCGACAACCACCACTCGGTTGGTAGCGGTTGGGGCAATATGTACACGGTGATTACCTGACAAACAATAAATGGCCGAAAGTCAACCGATCTTGCCGACGTGAAACGTACGGCCAAAGAAATGGCCGTCGTTGAGGTCAACGACAGTAAAACTTGGCCATCGTGACCGAAAATGACGGCCATATCTCAGCAAAAGAGGCTGTCGTTTAGCCTTTTCGACCGTCGACGGTCACCGGTAGGCTGTTCGATCTGGACCTTACTTCGGTCAAATCCAGATGCGATCTGGCCAGAAAAATACGCTGAGGTATGCTTGTGCGTTAGCGGATTTGTTACGACACATATCCGATCGTTCTGGTATCGTAACGTGATTTTTTTACTAGATTTACTCTGGGTGGTTGGCCGAAATCTAAGACATGCTAGGTTGGGAGTTATTTGTATTGTACATGTTATGAATAATTTATTAAATTAGCAAATTTAGAGAATTTTTTATAAATTTAGTCTGTAAATCTCCATATTCTATCTCCAACTCCTTTCTAAAAATAAAACTAAAATGCGTCCTCAATGTTAGGAGGGTGAATGAGTGGACAGAGATGATGTAGTGATAGACACAGATCATAACAAAAAAAGCTGATTGATAGAACGAGGATGGCGAAGAACAAACACGTATTTTGCTATAACATCAAATTTATAGTAATTAAACTAATATTACTTTTAATAGAAAGAAGTGGCTAAATAAGTAAATTGTGTAACTGTGATCCTTATCCTTTCCTTTCTTATCCAATCAATTTCCTCTCTAATATATTAAAAAAATGATTTTGTTGATTATTGATTCGGGTTTTATGATTGCTTTCAAGTATCTTTTTTCTTTATGCCATGGGATAAGTAATATAATTTTATAAGAGCAAGAGATGCCCTCGTTGACTGACCACTTGCGGCAGCAGTGTTGACGAACATTATTTAATATTATCATTTCACACGATAAGCGTTTAAATGGACCCGTTTGAATGTCAACAAAAGCTATCACAATACATCCAACTTGCGGTATCACAGTGTCAGAACTAATATTTTAAATAAATTATAATATTAATTTGTTTTTATCTCAGATTTCTTACTAAAATCTACAACACAACAATCACCAAGGAGTCATAGCCACCAGAAGTTGAGTGGTTGTGGTATTTTCGTCTAGTGAGAGTGTTACCACATCCGACCGTGGATCTTACACAACTTATACTTAACTTGAGGGACTCTTACCACCTATTCGAGGATAGTTCTTGAGGTTAGATTCTCTTTATATTTGAGTTTGAAACATTAGTATTTTCGTTGATGATGTTGGTTAAGAAAAACATACGGACTTATAACCTAGATTAGGCCTTAATATGACATTCTATAGTGTGAGCTCTAATTAGGGATTCTTCGTACTAGTGGAGAGAAACTGTTGTATAGTGACATGATCTGATCTAGTGATAAGTGAGCCAGGGGCGGATCCAGAGTTAAGCCCCCATCTCTTATTAAGGGTGGGCCAAACAAAAAATTTCTTAGTTCTAAATTTGAGAATGGGCCACAAGATTTAATATTGACAATAAAAATTAAAGGTGGGCCAAAGCAAACTTAAATGGGAAAATGTATTTAATTTTTTTTTGTAAATGAGGTGGTGCAGATACACTTTGGAGCGCCATGCCTAAGCGGGACTTATGAGAAATTGAAGAGAGAATGATATCAACTTTGAAAAAAAAAAAATAAAAAAAGAGACGAGAATAGGGTGGCTACGAACTACTTCTAAGCAGTTTGATTGTTCGTTTAAAACTCTTTAGTATTACTAGAAGAATTAATCGTTGTGTTGACATAATACTAGGGTACTTATCTACCTAATATTTAATTTTGTTTTTTTTTAAAGGGACCGTACATTGGTCACGTTTGAGAAATTAATTGGTAATATTGATTGGATGGTATCCAAACCTGGCAAAGTGGCATGGAATAACAACATGTCAAGTGGATCTTGGGGGATGATGATGCAACATGTACAAAGACAAACTCCTGTATTAATAGCGACTGGGGAATCCAAACTTATGATCTAAAAGACAAAAATATTGAACAGAGGAATTACTTACAGTGTGTAAATAAACATACCTTTCATGCGAATTTTTCGACCATCACTTAAACTGTAGAATACAAATCCGAAAATAAATATAGTAAAATAATAGAGAGTGAGTCACCCCAGACATAATCCATGCCTTGAAATGCAATAGCGGTAGAGTAATTGATAATTATGAATGGCGTGACAGTTCTTAAACTTGCCAGAGCATTGTTCCTATTTTTAACACTAACATCACATCATCTTTAATATCCATTGGCTAGCTGTACCTCTTGGGTAATCACCACGCCACACAATTATTAAAGATAGTATGGCCTTACTATTTGACTTTTAACGTAGTAATTTTTCACAAAAATTGATTAAGTGAGTTTGTTTATACGAAGAAAAATTGAAATTGAAATGGTATATTAAATTATTTTTTAACTCTATGATTGTTAATTGAGTTAAACTTCTTTATATTAAAAAGTTTTTAAAATTACCAAAAAACACTTTACCATACCAATCCAATTAAATACCTTGTAGTCAACACCCAAGCGGAGCAGATAGTGTGCCGAAAGTCGGTAGAAAAAGATGCGTATGATCGGCTTGAATGGGGGGGTTTAGTAAATAAACAAACCTGAAGGTTAAAAAAAATCTCAATATTTGAGTGAATTAATATGATTTGATTTGTAAAAATAGTAAACACAAACATGTTTTGAAATGATCGAGGAGGAATGCGGGGAGAACAACCCTGATATTAATGCTTTTATGAAAATTTTTCATACACAAGATTTTGAAAATATCATTTTATACTTAAATTATATATTTATTTAATCCACGTTGTGCGATCTCACATGATACCATTCTTTCCTATATCAGATTATTCTAAAATCCTCAAAACATTATCCGTCCGCCTTGCTCAATCGTCGAAAAATCAATGATTAGGATGTATGTAGTCGTTCCAGTCCGAAGTCAAAATCTCGAACACATCCACATCCATTAAAAATCCAATCTGCCACTACTAAAAAACTCATTAAGCCGCCAGCTCTTTAAGTCCTAACAATCAAATCAAGTTTATTTATGTTCATCGTCAAGATATAAATTGGGATATAATAAAAGTATATAAAAGTAATGTAAATGAGAAGGAGGCTATGATCATTGACATCATTGTTGGTAGATGAATCGTTAATCTAGTATTAAATACTAGGATCATTCCTATTAATAGGATAATGATTATTACACCATTCAGATGATTATGATTAATTTACGTATATTTATTAAAAAAAAAAAAAAACATGTTATAAAAAAAAAAAAAAAAAAAGCCCTTGAACTTAGGGATATTAAATTGATATTATTCCCCATTATTAACTAGAACTAGAACCAACGTTAGACTTGTTAATTAGTTTATTCTAAGATGTTGAAAAAATATCTACAACTATATATTAGAATTTATTTTAATATGTTAATAATGATAAACAACAATGAGATCCAAATCACAAGCCAGAAAGGCACTTTGTTTTATAATTATTGGTTCAAGCTGTAATTATGTGATTAATTTACATATAAGATTAAGCTGGGCAGTTCAACTAATCTATTTATTAATTGCTTAATTATCAGCTAATCAATAACTAAATATAAACTTAAATCTTGTTTATTCTCTTACACGTAGTTCGCAAATGGTGGCGAACTTATCGAACCCACCTTGTTTTGACCGTACCACATAATGAAGGGCTGAGATAAAATAAAAAGTTAGCTGTATCACTACAGGTCCCACAGAAGTTTCCTGCTACATTTCTGTTCTGTCACTAAAAGCCTGTGACTCGTGACACGAGTATGACCGTCTATGTCAGCCGAAAAAAGTCCGGCCCATCGAATTCATGCATAAATTTTCACACGTTAAATACAAACAAAGCGTGATTGATGAGTGAAGAATTCTTTTTAAAAGATGGAATTATTATGTTGAAAGGTACAATTAGGGGGAAAAATTTGAGCGGTTCGAGATCAGCTCGAATAATTTCGATCGTTACACAAAAAACTCCATTAAGTTCAATTACTCGATTAAAACTTGATTAATTGAATTTAAATTCGATTTTTAAGTATTAATTTTAAGTTCGAACTCGATTCATTAAACTCGATTAGACTCGAACTTGAATTCAGTACTATAACAATCCAATCGATCGGAGTTTGAATACCCAAATATTTGTCTCAATTCGACTTAATGTCACACCTAGGTACAATATTCTTAGAAATAATTACTTTTTTTTTTTTAATTTATAAAATTTAAATTTAACAACTATTTGTAAAAGAGAATATTATGTGTGTGGATTGGATTATTTTATTAAAGATTTTGTTATAACCTTTTAAAAAAGTTTGATAAAGAGCCAATGGGCGTTCAAACCTGCCGGCCACTTTATATCCTCATTAAAACATAAATCCACGGGTGAATTAAAGCTCTCTCTGTATATATTTGTAATAAGTATCAATCGTGAACAGATTTTCTGCCAGATTTTTGCATGAGATGCACATGTTGGTTTAAGAGTCAAAGTAAATATATAGCAATTGAAGAAATCAAACTATTAAATATAGTCCAAAACTATCGTGTAAAAAGGGTCAAGGTTTCACATATTACGATTAAGATCTATAGAAGTAGAAATGTGAACGTCATAAAATATTCCCAATAGGCTGTAGTTTTGATAACAATTTCACGTGGCCTACCCCAGTCCCAGTCGATAGGTTGTGTTATTTTCACCGTTAATTTGCGCCGACAAAGCATGGTGGGTTCAACTCATCTCAATATTATCATTAGATACAATCTCTCTCGATAATCATAATAGTGAAATAACTAATTTTATTTTTATAAAGGAATTATAACTTAATATAATTATAGTTATAAAAATTATTATTTTGATTTTTAATTTTATAATTCATGTATTAAGAGTATAATATTAGGATTTCAATTCATATTTTAGTAGTATTAGGATTTTAATTACCTAGTTTTGAAATTGATAAAAGATCGTATCTTACAACCAGCAAAAATATAATCTATAAATATAGTTGATGCATGGTCAACTGATGTGAAGCCACAGACAATTATCAATAGCTTAAAACATTGCAAAATCAGGACCCCTGATGTCGATGAATTATAAGCTACAAATGAAGTGGACGAAGTGAATAAAAAAGTCATTGCAAAATTGAGTAATTAGGTTCGTCAACCTCACTACACTAATCGAATGGATATTAATATCTTCTTCGATCATCCAAAAGAGCAACAAATCATGTATGCTTTAACTGAATAAAAAATTATTGATGCAATTAGACAAGAAGATAAAAAAAATAATCTTGAGGATGATAGTACAGAAATATAAAAAGTTTCGTGCCATGAAACTCTAAAAATGCTCGAGAAATTTAAAATATTTTGGCTTCAATAATAAAGTGTCTATAATAGCGAGCTATTATATACTCGTGAGGTAAAAGATGTGGTAACAACTCTTAAATATAAATCATTGTCCTAAACAACTTTAGATAAATATTTTATTTTATCTTAAACCTTTAATGTAACATAACATATATTTTTTGGTAATATACAAATAATTATTACTATATAAAGGTAATTTTCCTTAAGACAAAAATTAGAAAAATTATAACTTATTATAATATATAATTTATTTTTATTTATAACTATCATAAATTGAAACTATAACTTTTTATAACTATATAAAATTTATTCTCATATAAAATTATTATTCTCATATTATTCTCATTAATGTTGTAGAACTGTAATGTCTCAAACCTTAAGGCTTTTTAAATTTTACTGTTTGGATTTGTGCTGAATGATGGAATCTTCATCTTCTGTTCTCCTTGTCCTTTGTCAATCATTTTTGTGCGTGCGTTTTCCTTATTTGTGTTGCTGGAAAGGTTAAAAGCTCTAAAAAAAAGCACTTGCTTTTTGACTTGTCCTACCACAAATTAAAGACAAATCATGCACCTTGGGATTTTGTATCGCGAGTATATTACTCTTAAATAAATGATAAAAAATTATACAAAATTTAAAAAAAAAAAAAAAATGTCTTCTAAATGTGACGATGGATGAAGTGAAAGAGTTACGTAGTGATAGATACAAGCATTAAAAATTGCATTGATAGAAAGTAGTATGGCTAAGACAACACGTATTTGACTATGACATAAATTTATAATAATAAATATAATTACTTTAAAGAAAAAGTGGCTACAAAGCTAAATTTGTAAATTGCAATTGTGATCCTTATCCTTTCCTCTCTTATCCAATCAATTTCATTTTATTAAACATGTTGTCCCTTAATTACTTAAAAATATATTTTTTTATTATTATTCGGATATGAATTAGTTAACAATTTTATAGAGCAAGCAGATGCATCGTTGACTAGCCGCTTGCGTGCAGCATGTTCACGAACAATTATTATTATTTCATTTTCACCACCATAATGGTTTTTAAATGACTCGTTGAATTCAAAACTATCAATACATCCAAATTTCGTGTTATCACATTTAAGTTCACAGTGGCAGAACTAATTTTTTAAATAAATATAATATTATTTCTTTTATCTCAAAATTTCTTACTCTTATCAACACAACAATAACTCATCGCCACCAATTTTGGTTTATTTTATTAAGTAAAAGCATTAATATCCTTGTTGGGATCTCACACCCAAGTATGATATTTGAGTGTTTAAAAGTGTTTTTTTTCCGTAAAGATCTCAACTTATTGTTGACATAATTACTAAGGTAATTATCTCACGCTAATTTTTTTTTTTTTTCTTTTTAAAGGATGTATTGTCAGTTTTTGAAATTGTTGGTATAATATACATGTATTGTTATACCTAATATTGATTGGTTATACCAAACCTGCAAGTGGCATGGAATTAACACGTACGTTGGGAGATTGATGATGCCTAACATGTACAAAGACAACAACTCATATAATAGCGACTGGGAATCCAAACTAATGATCTAAAAGACAAAAATATTGAACAGAGATAATTACTTTGTACTAGTAATATAACATACCTTTCATCGAATTTTCTGACGATCACTTAAACTTATAGAATTACGAAAATAAATATAGTAAAATAATAGAGAGATGAGTCACAGGCATATCCATGCCTTGAATGCAATAGCGGAACAGTAATTGATTATTATGAATGGCGTGACGTTGTGACATTATTAACTTGCAAGTCATTAGTTTCCTATTTTTACAATTAACATCACATCATCTTTAATATCATCCATCACTAGCTTACCTCAGGTTTATCAC
The DNA here is from genome assembly GCF_008641045.1 of Pistacia vera. Lineage (NCBI taxonomy): Eukaryota > Viridiplantae > Streptophyta > Magnoliopsida > Sapindales > Anacardiaceae > Pistacia > Pistacia vera. The sequence continues at coordinate 7,768 of NW_022195151.1, read as the reverse complement.
CACGCCCACCCATTACTGATCAAAATTACTATTTGTTTAACTATTTTCAAAATCATATCATATTCTATTCAATTCAAAATATTTAATTTATTAATCCTCTAAATTTTATTATTAACTAAACACACTTAATCAGTCAATCCTATGTCATTTGGATAACTTTCAACCACCCTCTAATATGCTGATTGGCTAGAGGTATTTAATAGATGAATAAGGACGTTTTTTTAATTTAAAATTTTTTATTATAGGGGTGTTTAATTAATTAACAAATATATGTTAAAAAACATTTTATCAAACCATTTTCAATTCAAATCTTATTCTCAAATAATAACATAATTCAACGTGTAAAAAATACAACTCAAAATAATAAAACACCCGCATAACTTTTCTCACCAGTTATGATTTTATGACATTTTTCATACAATTTTTTTTTTCAAAATATCATTTTATTATCTAAATTTATATTTCATTTGATTCCATCATTGTTACAATTCCACATTATTACTATTTTCTTCTTTATCATCACTTATTAAAACTTATCGAAACTCTATTCTTGTTGACTCTGTCAATCGTCGAAAATCAAGTTATTAGGTTTATATAACCGTCCCTCTAAGTAAAATCATAATCAATCTCAATCATTAAAATCAATATCTACATCAAAGACTCAAATTCTTCCTCTTTAAAAGTTCTAAAGTCTAGGCTAAATTTATTTTTTGTTTACCTTAATGTATAAATTTAGATAATAAAATAGTATATAAAAGTGGTAAATGGGAATGAGTTATTAATTGGTAGATAAGTGGTTAACCATTATTAAACTACTATAATAGCTCCTATTTAATGCGGATAATGATATTACCACCAATTTCAAGATGATTATGATTAATTTACGTACATTTATTAAAATATTAAAAAAGAAAACCCCCTGCACTTAGGGATATTCAAAAAATAAATCAGTGATAATTTTTAAAACAAAGTTTTCAATACCCTTGAACCTAAATTAAAAAATACCCACCCTGTTTCTTTATGGTATTAATTTTTTTTTTTCAAAATAAATGATATTATTTTCTTTCAATATTTTATGACCCACGTCTTCATTTTCCATCTTGCCCCTCACTACCTCACTGCTCTCTCTACCTGCCCCACACTCCTCTCTCTCTCTCTTTATCTATCTCTTCCCCTCATCTCCTCTCTTTCATATTTCTCTCTTTTATTTTAATATTTCACACATGTTGTAAAGGGGAAAACAGATTTTCCCACCTACATATGAGGAAAAAGTCAATTCTCTATACAGTTTTTGATTTTAAATAAAAACTAGTAAAAACTTAAAACGATAATTATATTGAAATGGAGAAATTTATTAAAAGATCCAATTGAAATGAGTTAAAAAAAAAAAAAAAGTCCTTGAACTTAGTGAAATTCAATAGTAAATTGATGGTGCTTTTGGTTTAGTATTTTGGATAGGATTTTAGGGTAGTATTGGGTTATTGGATATGGGAGTATTACGAGGTAAATTTTAAATTTTATAAAAAACCCTTAGGTTTACTAATTTAACTAAAGACCCTAACATGTAAAATGACAAAACACCCCCACCACTGCAGTGTCATTCCGCCCACCACCGCCGGAATCTGACCGGAAAATTTCGTTACGCACAGACTTGTCGGATCTGTGCCGTAACACTCGTTATGGCCTTTTCCGGCTAGATCCATGGTAGATCTGCCCGGAAAAGGCCAGATCTATGGTTTGTTTTGGCCGTCGACGCCGAAAAGGCCAAACGCGCCATCTTTGGCCGTCACGCCGGCCAAAGATGTGGCCGTCGTTTTCGTCGACGACCCAAGATTTGGCCGTCGTTGACCGTCAACGACGGCCTTTCTTTGGCCGTCGCTGACGGCCAGATCTGGCCTTTTCCGGCCAGATCCGTTGTGGATCTGGTCGGAAAGGCCACAGCGGTGAACTTCCCGCATTTCTGGTCGGAAGTTTGGCCGTTGTACAGATTCCGCTATCACCGACGGTGGTTGCCGGAATCTGACAAGTTGGTTGATGGGGGTGTTTTTTTTATTTTAAACTTTTTTTTCAGGGGGTATTTAGTGATTAATAACCTTATGGGGTTAAAATGTATTAAAAAAATAGGGTAATATTTTGAGAATATTGTACCAAACCGCGTTTTGAAAATAGATCCAGAATAGGGATAAAAATATTAAACCAAACGCATACGATATTATTCCCCATTATTAACTAGAACTAGAAGCAACGTTAGACTATTAATTAGTTTATTCTAAGATGTAGAAAAAATATCAACAACTATATATTAAAATTTATTTTAATATATTAATGTAATAAACAATAATGAGATCCAACATCGAAAATTCACCACCAATTCTCAACAGTCTCTCACTTTCTCTCGCCAAAGTTCATACAAAAAACAAATCCCACCTCTAAAATTCTACAAAACTCTTAAAAACTCTTCTACTAGCACCAAAAACGTAGGCACGTGGTTATATTGATTCAATGAAAGCAACTGCAAAAGAAAAAAAAGAAAAAAAAAAAAACGAAGAAGAAATGTTGAATCTTTGAATGTGTGGTCGATTCCTGCTATTTGCAGACCCAAGTGGAACAATTTGAGTGAAAAAGAAAGAAAGTTTCTGGGAGAAAAGAGAGAAATACGAATTATAGTTATCAACTCCTTGATGGTGAGTATGTGTTTTTATAAAAGAGAAGCGACGTGAATGTTCGAAAAAGTTGGTGGGGGATGTAAAAAGCAAAATGAATCAAATGAGAGACTCGGAGAGAGTTTCTCTCCTTTTCCCTTTATCTCTGAAGTATGAATTCGTGTAAGTAAATATATAAATTTATAAAGAAAGACGAAGAAGAGTGAGAATGGTGGGTGGTCTGAAATGAGCGATTGATTTTGAATCTTTGATTCTGTGAGAGAGAAATAACCAATTTTTTATCAAATTTATGTCTTTGTTTGGATGTGTTTCAGTGACAAGTGGTTGGTTTGATATTTTGGATGTTTATGAGGGTAATTTAGGAATAATACGTCACTACCACACCCAGGTTTATTATTTTTTTTTTTTCCGAAACTATTTTAACAACCAAAATTTTAATTTTTCTATTTAAAAAATAAAAGGGTTTTTTTACTTAACAATCAAAATATTCGAATCAACTTACTTATATTTATATTAATTTTGGGGATCTATCGAACACAAAAGGTGATTGTAAAATTTAAACTCAATAACTCTAAAGAAATCTACAAATCTCCTTAAAATCAATCTTAGGATTATAAAAAAAAATAAAAGGGAATTTTCTTCCCCCGTGATTTTCGTATTTAGACTTTAGAGTTGTTTTTATTAATTTGAAATTAAATAAAATAATATCATTGATTCTAAACCTATCTAACTAAAATTGGGTGACACAAATAATATTTAATTATTTATTTTCTATAAGAAAGAATGAGGAGACTTTTAACTCTGCCTATATAATATAATTAGTCGCACATATCAGATACTAATCATATTATTAGGGATTCCTTTTATCACGTGACGAAATTAAGTTATTGGAGTCTGACGTGGGCGATGGGCCATGGCGGACTCTTTCCTGTCGTTCTGTCTCTTCTTGGACAGAATCAATTGGCAAATTATGGTGGAGAAAATTCAAAAAAAAAAAATTATATGAGTTTGCTTGGTTATTTTTACAGATAGAATTACGTAGTTATTACTTGATAAAATTTAAAAATTAAAAATAATTAAATATTTATGATAAGATTTTAAGAATCAAAAAATAAATATATATTTTAATTTAAAATATGGATAGGATTGAAAAATAAATACGTATTTTAGTTATTTAAAATAATATTTTTAAAATATTATAATTAAATAAAATTAGGTGATTATTACTAGATAATTTGATAGATATTACGGGATATAATTTTAAAGCATTTTAATTTAAAATACGGATACTTAAACCAATCTATTTTCATAATAAATCCAATAAGGAAAGAGTTAGCTGGTTAGCAGATCTAACATGAATTAACGCTGGTAAAGAAGCACGTGTTCGGTGGGCAGGTAGGAGGCGTTAAAAACTTCGATTTGATGGACGATGATGACGATACACCATGTGATTTTTTTTGAGCTTTTTGCCTTTAAAATAACAAAAATATCAAGTTTATAACTAGTCCTAAAATCTTTTCTTATAACCCTAATATAAAAGTAGAGTTGATATTACTATATTGACCGATAACTTTTACTAAACATAAACCGTCGTTCTTTGAAGATAAACCGTTGTTTCTTCATGCGAAACAACATTCTTTATAAAAAAAACAATTATTTGAAGATAAACCGTTGTTTCTTCATGCGAAACAACATTCTTTATAAAAAAAACAATTATTTGTGTTTAGTTAAACTTATTTAGTGTTTTAAGTGTAGTGAGAGTTGGCGTGATAATTATCAACTCAATAATCACGTTAGGATTATAAGAGAATATTGCGATATTGAGTTGTGGGTATAGTATTACTCTTAAAATAAATGATCAAAATTTTAACCGTAACGTGGCAACGGAATTGGTATTATCATGTCAATTGATAACTTTGACAAAAAATAAATAGTCGTTTCTTAGAAACAAATAGTCATTCTTTAGGGACCAACGATCGTTTATTTATAAAAAAAATTGTTATTCAATACATAAAAAATGGTTGTTTTTATAAAGAAACGATCATTCGTCCCTAAAAACTTATTGTTTGTGTTTAATCAAAGTCATATAATGTCTTAGGTGTTAAAAAAGCTGATATGACAACTATTGATTCAGCTAACAAGTTGAGATTGTAAGAAAATATTATGAGATTGGGTTGTCGGAGTAATATTACTCTTAAAATAAATGATAAAAAATTTATACAAGAATTTAAAAAAAAAAAAAAAATGTCTTCTAAATGTGACGATGGATGAAGTGAAAGAGTTACGTAGTGATAGATACAAGCATTAAAAAATTGCATTGATAGAAAGTAGTATGGCTAAGACAAACACGTATTTGACTATGACATAAATTTATAATAATAAAATATAATTACTTTTAAAGAAAAAGTGGCTACAAAGCTAAATTTGTAAATTGCAATTGTGATCCTTATCCTTTCCTCTCTTATCCAATCAATTTCATTTGGTATTAAACATGTTGTCCCTTTAATTACTTAAAAATATATTTTTTTATTATTATTCGGATATGAATTAGTTAACAATTTTATAAGAGCAAGCAGATGCATCGTTGACTAGCCGCTTGCGTGCAGCATGTTCACGAACAATTATTTATATATTTCATTTTCACCCATAATGGTTTTTAAATGACTCGTTGAATTCAAAAACTATCAAATACATCCAAATTTCGTGTTATCACATTTAAGTTCACAGTGTCAGAACTAATATTTTTAAATAAATATAATATTATTTTCTTTTATCTCAAAATTTCTTACTCTTATCAACACAACAATAACTCATCGCCACCAATTTTGGTTTTATTTTATTTAAGTAAAAGCATTAATATCCTATGTTGGGATCTCACACCCACTAAGTATGATATTTGAGTGTTTAAAAGTGTTTTTTCCGTAAAGATCTCAACTTATTGTTGACATAATTACTAAGGTAATTATCTCACGCTAATTTTTTTTTTTTTTCTTTTTAAAGGATGTAATTGTCAGTTTTTGAAATTTGTTGGTATAATATACGATTGGTTATACCTAATATATGATTGGTTATACCAAACCTGGCAAGTGGCATGGAATTAACACGTCAAGTTGGGAGATTGATGATGCCTAACATGTAACAAAGACAACAACTCATATTAATAGCGACTGGGGAATCCAAACTATAATGATCTAAAAGACAAAAATATTGAACAGAGATAATTACTTGTACTAGTAAATATAACATACCTTTCATCGAATTTTCTGACGATCACTTAAACTTATAGAATTACGAAAATAAATATAGTAAAATAATAGAGAGATGAGTCACAGGCATAATCCATGCCTTGAAATGCAATAGCGGAACAGTAATTGATTAATTATGAATGGCGTGACGTTGTGACATTATTAACTTGCAAGTCATTAGTTTCCTATTTTTAACATTAACATCACATCATCTTTAATATCATCCATCAACTAGCTTACCTCAATGGGTTAATCACCCACGCCACCCATTACTGATCAAAATTACTATTTGTTTAACTATTTTCAAAATCATATCATATTCTATTCAATTCAAAATATTTAAATTTTATTAATCCTCTAAATTTATTAATTTAACTAAACACACTTAATCAGTCAATCCTATGTCATTTGGATAACTTTCAACCACCCTCTAATAATGCTGATTGGCTAGAGGTATTTAATAGATGAATAAGGACGTTTTTGTTAATTTTAAAATTTTTATTATAAGGGGTGTTTAATTAAATTAACAAATATAAATGATTAAAAAACAATTTTATCAAACGCATTTTCAAATTCAAATCTTATTCTCATAATAATAACATAATTCAACTTGTTAAAAAATACAACTCAAAATAATAAAACACACGCATAACTTTTTCTCACCAGTTAATGATTTTATGACAATTTTTCATACAATTTTTTTTTCAAAATATCATTTTATTATCTAAATTTATATTTCATTTATGATTCCATCATTGTTACAATTCCACATTATTACTATTTTCTTCTTTTATCATCACTTATTAAAACTTATCGAAACTCTATTCTTGTTGACTCTGTCAATCGTCGAAAATCAAGTTATTAGGGTTTATATAACCGTCCCTCTTAAGTAAAATCATAATCAATCTCAATCATTAAAATTCAATATTCTACTATCAAAAGACTCATAAGTCTTCCCTCTTTAAAAGTTCTAATAGTCTAGGCTAAATTTATTTTTTGTTTACCTTAATGATATAAATTTAGATAATAAAATAGTATTATAAAAGTGTGTAAATGGGAATGAGTTATTAATTGGGTAGATAAAAGTGGTTAACTCATTATTAAACTACTATAATAGCTCCTATTTAATGCGGATAATGATATTACCACCAATTTCAAGATGATTATGATTAATTTACGTACATTTATTAAAATATTAAAAAAAGAAAAACCCCCTTGCACTTAGGGATATTCAAAAAAATAAATCAGTGATAATTTTTAAAACAAAGTTTTCAATACCCTTGAACCTAAATTAAAAAATACCCACCCTGTTTCTTTATGGTATTAATTTTTTTTTTTCAAAATAAATGATATTATTTTCTTTCAATATTTTATGACCCACGTCTTCATTTTCCATCTTGCCCCTCATCTACCTCATCTGCTCTCTCTACCCTGCCCCACACTCCTCTCTCTCTTTATCTATCTCTTCCCCTCATCTCCTCTCTTTCATAATTTCTCTCTTTTTATTTTAATATTTCACACATGTTGTAAAGGGGAAAACAAGATTTTCCCACCTACAATATGAGGAAAAAGTCAATTCTCTATACAGTTTTTGATTTTAAATAAAAAACTATGTAAAAACTTAAAACGATAATTATATTGAAATGGAGAGAATATTATTAAAAGAATCCAATTGAAATGAGTTAAAAAAAAAAAAAAAAGTCCTTGAACTTAGTGAAATTCAATAGTAAATTGATGGGTGCGTTTGGTTTAGTATTTTGGATAGGATTTTAAGGGTAGTATTGGGTTATTGGATATGGGAGTATTACGAGGTAAATTTTAAAAATTTATAAAAAAGCCCTTAGGTTTACTAATTTAACT